>NC_045736.1:4298991-4325389 GCF_008692095.1 Etheostoma spectabile | reverse complement strand
TGCTGCATGGGAAAGGCAGAAGAGTAGAGCAAGATTAATCACAACCAACATAAAAAACAAAGTAAAAACTCTACACTTGTCGAGATTGGGCAACACTGACAGTAGTAATGCAGGCCCCAGATCTGGACTTCGTCTTAGTTTAATCAACAACCTAGATGAAAACTAATTAAGAATGAACAAAATAAATATGAAAACATAGTAACTAAAAAAACGAACAACAAAAAAGCTGTAATATTAGAAAATGAAGACATAGGAGGAGGAAGTAGTGCGAACTATACAGCGGATGAGACTATAAATATAAACGCACACTATGGAACAAAGGAAAAAACGGGAGGGGTACAACAGCCATAGACATTATACCGACAAAGTTTAGAGAGAGATGCAAAAATAAAACGGCGGTTTAACGTAAGCATTTCTGCCTACCAACTAATCAAAGACACTAGAAAACATGCGGGATTAAGAAAAAAAGAGTGAAAGAAGCCCCCACCCAAAACAACAAAAAAAAAAACTGCAGTTTTAGGTTTTTTACATTCAAAGTCCCAGAAACGCAACAACGCACTATGGACTTGTTACACGAACTATTTATTTACTAGACGTTTTGAAGTTGATAGGCGATAACAAGAACCTTTGAAGTCTCAGAGTGTACGGGGTCGCTAGTTGAAGCACCACATGGTTTATAAAATGTCAGACAGCATGCACTGCAAAAGCGATGGAGGAACAGTAATAGATATAAGAAGAGAAACATTACAAACCCACCTGCTAGACACCATAGCACTTGCGAGCTGATGAAAAGTCGTGGGAGAAAAGGAATTCTTATTCTCGGTGATTGATAGGTGACAAAGCATGAAGCACAGAAAGTCTTGATGGAAGAGATGGGTGAATGCCCAACACAGTGGGAAGAGTTTATATTTGGGAGCGGCTTGAATCTTCAGCAGAGTCCATTAGTATTGGCGTATGTACATTTGGGAAACGAAATGTCAGTTTTGACAAGATTCTTTTTTAACCCATCTGAGACACAGAGACACTCAGCCCATCGAGTAAAAAAAACAAGCACCTCTGAAGTAATAGTGTAAATCATGTGATAATAAGCTACCTACAAGCCTAGATACTTCCGAAAATGGATATTGAGCGCACGCTACAAAAAGCAACAAAAAGTAAGAAAAAAGAACAAAGATTAGCGATTACGAACGGTGTGTCTCTTAGGTGTCTCTCTAGGCATCTACAGGTGATTCTATCGAGCCTGAACTTCAAGCCTTTTCCGGGGTCGTTGAGCATTAAATCCCAAACGGTTACATCAAGATATCCCCTAAGGCAATGTCCCTAATTCCGTTATGTACCAGTTTTTGCACTAATTATGCCACTAGCGCCGTTTCGATGGTGTACGGAAAGTCAAAGGATCCCTCTTGGGGATGCGGGCCCATATAGAGGATTGAACAACACGTCATCCACTTGTATAGGAAGAGCCAAATGAAGCTGTAGTTATGGAAGGCCACTAGGCAACCTTTTTTGGACAAACACGCTTGTGTAGCATTGCTGTGGCTGTTGTAATATCAATCCCAACTAAGGGACTTAATTTGTATGATTTAGTGGCATAAGTCAAAACCTGTACGTATGAGGGACGAAAAAAGAGTATTGGACTTCTTTGAATAAAACATTATTAGGAATTTTGTCCAAACTAGTTTAAACGTTAATAAAATGATTTGTAGCCTAAGCAACAGAGTATGCCTCCCAAGACATAATGAGCAGTTTTTTAGAAGAAGGTAAAAATGGCACCCTGCAAGGTTGTATGCTCTCGGGGCAAATCTCAAGACAAATATCTGAAGGATAATGTTCCGTATCGTATTTGTATTGTCTTTAAAGGCCTGTACAAACCATTTTTACATGCAAGTGACCTCCTGCAATCAACATTTCTAATAACCAAGTTTGTCCTTTAAAAAAATGGTGTTCATTAGCTTGACTGTAGGACAACAGTGGTTGATGTTTTTTTACAAGCTTTTGTATACAACTAGAAACCCAGCGGACGATGAACTGTAAAAAAGGGCCTTAGGGCCTCACAAGAGAAGGGATGACTGCAGTTGGAGGCCTGATGTCTACCTTTATAAAAGTAGCAGGAAGGAGGCAAGTCTAAATTCTATTAAAAACAATACGTGACAGCAAACTGTCAAAATGATACTCTAAATCTATCCTTCAGTGGCCTATGCTCTTCCTGTTACCCCTGTCATATCCTCTCAAGATCATCTCGACTAATGCTTCCTTCTCTCTCTCTCTACTCTCTCTCTCTCGATCTGGTCTTCCTTTCCGTTTCCTGTCAACAGACCACATCCCAAGCGCGGATCTATAAATTTGCATCCCAGGAATAAAGTATGGCTCAATCCCACTCCATCCCCCCACTGCTGATCTATCTATCCCTCTGCATGTTCTGTGTGCCTGTGATCTCTTCTCATGTAATATTCTCTCACGCTGCAGTCAAGACCTCCACCGTTCCCCATCATTCTCCACTTTCCACACAAAAACACAATCCCCAGCTTCCGGGTGACTGTTCTTCTTGCCTCTCTAGTGATTTCCACCTGGCCAGCTCATGCATCCTCTCTTTTCTGCAGCCTCTCCCTATCCCCCACACCTGTATTTCTCTTCTCATGTGGTCTCTCTTCCAGTACAACCCCACTCATTCAAAAACGTTATTGGCAGGAATGTCCACAAACAAAATCTAGGTTCTAATTATTTGCCAAAATGCCAAAGCCTTGAAGAAGGACGCTCTAAAAGGAAACATCATTCTATCACACGCTGAAAAGAACTAACCCCATCCGGATTTAATCGCTCTCTTTCTACTCTCTCTCTCTCCCTCACCCCTGGTTTAATGTGGAGCCAGCTGGCAGGGGTTCATTCGAGCGCAAGTAATGGGAAGTGCCAAGCTAAACGGCTCCATCAATCATAATTATTATTCCGATTTCGACCCACATGAAACAAAGTCATTGGTGCAGTAACAGGAACATGCCGCGGTAAAGAGAAGCCTTGGCCCGGTGCATTCAATTTGCCTTTCAAAAGGACACTTGATATTCCAGGCTTTATTAGGATGGCCCGATTCTTTTAGCAATTGATAGAGAAGAACGTAACCGGCCCTTCAGCATTAGATAAAGCCTTCGCGGTGTGGAGAAAGTGTGTGGGGCCGAGATGATACTAAAAGGACAGATAAGGCAGGGATTCCAGGAACGCGCCACCAAAATCACCATGTAAATAGTTATTAGAAACTCTCTGCCAGAAAGGTCGAATTCAATCAGGGACCGGAGCCATGAATTTCTTAAAAAAATAGAATATGATGAGGCAAATCAATGAAAGTGTCGTGAAAACATTCAAACTGACAAAGGAACATGCTTATTTGTATTCTTTTTTTCTTTGTGTCTAGACTGTTTCATCATTTACAAATCTCCCAGCATCGTAAGAGCCGCTCGCCCCCGGAAGCTGAGAGGCAAATGGAAAATGAAGAGCACCCATTCATGTTTAATTTTGATAGAAACCAGACGCTGAGGAAGAATGGTGGTGGTAGACCGAATCACACAAAAGGGACAGAGAGAGTAGAAATGAACTGCAAACTGTTATGACGATTAGATGGTGAAAGAACCAGGCCCGCACACATACCAGCAGAAATGTGAGCTGATTCATTAGGGATAGGTATCAGAGCAGCTAGAGCTTTTCTTGACATTTTCTGCTAATAAATATTCAGAGAAAAACTATCGATGTGGATGAATGACCCCCCCAAAAAAAGATGCCAGGGTTACCTTAAGGCGTATAAGAAACAACTGGACTTATCTGTCTGGGCAATTTGTTATCGATCAGAAAAGAAAAGGAGAAAGAAAGGGTACGAAAACAGCGAAAAGAAAGTAAAACAAAAAAAAAAAAAAAAAAAAAAGAAAAAAAAGACGTCAAAACAACAACAAACACATTAGAACAAAGAAAAACAACGTCGACCACAATAAGAAGTGTACAAATCAAACAAAAAAAGTACAAAAAAGTCATAGAACAAAAAGTAGTAAAGCAGCTAGAAAAAAGAAAAAAAAAAGTAGACAAGTCTTAGTAACAAAAACAAGAAAAAAAAAAAAAAAAGAGAGGTAACTCAACGAGCTGAACTGAACACTAGGACTGATTTACACTTGTTCAATCAGCAGTAGGCCTATAAGGGTGCATGAGGTTGAGCATTGAAAACGCATTTAGAAACAAATCGTGAGAAGAGAAATATATGAACAATGTGTCCAGGAAGGGACGCAGAAATACAGTGAGCTATTCTGCATAATCCAAGCATCGTCCAGGGATACAATAAGCCAATAAACACCCGGGATCCACCAAGAGATAAAAACTCTAGGCGCACGCAGGCTTACGTGGAATCAAGAAGTGGGCCACAATACAAAGTCCATAAATCCCAGTTTACCTTATTTACTCAGTTAGAATTGCTTACAGCGTAGTACTTGAGCTGCAAAAAAAACAGCTCTGGCCAGCCAGCGCCTAAGGACGTTTGTCAAAAAGGATGGGGCGCATTTTTGGAGCGCTTTTTGCCGTCTGTCGTGTTCATGCGGTGTTCTCTGTTCGACGGGAGACCCCAATGGGAGAAGCACACCACAAGCCACGGCCAACACACTGACACTAGAAAACCTTCATAAATTGATATATATAATGACAGAACAGAAGTTGTATGTTAATGTATCGTGAGGGCCTCGTTAGCAGTTAGCGCGTCGATTAGACGCTGAGACGTACGAATGTGCGGCCGGAGCGAGCAGAAGCGGACTAATAGTAGTGATCAGATATTGAGTGACCCAGACTAAGTAAGTGGACCCAGGACTAATGTAGGACCAGGACATAAAACTATGTAGTGACCCAGACTACACCTAGTGTCAGAACTAACCATAGTGATCCAGACTAACCTAGTGAACCCAGGACTAACCTCGGGATCCAGACTAATCTAGGGACCAGACTAAATCTAGTAGTGAACCCAAGAGCTAACCTAGGGACCCAGGATAACAGCTGATGATCCAGGACTATCTAGTGATCAGACTAACCTAGTGACCCAGACTCACCTAGTGATCCAGACTAACCCTAGTGACCCAGATAAAACTAGTGACCCAAGAATAAACCTAAGGATCCAGATAACTCGTGACCAAAACTAACCTAGTGGCCCAGACGAACATAAGTGATCAGACTAACCTATGTGACCCAGACTAACCTAGGACCCAGACTAACCCTCAGGAATCCAGATAACCTAGTGACCTGATAAATCCTAGCTGACCCAGCTTAACCTTAGTGACCCAGACTACCTAGGGACACGTGCAGGATTCACTGTGAGCGGGACCGTAGAGACCACAGTGTGACCGGCAAGGGTAAACGTTAATGGTCCCTATGACAAACAACGTTGATATTATAAACTATAGGTAACCCGCAAACGGGCGATTCTGATCTTCTCCTCCGAATGCACGTTCTGGTAGGATACCAAAGTTTAAATCGTATGTTTCTCCGGATAGCCGCGTGGAAGAGACGTCTATATGGCGATGGCCGCTAGCGTTGGCAGCTGAACGCGTCATAGCTCATTACCCAATAAAGTTGAAAAATTCAACCTTTCTGAATGAAGTTCACACAATTCTCAAAACCACACAAAACGCCCCCCCCCCCCCGACGCCGACCGATTTGCCGCTCGTGTGGCTGCAGAGAAGCCTTCCATTCAAAAGATTGACAAATGACTCAAGGTAACTTTAGAAAAGCGTATCAGCGTGTGAAGTCGGGGTGGCGGGAGGGCGCCTGTACGCTTTCATTAAAATGTAGGTACACGGAGTAGACGCCCGTGACTAATACAGTGAAACAAACAGTCAGTGATGCTAACACTCGACATTTCAACATATCAACATTTCAAATTAACATTTTATGTCATAATCTAATAGTAGCCAGTTATTCAGCTGAAACAGAATTGCTTAAAGCTAGCATTATTACTGCTATTCTAATTAGTAGGTTGACTACCCACAGACGAATCTATCCCTAGACACTCTAAAGGTCCTATACAGATCATTTATAGAGCTGTAGATACTGATGTTTCCAGCCCAGTATAATACCATAGCTTTGTGAGTGGGCCAACAGTAGGCAGCGTATTGAATTGAAAAAGCTTGTATAATCCACTGCAAAGCCCTAGACAAGCAAGGTGTACGCGCACAGTTAGCAGTCGATGGTGATCACAGTAACGCATTTATTTCTTTTTTAAACTACCCAGCATGGTCTGCATAACTGTAAAATACGAACGACAACTTCCCTATCTAAAAGAGTGCTGGAGAAAAACAGTGCTCAGCTTTCTGTTTGTAGCTAAAATACACAAACGAGACGGCCTGTGTTTTTAAAATGTAATAAAGTTCAAACAAAAAAAGAACCTATTTGATTGCACAAACTTCAAAGACATGTTGAAGGAGATGAGATCTAGAACTGAACCACAAAGTACAACCCATTGGCCCATATTAACAAAAAAAAAGATAGCTAGTAAAACAAGTAACAAGCGCGTTAGACCAGGAGAAGTGCGCAAACCTTAGTGTACTAATGGAAACACATACTCATATATATAATATACATATATATTACACATACTATGCCATTGTGGAAGCCTGAACGTGCAGTGTGTGACAAGGTGCAGAGCAAGATGTGATGGAGGTGGGATTGAATAGATCAAGCACAGGGATAAAAGAAGAGGCGAGAGGACAGATTGTCTTGTATAAAGGAAAAATAGGTGAGGATGGAGATCAGGACAGGAGCGGATTTAAAGAAGTGAAGTGTCATGGGGTGCGTGCAGTAGGGAGATAAAGAAGGATCTCTTTCTGTCTTACCATGCAGGGGAGGGATTAAAATCGACAAGATTACACCACATGAGCTGAACTCTTTATTGTTACCTCTTGCAACACATCCCTCGACTTGACCCCCAAGTTGGGCTCGCGGTGGCTCCAGCGCCCCCCCCCGCGCCGCGCGGCCCCCTATTAGTCCACTTGTACCTTCAGCGGCCTCTTCTGTCTCTGAGCACCTTCTGCCTGATTATTCTCCGCTGTTATCCTCAGAATTCCTAGTGTTAATCACAAATCGCACGCTTAAACTGACTTTCATCCGGGCCGCGAGAGCGCCCCGGCCGAACCCCCGATTGCACGGCCGGACCTGTCGGTAATCCAACAGGAGAATACCAATGCTGTACATTTAGGCTCGCTGATAATTTTCACTGCTACCTTTGGGCAAGTGTTTTCCTGCCTGATGCACACCCGGCCTGTAGCACGCCGAAAGAACAGAGGACCGACCCCTCCACACTTATCCAACCAACTATGCCCTCCCACTCCCCCAGCATTCGTCTACAACACATAGTGGTTTTTCCCCCACATGTCAATAGTTTAACACGGGACTCCGAACCGGTCAGTCTGTGCGCATGTGGGCATGTGTGATCTTGTCACCCATTATAATCCCTTGATCACCTAATTTTTGCCTACCCACCAGCCCATTAAAGGTGTTCCCATTAACAATAAAACCTGGTGTGATGATATTTATGCTCAGGGGGATCTCACGGGGAACCTTACACGCAGTGCAAGGATAGCTGGCCTGCGAACTGTCTGAGGTTGAGCCTAGCTACAGTACGACCCCATGCCGATAGGAAGCAAAGATATGCTGCTGCATAGCTGAAACCACATCCCCCTTACAAGTACACAATGTTTATTCTGTTCTATTTAATACATGCAGGTTTCCTAGCCTGTGTCTGTCCTCTCAAGCCGCAAGCCTTTGTTCCATCTACCATATACACATCAAAACAGAAGGGAAATGCAATATTCTTGGGAACTATTTTCACGACGGGGATTTAGGCAACAATTGCCACTATGGGAGGTGCGGGAGATGCACATTCACTCAAATCCCACGACTGTGCCCATGTTTATGGTGATAACACGTGAGCAGTGCACACCGAGGACTATGCGAGCATTTTTGTTATATGGACAAATAATAAGCATGGCAAACAGCGAGATGTTTTACTTAAAAGCAGGCAAGACAGCTAAAGACAGGATACTCGAACCGCACAGCGCAAAAGTCAGCGTTACGACAACAACGTCAATTCTAGAACGTGCAGTGATCACTTCGCCCCTGCAAACAGTCCCCAAATGACAAAAGGGAACTCTTAGAGTTCACAATCACACAAGACTCTAACGTACACCGTAAAGTTTATATGTGAACAGGGGACAATGGCATCACGTTATTGGGCTGGAAACCGTCAATAAGAGAACGGAAACTCTTGTAGATCGTGACACTCACACAAAAAGCTGTCTACCTTAAACGGTAGTCACACGTTTTAAAATGGAGGGTGGGCCCATTAGTACATGGAGGTGGGCTATAGATATAGGTTTCAGTAGGTTTCAAATGAGAACGGAATAAGATGTGTATAAGGCTGTATTTCTTGTATGCCAAAAACAGCAAGCGGAGGCGCTACTGACCACAGGATGTCAATATTGGAGCCATAGATTTCCTCAGGCACCGGACTGGTGAGTAATCTGACAAAATTTGTCCAGATTGGCAAAGTTGTACAATGGAGTTACAAGAGCTAATCATCATAATTAAAAGCTCAGACTGGCGTACGCACAGCCACCAACCACCCACCACAACAAAGTCGAAAAAGCTTGATTATCAATAGCACTATTCATTTGTAGAGGTCCTGGAGATAGCGAACACTAAATTTGCTGAAATTGGGCAAATATGAACATCAGAGTACACCCCACTTCCTAATCGGTTGGCAAAAATAGGCAACGCCTGGCCACAGCCATGCCTATGAGGAAAGGTTTTTTCTATTCATAAACATTGTCATCATCTTACCTAGTCTTCACGCTGGCAGACGTGGATTGAAGATTCAAATCGGAGGAAATACTTTAAGGGAGTTGTTAAAGTACGACACGGTAAAAATGGCACAAAAAAAAAAACACTAATTTCCAGCACCTTCAATTCAGAATGGCCAGATTTGGGGGTTTGCATATATACCCCACTGAGACTCGTTTGTAAATTGAGCATGAGACTAATGTGTACCAAAATTTTGTGAGTCATCGTCAAACGTTACCGCAGGGCTAAATTCTTTACGCATTTTGGGGGCGCTCGTGAAGCTTTTTTACACCCCTATCTAGAAACCCTGCAACAATATACGCACAATTTTCACCGGCCTGAATGCGTGGCAAAAGTGGTTGGTGAGTTGTTGAGAGCCCCTCTTAACAGGAGGAAAGAATATCCTTCCTTTCCAAATCGGTCATTGCAGCTGTCAGTGTTCGGGACCTATAAGGCTTTGGCTGCCACGAAGCCACTCTAACATTGGTAATGGAAATCACGGGTGGTTGTAAGTCAATTCGCATGAAACCTGCATTTCAACAAGAACTATCCTACTATCTTTGTGTTAAACTCAATGTAAAACCCCAAATTGGCTTAGAGAAGAGCTATTCTTACACAATTGCAACCATCCTAGCTCTTGTGGATATTGAACTCAGTGTATGTTATCAAAGTGTTTTAAAGGGGAGACTTGACCAATTTTAAAATTTAATTTGTAAGTAGTCTAAATGGTATAAGATCACGTCCACAAAAAAATCTACACCACAACAAATCATAAGGGACTAAAACTAAACTTCTGACTCCACCAGACAAACGGAAAGATGTTAAGAACCCATGGAGCACCCGGGGAAATTATGGTCATTCAATGGAACTTAACGAAGCCTTCCCAGGCAGAAGCGCATTTTTAGTATTAAAAAGCATACAAACATTCTGTGGGTGCACATGTGAGTCTGTAGAATCACGGTCTGTAGAATAGCCCACCCAAGACACTACCCACAGATATGTTGTGATACGTATACGTTACATATATCATGAGTTGAGATATGAGCACACGGGCATTGTCAGATTTGGCAAACTAAGGAAACTGCACATCTGTCGTGTCCCTATATAATGAAGGTAACGCATACGGGTGGACGTCTATGTGTTAGTTCTCAGAATAATAATAATTTTATCATTTATATAAATCAGTTGAATGAAGGTTAGCAAAAGGTTACGTTCGAGGTAAAGAAAAGAACAATAAACCAATATTACGTGGTCCCGTAAGAAAATTGAGTTGTGTTCCACTGGCTACTTTTCAAAATTATAAAAAGCTTAAGATAGTTTGCTTCCTGTGGACTTGCAAGGTTAACCTTTTTATTATCCCAGGGCAAAAGCTGTGTGTCACCGTGGGGGTTTATGGGGTTAGGGTTAGGGTCACCCGTTGAACACATGGGGTCCTGGCCAGTTGGTCATGGCATTAGGCTGTGGGAGGGTATGTGTGTGTGACTGGTAAAGGGGGACTAGGTTATGAAAAGCATGGGAAAACACGTGACAGGGTTTAGAATGCGGGGGAGGAGGGGTCATGTGCCAGCGGAGCATAGTGTGGGGGGGGACCACGTCTTGAATATAAGTGAGACGGTAGTGGAGATAGCACCAGGCGACCAGGAGAATCCATTTGTCACGTCGTCTTTTGAAAAAGCCAGGCATAAACAGTTGCTGGCATCTGTCTATCTTCTATCCTGGGAGGGGAGGCTGTAATGAATATCCACAGCGGTAGCCGTACAACACGGCACGCTTCAAAGACTCCGAAGCCCAAAGATCCTCTTTAGACTGAACCTTGTGGAGGCTTTAAGTACTCCTGTACGAACCAGCCAGGCACGCATCACCGCCCTGACGCAACATGCGCATATAGCACAATGCAGGGCATCCCATCTTTGTGAGGGATGGAGTGGCATTTCATCCTTGCTCCCTTTTTCTTTTTTTTCCCCCATGCCACTCCGCTCTATCTCCCATTTTTTCACCTCTTCGCAGGATGCTTTGTCGCTGGAAACGTCAGCACCTTGCTATCATGTCCCTGAGGTGCGGCGTGGATGGGGTGTTTCCGTATGTATCCGTCAGTTCGGGGAGCTGCTTAGATATACCCGTCGACATTTTCCAGACTGGCGCATGACACCTCCATCAGAGGTGTGCGCCCCCCGGTGCGCCTTCTACTGGATTCCTCTCGTGTTGGTAGGTCCTTTAATTGATTTCTGTCACTTCCCCAGCACCTGAGTATGCCTGCCCTCTGATATGTTTGATATAGCGGCAACATAGTTGGATTGCCCTTGTTAGGTGCTGTATTGTTGCAGAGCACCCCGAGACCCCATTACATGCAAAGTGATGCCTGGGTAACACTTAGTTGATTGTCCCGGACATGTGACGTGTAAGGATTATGTGTCCTGCGCGTACTAGGAGCTTCTGGTGTCGGTTTTCGTCCGTCACGTATTGTGTGCCGTGGGGATAGGTGTATCTAGCCTTTTCCATGTACCTGTACTAAAACCCGACGAAGTCACAGACTCCATGATACATACTTCTTAGCGCATATCGCAATTCCAGCCCAAGGACATCTCCGTACCGATCGTGGTATGCGCTCTGAGTCGGCAAGGTGCGAATGCTTGCTGTTGGCCGCTGGGCTGTGCGTGGTTCTCTGCTGCTGCCGAGAGGCGTCCCATGGAGAAAAGGCCCCCCACCAGACGTCATCCCGGGCTCGTGTGGTGTGTCACCTTCTCGTTTTTGTGTTGTATTTCGCCTTGTGTTGAGAGTCGAAGACATGATGACTATCATTCTTGATTTCTATGTTATGGGTGTTTTATCTCGCGACGAGGAGTCTCACATTTTGTGTGTACCCGTTATCACTCATGTTGTTTAATAGTTACTCCTCAGGTCAAGAATTATGCGACCAGCCTGTTAGTCGTATTTTTACTATCTTCCCGCCCACAATAGTACACCAAGGTCCCGGTGCACATACAGAGGTGGAGAGGAAGAATCTTGCTTACACCGATGTAGCAACACACGGACATATGTAGCAGAGCAGAGAAATAAAACAATGGACACGAACAAATACAACAGTCCTGGTACTGCAATCAGAAGACTTTGATACCTTGATTGCATCAGAAATGTGCGTGTACATTATAACAGTGGCAGTTTTACTGCCATTTTTTGAATAATTATTTTATTTTCGATTACATTATTGTTGTGCTTAACTTAGATGCTAAAAACAGCTACATAGTACTCTTGTCTAAAAGCTAAGTTCTATGTAATGTAAAGGATACTGCAGGCTGCCTCATCTTTAGACATTGTTATAGTCCATGACATGCCCTGCTCTGATTTGAGCTGCTTTTATATAGATCGTAGTGGTCCCCTAATACTGTATCTAAGTCTCTTTTATATAGACATTAGTGATCCCCTAAATTCGGTTCTGAGTCTCTTTTATTGACCTTAGTGGTCCCCTAATACTATCTGAAGCTCTTTTATATAGACTTAGTGGTCCCTAATACTGTATCTGAAGTCTCTTTTATAGACCTTATGGTCCCTAATACTGTATCTGAAGTCTCTTTATATAGACCTTAGTGGTCCCCTAATCTGTATCTGAAGTCTCTTTTCTTAAACCTAGTGGTCCCCAATACTGTATCTGAAGCTCTTTTATATAGACCTAGTGTCCCCTATACTGTATCTGAAGTTCTCTTTTATATAGACCTTATGGTCCCTAATACTGTATATGAAGCTCTTTTAATAGACCTAGTGGTCCCTAATACTGTATCTGAAGTCCTTTTATATAGACCTTAGTGGTCCTAATACTGTATCTGAAGTCTCTTTTATATGACCGTAGTGTCCCCAATATTTATCTGAAGTCCTTTTATATAGACCTTGTGGTCCCTAATATCTTGAAGTCTCTTTTATAGACCTTAAAAGTCCCCTAATACTGTATCTGAAGTCTTTTTCCCAAAATTCAGCCTTGGTGCAGAATTCCAGCCACTAGAGCCAGTCCCACAATGAGCTCCTAGATAGAGTTCCCTTATGTGTCTGTGGCTACATGGAGGAGGTGGACGACGGGTGCAGTATGTCGGACTTGACCAACTGCACACAGTTTAATGTTATGAAAGCAGTGAAGGTCTCTCTCTTATGGTGGGCAACATTCGTCTTTGCAAGGCAACAGAAGAGCCAAGGGGCAAAGAGGTTCTTGCCCACTTATGACAGACATAAAGGAGATACAAGTTTCCAGCATCGGCCATCTGCGCTTTTCAATTATCCACCAAGCCGAAGCGGAAACCCCACGAGGGACCACGGCCTTTTTAGCCCCTCTCACCATCCAGATGTCAAACAGAGGGAATATGTGGAATGGTCACCATGACAACATTCCTTTACAAGTATAAAAAACAATAGCTTCATCAACTGGGAAGTTCACCTACAATTTTCTAGCATTTGAGCTGGATAACGACAATACACTGGCCAACCTGTTTGCAAAAGCTTTCCACCACCACAGGGGCATAAACCACCCAAAGGTTCACCCAGTACCCTAACAACTATATATAATGACCTAAAATGTCCCGTTTGGATGGTATGACCGTCAGGTGCAGGTGAGAAGGTGCATATGTTCAACATATTATACTGTGAGAGGGAGGGCTCCACATGGCGCGCATATTAACGAAACTGGGCTGTAGTGAGGGAGAACATCAAGGCCTGTATGGAGTCGAAAATCAATTCAACCACAACACAGTAATGCGGCAGGGGGCTCAGCTTGAAAATGAGCCAAAAGCCGAAAAGGTCAAAGCGGAAAATTGAGTAATGGAGACCGAGGAGTTGAAACCCAACCACCGCTCACTGCCTCCCGACACTACCAAAGATTAGCCCGACACTGAAGCTTGGCCTTAATGTTGCTTCCACGGGCATATCTTCCGCTGTCTTACGTCTCCTTCCACCTTTTTCTTCCGGTTTACTAATCTGTCTTTGCGGCGCATGCCCGCAGACAAAAACAAAGTTTACTTTACCTCATATTTTTTTTTTCTTTCTTCTCCATAATCCAGGACCTGATTATTGATGTATTTTTCTCCCATTGCTGAGTTTATGTACTGTGTTGCCTCGAGAACCCTTTGTTGGTTTTGCCCGAAGTACTCCAAACCATAGATGACAAAATAGCATGATAGGAGAAGAAGACTATTTTTCGCGCTCAAGACGGTTTGGACCTGGTTAACATTACTTTCATGTGGATTACTCCCGCCACTCTCATCCAAAAATTCCTTGCCCCCAAGTACCCAAATAGGCCTATATCTATGCAAGGATCAGATATATCACCCCAACTCATTAGGTTATGCATTAAAGCAGAGGGGAGGGAAAAGGGCAAAGTGAGATGTGAAGGATGTCGCTATAGCGCCTTTGGAAGAGTTTGACTTCTTTTTGATCTCCACTACCTTTAAAACAAAATATAAACACAAGCTATAGATATATTATCGCAATTATGACAGAAGGCAACCTAATACAATTTGAGGTCAAACATATATGTCCACTTGGTTTTTTTAACCTTGTCAATCATAGTATACAATTTTGAAGCAAATGAACAACATTGTTAATAAATCATCTTTGGCCCAAACAATGAGTTTCATTTAACTGGTTCCAGCTTCTCAGTACTTTGAGGTTTTGTAAGAGTGAACAAGGAATAGAGCGATAGGTTTGTACTGGGTGGTTGGAGAGCGCAAATATAGATATGAAGCATTGTTTTTTACAATTCAGTACAAAACCAATAGGTTTAAAGGTGAATCAAAAAGAATAATCAAACAGGTTAAAATCACACAATAGACATCAGTTGCAAGCTACAGTAAAATCCATTTTAATGATGATTCTGTCCCAAAAAGTCCCATTTAACGCCATGGTACAAAGAAACTAGCCTGTGATATCATACACAAAACGAAGCTACAGTTGGATGGCTAAATTACAGCGCACGCACACGACGATAATTGAGCTAATTTGGGAGATAAAAGTTAATATACAGTATTTTAATATACCCAATGGATGGACTACTCTCTGTAGCCAATAACAAGAGAGATTACAATCTGCATCAAGAGCGGAGAGGTGCGGAGAGAAGCTTACCATATAACCCACTAAAACATCAGTAAACCCTTATCAGAATGGGCAGAAGAGAAGAGGTGGAGGGGGGCCTTGACATTATCAACAGTAAAAAAGGCTGGGGGAGCGAGATCTCTAGATAAGGGTCCAGATCGCGGGGCCGGTACATATCATGGTGGAGGATTCAGGCTGGAGAAGCCAGAAGTATTTGATCTATATATAGCTTCTAGTAAAAAGGACCACAGACGAGTCACGGCAGGTTCACAGTTTAGGTCGGTTGCAAACTTAGCGAGTGTTATATGATTAAACAGTTTCTGTCACGAATACAACATGGTAGCTTACGAATGCGTTCTAGTCAACCGGCAACTGTTCTTAAAGCTTCTTTTCTTCAATAATTGATAGCCACCTCAAACTTGACAGGACATTAATGCACACTGAAAATGCAGTTTGCAAGATTGAAGTTATATCAACCCTTGAGGTGTAAAAAGTCAAGCATTCGCAATGCCAAGAAAAGCTGCTTTACCTGGCCGAGCACAGTGAATGCGTTTTGCGCCATCAATGCATAGTGCTGCTCGCCCCTTACCCCCGATTAGTGCCCCAGGTTTAGGCAATAAGAAAATGCTTAGACGTGAACATGTAGAAATCGAGTGCAGAAGTTTGTAGTGTGTGTGTGTGTGTGTGTGTAGTGAGGCACTGCACATGTACACACACGTGAGTCAGTGATCTTACAAAGGTGCCGGATTCAAAAAGATGGATTTTATAAATTGCTGAGAGCAATCGCCAGACAGCAGGAAAAGATCTAGTCAGCTTGTACAAGCATCAACAGCAGCGAGAAAGCGAATCAGTAGTCCAAACACCCCCCCCAACACACAACACACACCCTTCTCTCTCAGAAACAACAAATTAGTGGTTGAGCCAGCCGTGGTCCTGCGTGTCAGGCAAGGGCGGGGGGTTCTGTAATGTACTTAATTAATCTCTGCAATCCCAACGATGGTGAGTTTGCTTGCCTAGCAATCAAATTTGGGATTCATGCTGTGACAAATATCCAGCTGGCGAGCTTGAAAGGGCGGTTTTCACACGCAATCAAGACGAGCTCGTCATATGGTCACAGCGCGCCTGAAACGAAGAGAAGATGAACGAAGATGGATGGATGGAAGGAGGATAAGCAAGGAGAGGGGATGGGGGAGAAAGTCGAGTGGCATGCAGCAGATGTTTCAGAAGATGCACACTGGACACTGCTGGTGTGGCCGTTTCTCTCAGGAACATGTTGAGAAATCTGGGAAACTGTTCGAAACACGTGTAGAAGACATCCATAAGATCTTGATGAAGCCATTGAGAGATCCGGATCAAAAGGGCACACCTGACTCCGCTGATACCCAATACAGCTGGCCTGACATCCTCGGTGGAAAGAATATTCAATCCTGTACTTAACTTTAATTATTAAACCACAAAAAAGACAGAAAGTACTCCCTACAAACCAACTGTCTCATTCCAAACCTAAAGTACAAGCCATAAAGACTAAAACAGTACCAATAGTGTGTAAGTGTTTCAGCAAAGCAAATTTCAAATATGAAGGTAAAGTTCGTATTGTGCTGTACAAGTCCCGTCAGGAGGGTGAGTTGTGAAAAAAAAAAAAGGCAACGCGGGGGATTGTTTTGATTCATACCACAACCAAATCAAAAATGACGAATTTAAATCCCCCTTTCAATACCAGGGATGAGGGCCGCTCGACCAGACCAGCCAAAACACCGTATTATGAACTTCAAATCCAATGGAAAAAATAATCTCAAAATGAAATAGCAAAAACATAAAAACACAGCTCTTTCAAGGGAGAGCAGGTGTTCATCGTGGCCAAAAACAAATTACTTTAAACCAGGAAAAGGCTTGTTCGTCGGAGTGTTGGTGCCTAAACAAACGCAAATTTCATCGCAGCGTGACGCTTACATTTTTCTGGCTAGGCAAGCAAGCAGCTTTATTTGTAGAGCACATTCAGCAACGGGCAATCAAAAAGTGCTTTACATATGCCAGCGATTTAAACAGAGAAAACAAAAGTATCTCAAAAAAAAAATTCATAAATAGTATTAAAAAACACAATTGTAAAACTTCGAGATACCTTCACCCTAATTAGTCAGTGTAGTGCTGCCTTTGTGATCACCATCAGGGTAATTACCCGTCCGACTGACTGTTTTAGAAGACAGTTTACCAGTCGTCTCCTTGGGAGTCTCTTCTTCACACTTAATTAAGCCAATCTAGTGCTGCCTTTCGTGTCTATTTGCAGCACTAACCTTTAACATTGTTCTTTAACAGTGTACCTTTGGTCTGCCATTACATGTCTTTTCTATGTCTATGTCATCTGTGCATAAAACCCATAAACACATAACCCTACCACTGGAGGACTAACCTGCAACACTAAATAAATTCAAAGAGGTGCTACCTTTCGTGACTCAGTGTCACTACCCTTTACGAATCCTTATTTTAGGGAGCGTTACCTTGGTTCTTGGGGCCTAAAATCTCAACTCCCATGAACATGAATAGGGCAGTTATCTGGGGTGCCTGAGCCGTCTCACAGTAACTATTGGCGGCTGAACAACGGTTCCGTGGTAGCCGGCGGCCCGGAGTCAGGTAGTGGATAAATCCAAACAGCAAGGCCTCCGCTCTGATTCATAGTTTATGGGCAATGTGTTCATGTACAGCCTTTACTACTTCTTTAATTTCTATTTTAGGTATTCCTACCATTGGTACATTGGGGACGTAGCATGATTACGTGAGGGGTTGGGGGAGTACGTGTGTACGATTGATGATAATAATTCTGCTACGGCACAAGGATATAGAGAACAGCACGGGGGGCATCTACGCTCCATGATCCAACCGGCTTTAACTAGTTTATTTCGTTAAGAAGTAGGAGATTTTTCTCAACACAAAAGGAACACTTAACCTTTGCCGGTGTCACTGGGGTCAAAGTTGACGTTTTTTAAAAGTTTCCCTTAGACCTTCGGATCTTTTATCTAACTGTTCCAATATCCCTGGAGGTTTTCACCATTCTACCGCTTCTGCAGTAACCAGGCAGCGCTGCGTGGAAGGTACTAGGGTTGGGCAACGGTTGGGTGCCTTGAAGTCGACGGTGGGGGATTAGAACATCAAGTAGTAAGGATCTCCCTTTGCTCGCAGCAGGGAGTTTTTGTTTCGCTCTAGCTGTTACGGTAAACGTTCTATGGTAACAGCAAGTTTGACCAATCAGAAACGTTGCTGGTATGCTTAGGATTGTGGTAATGTAGTTTTTATCGTAAGATAGGGATAATTGTTTTTCTTATAATGTTACAAGGTTGATATACACGAAACTGGGTCGTCTACCTCGGATGGTTTATACATTATGGCTGATAATTAATCTATGGAGAAAATCAATGGGGGTTTTACTATGTATTTATATATATAAACTCCATCATCACATTTTTGATATTGTTGGTTGAGTAATATTTTTAAGACAAAAATAAAAAGGTCTTTGATTCCAGCTTGTTAATGTGAATATTTACACATATTTTGTTGTCTCTGTTTTTGTCATTAGAAACTTATAGATTTCAACCATATAATTCCTTCTGAGTCTTTTTAACAAGAAATTCGATAAATTAGAACGAATGATTGTTGACCTGTGAGGGAACAATGAAACAAACATGTATCAGGTAGGCCGTGGGCCCCCTTATCGGTGATCGCGTCGTGGTCCACTGATCACAGAATTTATAGTTTACCCACCTCTTTTTTTACCACTACACCTCTGCTTACAATCCCGTAATTGTCTCCATCTGTTGAAAACCCGACCAAGATAGACTCACCCATTGTCTTTAACTTTCCCTTTTAGCTTTTAGTTTTTCTTTGTTTAATTTCCTTTTTCCTGTGATGGCCCTGCCCCAGTATCAGCCATACCTACAGCAGATAACTTGTAAAATAACATTAATCTTCTATTAGGCCTATAAAAAGCCATCATGTTGTTACCCTTCACCTGGCTAATACTCAAACACAGGCTTTTTTCTGTGTATACCCAAATCTGTGACCCGTCAGAATGTGTTACCATAGCGCCGTCTACCTGCTGCAAATCATTTTGTGACATTGAGGAAAAGAAATTAGACGGGGCAGAGGCATTAATAAAAACTATATAAAACACAACCTTCTTTTTGCTGTTAGTCTCGTTTACGGTTACAGGTCATTTATGATCATTAGATGAAAAAAACAGTTTGAGAAACTTTTTAAAGTTCCTTTAATAAGTCATAATTGCTACTTGAAGAAACAACCTGTGTTTTCCCAGGGAGGATCGTCTCAATTAAAGTTGCTCTAAGTGATGTTGGGGGACGTTACTTCTTGTTGACGTTCAAAGTACTTTTTAAACAAAACAAGACTAGCTCGCCCCTCCCTCCTCCTCATGCTGTCCCCTCCCCCTCCCTTCTGTGCTTCCGCGCAGTGTTTTCAGGGGACAGGCAGCTAGCAGATAGTGAGGAGATGTTTTTTACAGTGTGTTCTGGGGACAGGCAGCTAGCAGATAGTGAGGAGATGTTTTTACAGTGTGTTCGGGGACAGGCAGCTAGCAGATAGGAGAGAGATGTTTTTATACACTGTATTCAAGGGACAGGCAGCTAGCAGATAGTGAGGAGATGTTTTTTACACTGTATTCAAGGGACAGGCAGCTAGCAGATAGTGAGGAGATGTTTTTACACTGTATTCAGGGACAGGCATTGCAGATAGTGAGGAGATGTTTTACACTGTATCAGGGACAGGCAGCTAGCAGATAGTGAAAGAGTTTTTACACTGATTCAAGGGACAGGCAGCTAGCAGATAGTGAGGAGATGTTTTTTACACTGTACAAGGGACAGGCACTAGCAGATAGTGAAGAGATGTTTTTTTATAGTGTGTTAAAGGGACGGCAGTTAGCAGATAGTGAGGATATGTTTTTACAGTGTGTTCTGACAGCGCTAGCGATAGTGAGAAGGTTTTTTACAGTGTTCAGGGAACAGGCAGCTAGCAGATAGTGAGGAGATGTTTTTTACAGTGTGTCAGGGGGACTGCAGCTAGCAGATAGTGAGGAGAAGGTTTTACAGTGTGTTCTGACAGGCAGCTAGCAGATAGTGAGGAGAGGTTTTTTACAGTGTTCAGGGACAGGCAGCTAGCAGATAGTGAGGAGAGGTTTTTTACAGTGTGTTCTGGGGACAGGCAGCTAGCAGATAGTGAGAGAAGTTTTTACAGTGTGTTCTGGGACAGGCAGCTAGCAGAAGTGAGGAGAAGTTTTTTACAGTGTGTTCTGGGACTGGCTAGCGATAGTGAAGAGATTTTTTTTTATAGTGTGTCTGGGGACAGGCAGCTAGCAGATAGTGAGGAGATGTTTTTACACTGTATTCAGGGACAGCAGCTACAGATAGTGAGGAGATGTTTTTACACTGTATTCAAGGGACAGGCAGTTACAGATAGTAGGAGATGTTTTTTACACTGTATTCAAGGGACAGGCAGCTAGCAGATAGTGAAGAGATGTTTTACACTGTATTCAAGGGACAGGCAGCTAGCAGATAGTGGAGGATGTTTTTTACACTGTATTCAAGGACAGGCAGTTAGCAGTAGTGAGGAGATGTTTTTTTTATTGTGTTCAGGGGACAGGCAGCTAGCAGATAGTGAAAATGTTTTTTCACACTGTATTCAAGGGACAGGCAGCTAGCAGATAGTGAAGAGATGTTTTTTTATAGTGTGTTAAAGGGACAGGCAGTTAGCAGATAGTGAGGAGATGTTTTTTACAGTGTGTTCTGACAGGCAGCTAGCAGATAGTGAGGAGAGGTTTTTTACAGTGTGTTCAGGGAACAGGCAGCTAGCAGATAGTGAGGAGATGTTTTTTACAGTGTGTTCAGGGGACATGCAGCTAGCAGATAGTGAGGAGAAGTTTTTTACAGTGTGTTCTGACAGGCAGCTAGCAGATAGTGAGGAGAGGTTTTTTACAGTGTGTTCAGGGGACAGGCAGCTAGCAGATAGTGAGGAGAGGTTTTTTACAGTGTGTTCTGGGGACAGGCAGCTAGCAGATAGTGAGGAGAAGTTTTTTACAGTGTGTTCTGGGGACAGGCAGCTAGCAGATAGTGAGGAGAAGTTTTTTACAGTGTGTTCAGGCGACAGGCAGCTAGCAGATAGTGAAGAGATGTTTTTTATAGTGTGTTCTGGGGACAGGCAGCTAGCAGATAGTGAGGAGATGTTTTTTATAGTGTGTTCTGGGGACAGGCAGCTAGCAGATAGTGAGGAGATGTTTTTTACAGTGTGTTCAGGGGACACGCAGCTAGCAGATAGTGAGAAGATGTTTGCTGCATGTGACAAAAAATGTTGTAGCTTAATACACGCGTGACATAGCTTAGAGCACATTTAAATATACATTTCCTTTCCTAATATAAGGCCAGAGACAGAAGACAATGTGTGAGCCTCCATAACTGTTTTCCATAACTCCAGCAAAGGTCATTAATTATGTATTAATGGTTTGCACATTATTAATCTGCTCGTGTTCATCAAACTTCTAAAAGTGAAAAGTGTGATGTAAGTGAAAGAGAAACACCAATATACTGTACTATCCTCACAAATGTATGAATAAGATATGTTATCTGTAGAAATATGTAATTAAGAGATCAGTTGAGACTACTTGCAGGGTTATTTTTTTGCCCTTTTTTCTTTCACATGTGAACTGCTAATGAAGATACTAGGAAAATATAATAGGCCTTTGCAGTATAACAAAGTTTTTTTTAAATACTATATAATATTGGAGCAGATGAGTCCTGTAAATCTGTGGGTCTGAAAGGCTGTTCCTGAGCATATATTTAGTTCTTGTGTGTTTTCCTCGCTCCCCTTGCTCTGTTGTACTGTATGTCTGTGTTCCAGTGGAGGCTGAGTGTCTCCATTCTAATTCCATTCATTGGAATTTACACCATTTTTGACGTTTTATTAATGAGACCCTTGGGCTGTAGGTTGTTGCAGCACTCGATGCATGACAACCACTGGGTTGTCCACGTTAACAAAGACCAGCATGAAACAAGACGGTGAGAACAGGGCGACGTATCCAGATGTCTATCTGTAGTCCACCATCGGAACAGTGCAGCTCCACGGTAGATCAGTTCTGACAGACGTGTCAACGGCACAGGACGTGCCTCGTGACTGTCTTATTCCTCTGATAGGCTTACCCTGATATTCTTACCCTAATCCTAACCAATCCCCACTCCTCATGCCTATACCTAACTATATCGACACATCTAGCCTATCTGATCTAGCATGTTGTTGTAATAACAGTATTAACAGTAATAAGGTTCAGCACTGTTTTGCTTTCAATTCATTTTGACGTTTTTTTGTCTCTAGCTCTGCCCTGCCTCCACCTGTTTTTGCCTCGCCAGGCATCTTCCAGTTGTTCTCAGTCTGCATCCAGATCTGCACTCGTAACCCTGACTGCCTACCTTAGCACCCAGCGCCCCTGTTGATCTCTCAATTTTGCAGTGAACCATTTAAACCTGGCTTGTCCGCCTGGGGTTTCCAGGGGGTTAGGTTAGGTTAGGTTCCTTGGCTTAAAAACGCGGAAGACCGCAAGTCCAGTTCACAGCAGCCGGTTACAGTGTTCTCACACTCAATATTTTCCAAATCTGTACCATTTTCTGTTATCATCACCCCAAAGCATGTTGGGTCTCTTATAATAATAATAATAATAATAATAATAATAACATATAAAACGTTTTTACATTGCACATACTTGATATTGCACATACTGTTTCTCCTTTTAACAATCTTCTGTTTCTTTTCTTTTTTTTGGAGCCTTGCAACGGAATCTCGCTCAACTGTATGTGAATGTGCAGTTGAATGACAGTAAAGTCTGTCTAAGTCTGAGTCCATGTGGGCCAGGTAAAGTGCTTTACACTGGCTATTTCCCCACATTGGTACTGTCAGAATGTGTATTCCATATAGTTTCTTTGGAATATGTCTCCATGTATTCTCCCAGCCTTTACATTTGCAAGTAGATTAGTAAAAAGTTAAACTGAATGGCTAAACGTATTTTGTCATTTCTCTAATAGACGCCTCTTTGATCTACACTGATCCTACTGTTCCAAAGAGACAAAACGTCCTCTCTAACCCTCGCTAAAAAACCTTGTCTCGACAAACTGGGTGCAACAGTATATTTCTTTGAGAGTGCTGAAGTGATCGACTGAAACAATGTGTCAGCATGTTGGCCAATACCGCCTTCTTTTTTAACTGAAACGGGGGGAATAACGTTAGGGAAACATTCTCTAAAAGTTGCAACATTAGGATAACGTTAGGGGAATGTTCTCTAAAAGTTGCAACGTTAGGGGAACGTTCTCTAAAGGTTGCAACGTTAGGATGACGTTAGGGGAACGTTCTCTAAAGGTTGCAACATTAGGATGACATTAGGGTAACGTTCTTCAAAGGTTGCAACGTTAGGATAACGTTAGGGGAATGTTCTCTAAAAGTTGCAACGTTAGGATGACGTTAGGAGAACGTTCTTTAAAGGTTGCAACGTTAGGATGACGTTAGGGGAACGCTCTTTAAAGGTTGCAACATTAGGATGACGTTAGAGTAACGTTCTCCAAAGGTTGCAATGTTAGGATAACGTTAGGGGAATGTTCTCTAAAGGTTGCAACATTAGGATGACGTTAGGGGAGCGTTCTTTAAAGGTTGCAACGTTAGGATGACGTTAGGGAAACGTTCTCTAAAGGTTGCAACGTTAAGATAACGTTAGGGGAATGTTCTCTAAAAGTTCCAACATTAGGATAACGTTAGGGGAATGTTCTCTAAAAGGTGCAACGTTAGTATAACGTTCTCTAAAGGTTGCAACGTTAGGATAACGTTAGGGGAATGTTCTCTAAAAGTTGCAATGTTAGTATAACGTTCTCTAAAGGTTGCAACGTTAGGGGAACGTTCTCTAAGAGTTATAACGTTAGGGGAACGTTCTCTAAAGGTTGCAACGTTAGGATACGTTAGTTCTGGGAACGTTCGTAACCAAAAACTAACGTTCCCAGAATGTTAAGGAAACTTTCCAATCGACCAAAACTTTGTTAGCTGGACGACCTCTATTACCCTCTGTTTCAGCCCCTTTCAGAGTGGGCTGTTTTCTGCTGCTTGATGCAAATGTATGAGCTGCTGTTCATTTGCCCACGCCCCACTCATTAACTGCTACCATGGTAACGGGGAGAGCGTAGTAGTCTGCGCATGCTCATAATGGATAGTGTGGACAGTTAAAGCAGCACAGCTCGGAGAAAGTTAGTCATCCTACATCCATGGTTCAACCATACATGTTAGAACCGGAATCAGATCCTGAAAGAGAGGAGTCTCCCGGAGAACCTGAGACTCAGAGAATTCATCAGGACGCGTCTGAATGGTTAGTAAAAAATGACTTTATATTTTTTTTTTTACTTAGCTATTAGTCAGTGTAGCCCCTCAAAGGTTGTCTGTCTAGCTAGCTAGTGCCAGGCCAGTAGCTATCGTCTTTTCTCTAAAAAGCTATGCAATCATTTATTAAACTTATAGAACTTATATTCACACAATAGTTATACGTAAACTCTTAATTTTCTTCTTGTTCACAAAACGTGAAGTTATGTGTTGTATCGTATTTTTGGGACTATAAGTACCTCCAGACTATAAGTCTAAAAATGCATCATGAAGAGGAAAAAAACATGTTGCACTAGACTATAAGTTGCATTTATTTAGAAATTTATTCCACAAAATCCAAGACCAAGAACAGATCTGAATACGGTACGTGTCCGGTATGTTAACATAACACATATTGCATATTTTACTACATGCAGTTTGTGAGCTGCAGAATAGGATTTTCTTTTTGGGGGCCATTTTGTTTGTGTTAAATCTTTCTCAGTTGTATTTAGAAGCCGCATATAGTTGTCACAAGCATAGAGCGCACTGTTTTCAGTATGAGTTAACATTTAAAAACATGTTCAATTATATTTATTTTCACATACAAATCGCAGGAACTGCCAATCTATAAAAAAGTGTGACTTCCGGTCTGGAAAAAAAACGGTGATTTTAAAGGTACCAAATGGTCATCCATGTGTTTGCACAGTTGGTTGCAAATACCAGGTTTCTGATTTCTTTACTTTCAAGACTCTTTTTTTTGTATTTGTTTTTTAAGGTGCACATGTGGAAATTGTGCAACAATGCCATTAGGAGCCTAAGAATATATGCTGCCAGGAGGTGTGCCACACGTAACATTATCTATCCTGCATTGATGTTGGCAATGTATGATTGCAAACAACATGCCACTGCAGAAACTTACCATATGTTATGTAATGCAAAACAGGTTACCAGACGGCTGCAGCAGCCATCCAGGTTTCCAACGTGTGTACATATTCTGTAGTGTTGACAGATTCACTGAATCCAAGTTAGAGGAATTTGAACACAGACATTATAGAACTCGTTGAGTTTTGTGAGCTGGTGCTTCCTTGGTCGGAAGATACGTGTAGCAATCCCCTCATGCGTGGGTCTTTGGAGCCAATGGGAGTTTTCTGATGGCCAGGGAAGATATGGAGGCTTCAAACTACCCCCCTGAATTAAACCTTGACACATAGATGACCTCCTATTTGTCTGGATGCTCATATTGTGAACTCAGGTCCGGCGGGATGTTTTATCTTCGGAATCTCCTCTCTATACGATGAGTTGACAAAAACTTTCTCCAAGATCATGTCCATCAAATCATCAACATACCCAGTGACACACACACCCACAAGTATCATTTACTAGACTATTCCACAACTGTGCATACATTGACATTTTGCAGTTTGAATTTTGTGTTTTCTCAGGCACATTACATGCTCATAATGTGCATTTTCAAGTTCATAATTATATTTAGCAGAGGTTGTCCCACAATAAGTTTATGTGGTTTCATTTTCAGAAAAGACCATATTGTATATATTTTTTATACGTCATTTTTGTCAATGACGTATAAGGATTTTCAATTCAATTCAATTTTCAATTCAATTTTATTTATAGTATCAATTCATAACAAGAGTTATCTCAAGACACTTTACAGATAGAGTAGGTCTAGACTATAGACCACACTCCAGAATTTACAAGGACCCAACAGTTCTAGTAGTTTCCTCCAGAGCAAGCAACAGTGTGACAGTGGCGAGGAAAAACTTCCTTTTAGGCAGAAACCTCGGTCAGACCCAGGCTCTTGGTAGGTGGTGTCTGACGGGCCGGTTGGGGTTAGAATGAAGAGTGGCAATAACAAAAATAGAAAAAATTAGTAGTTTGTAGCAGTTCTTTGTAGTAGTTCATGGCATAGCAGGACACTGTGCGGCATTACAAGGCACAGCAGGACGTAGTTGGACGTAGCTGGGCACCGCAGAGTGTAGCAAGATGAACATGGCATCGCAGAACATGGAGCGGGATCATGGCGACAGCTGCTACCCTGATTTTGGAGCCTCTCTGATCCAAGGGAACATAAGGACTCCGGGGA
>NC_045736.1:4298837-4298981 GCF_008692095.1 Etheostoma spectabile | reverse complement strand
CTCCCCAGAGCTAGGTTAGTAACAAGCATTTCTGGGACATGGATGCACATAAATGAAATTTTCAAGAGGCAAATTTTAAAATATAATAAACAATAGTTTCTATAGTATTTTTTCAAACATACACAGTGTCAGTTATGCATGAAT
>NC_045736.1:4298693-4298820 GCF_008692095.1 Etheostoma spectabile | reverse complement strand
ATTAAGTGATTTTAGTATTTTTTCACGCACATGAATTGGCCATGACCATAAAAAATGTCATGTGGTGCAACTGTGAAAAACCTTAAATTAAATAAATTCTTAGAATCATGATGGGAATATTCACTCA
>NC_045736.1:4273361-4298668 GCF_008692095.1 Etheostoma spectabile | reverse complement strand
CTCAATTTCTGAGTATAGAAGTGTATAAAATCAAAATGTTGGCATTGATTTAGATTTTTTATTATTATTTTATTTTCTGTTGTTTTCCAATACAACAGTCCCCTTCCTGTAATAGTATGAAATGATAAAAAATCTAAAGAATACATTTTATCCAGTAACAATGTTAGTTTTTACAATTTCAGTCAATGAATTCATATCTAAATTCATTTACTGAAAATTACAGCTATTCTGGTCGCACCAAATGATGCATGGTCGCACTAAATGACAGGAAATCCTCTATTATGTTGGCATTAAAAATACCTTTTTTATGTGCAATTAACCATAATTCCAATAATTGCATGCTAAATATTTAGTTGAAATTATTTTTTATACTAGTTTCATTCATTCAAAACATTTTGATTACATTTTCATTCTTTTTATCATTTCAATGACCATAACGTTTAGGCCTTTTTCACACAATGCTTCATTTTTCATTTAATTTCAACTGTACTTACATTGTCATAAATCACAAACTGCTACAATGGAACATATTCAGTTGTGGGCAACATCCCCCCCCCCATTTAATTTAATTTCACAAATTGTCATATTATCTAACATTATGCCATTTTTTAAAATCACAGCCACCATGATCTTTACTTGAACTTATGACCCAAAGGGTTCAAGAAACAAGATATCAACACAACAGTAGAAACATTAACGGGTCCTATTGATTCTATTAATCATGTTCCTGCTTAACCCCAGCTGCTTTGGAATTTCGGTCGCCTTCCTATTTCATTTCATTTCATATCACAACATTGTCATATTTCATTTTTCTAATTGCCATTTTAAAAATCACAACCATCTTATGAACTTCACTTGTGAACTTAGGACCCAAAGGTTCAAGGAGCAAGGATATCAGAAACTAGAAAACATAAAACTTATTGTCATTTCCTGTTTAACCCCAGCTGCTTTGGAACTTTTCCCAATCTTCTTTCTCAACTTGAGAAGCGAGAGGTTGCTGGCTAAGCTCTATATATTCCTGGATATCATGCCTAAAGTAAAAGATGGCATAACGGTTTGTGGCCACATTAATAAATTTGTATCCCCTGACTGATGCATGGCATAACTTTGACCTCTTCTCCCACCACTTCTAGACTTGGCCTACATGTGTAGTTTATCATAGGTCACATTACAAATTTGCCATCTAAGTCTTGAAGACTCTCCTGCTCTGGCTTTGATGTAGGCATGTGGTGTCTCGCAGTGCGACCTTACTAGGCTGATGCAGAGGCATGTTTTCATCTCTGTGGGTGCAGAAGCATGAAACCTCGCGGTGGGTTATTTGAGCAGGTTGTGAGGAAAGAACTCGTGGGATCTTGAGGGTGCCCTTCACAGTCATCAGTTTGTCCGGAATTAATTCATCATATTTCTTTATATTGTCTGTGCTTATCCAGTAGTGTTTCACGCTAGAGCCAGACTTCTCAACCAGAATCTTGAACACATCCTCAGGAGTCTGAAGTTCGCCTCCATGGAGGACATGGCGGTCAGCCTCCCTCTTCACAGCACCACCAATGCCGTCTGGCGCGCCTTTTCCGTGGGATCTTTCGGAGTAATTCCACGTCACGTATTTGAAGCCACAGAGGAATGGCACTGTACTGAGAAGGTAGAAATTTGCTTTATTTCTGTACTGCGTGACCGGTCCATCACTTATCACATGCAGTGCCGTAACGTTTGGGTGGGTTTCCCGTAGCTCTTTTAGTATGGGCTCCAGATGTGCCCAGACGGCCCGCTCATCATGTGTGAGGTTGTCGGAGAGCGTTGCATACGACTGGTTGCCATCCACGGTGTACAGCACACCAGTATGTATTGTGGCTTGTTTCTGCTTCCACCAAATGATACACCTGAATTTCGGTGCTCAATTTGCACGCTAACTTTCCGAAAGTCAATATGGAGGACTGCCTCAAATCCATTGAGATTTTTGCTTGATGTATCGGAACTGTTCGGCCTGTGGAGCCGTTAAACTGATAATGGCTAAAGCCTCTAGTTTCTGTTGGAACAGCTCCTTTATTCGTCTAGTGTCCCTGTGTGTTTTCTGCTTTGCTACATTGGCAAAATGTTTCTCTCCATTTGTAGTTGTAACTCTCTCCCATTGTTCCCAAGGACAGTATCGCCGTTTTCTGTTAGGCATGTCATCTCTTTCAAAGCAGCACTTGGGACAAACTCGATCCATGCATGCTTTATTTTTAGTGTCAACCCAATTATTCCCTAACTCGAGATACTAGTGGTCTTCAGCAGCCCTCTCTTTGCCAGTTGTTCACCGACAGCCGAATGTTCTCATGTTCTGAACACGCACATGTATCCCTGTCCCTGGCTTTTGGCTCTGTGATGTAAAAGGGCGGTTTCGAGTGAACTGTCTATAAGACATGGATAGATGCTGTTCTACCTCTGTCTGAACTGTGTATGAAGCTCAGTAAGACTTTGTTAAACTCTTCTTTGTGCTTCAGTTTATTTTTTGTGATAGTATCTTTTGTCCCTTTTGACTGACCTTTCCACAGACCTTGCTTTTGCCTTGCTATGGACATCCTCCACTCCTCTTTCTACGTGCATCGTTTTGTTTTCTATTTCTATTATTTTTCCTCAGATACACACACTTGTTTTTTAAGCGCGCTCTTCTCCCTCTGCAGTTTTTGTGCAGCGTTTCTGATTTGAAGTTTCCATTTCTCATCTCTCACTGGCGTGGGCACCACTGGTGGATTGAAATCATCATTCACTATGGGTCCATGGAATTACGTTTTGCTCTGGAACTACGTTTTCTCTGGCTCTGGAACTACAACTATGTTAAGGAGAACTGGTGGAAGTGTCTCCTCCATAGATGGCGGTGTGAGGTCTTATACGGTTTGCCATATTTTTTCTGTCTGTTAAGCCCTGGTTGCAGCCCTCCATTTCTCTCTCTGTCTTGCAGTTCACTTGATTTAACAAATTATCTTTCCCTGTTGCTTTCTTATAGCTGAAACAAACAGTATATTTATAATCTATGGCATAGGCCTACTAACACTTTTGTTTTAATGTTAGTTAAAAAATGTATTACCTACACAGAAAATAAATAGTATTACTTTAATTTAATCAATTTAATGTTTCATATCAATTCATTGTTTTTTCCACATTTGAGAACAAACCTTTCCTCTCTCCTGGCAAGGAACGCTGCTCTTGCTGCAGGTGTGAATTGGACAGCCTCCCTGTGGCGCGCAGACTTATCTTTGATTGACAGTGGCATCTGTTAAAAAATAATTATTAATATTAAAACAAAGTTATGTTGGTAAAAAGACATGTCGTCACTTATTTTGTATGTATTTTCTCAGTATACTTCATTAGCCCTTTCTCCAAAATGCTAAAAAAAAAATCAAGATAAAACTAGATAAATAGTAAAGTCTGCTCTACATATTTTAAAATTAATCAATTGTTTGTATAATCATGAAAATAGACAAAATGTAAATTTGTAACAGTATATCAATCATGGAAGAATCTACAATCGTTGCACCACATGATACTCGGTTGCACCACATGTATTTTACATTCTGTCAAGATTTCTAGGGCTGCATTGCCGTGCCACAAAACTAGCTAGTTTCTCACATAAGGTCACCTTGAAGTATATTACCAAAATCATTTGTAAATAACATACTTTATTGTTTTCTTTTGAGGTCTACCGCATACACCAAATATGGAAACTGCATACAGCACTTACAAACATTACTCTAAAAAAGGAGAGAGGGTTACAGACCTGCTTGCCTCTTCCATGTGCTCTCTGCTAACTGTGAGATGCAGATTCCTGTCTCTGAGTGGAATTCAAAATAAAAGTCCCGAATAGGAATTTCTTGATGGTCGCGCACATGATATTTCCCTAAAAAGAGGGACATTCGGACAATATTTGTTCATGCTATGGAGGGAAATACTGTTCAACACCATCTGAAATTCATATGGGATTACAAACACATTAGAAATATGCCAAAGGAGAAAAAATTATTTAGGAAGGATAGAATCATTTTAAAGATGTTTAAAAACCAACAAGTTATGGTCGGACGGTCGCACCACATGACATTTAACCCTTAAGCACATAAAACATATGTAATTCCAAATAATTGTTTTAATTACATATGGTTTCATGGAGGGGACTGATTTTACTAAAACATGGTGAATTATTATGAAATTTTGAACTTTTAAGCTCAAGAAACTACAATCGGACAGAAAATGTTGGCGTCACGTCATTTGTTGTAAGCACATTGCTGCAGATCCGGTTTTCACCTTGTGTGTTCAGGTCTCTGTTTTAGTTACAGAGTGAGACATCTGACATATCGTGTGTTACAAAGCGATTTGTCTCTGAAGTAAAGGCTCTACAACAGAGCTGTAGGAGCAGTGTGTGAACAGTGTTTTCTGTTGGACATAGTAAGTCCTTTGGAGTGGACTTTGGGCTTCTTCGTTCTTCAATATAAACCTAAAAAGTGTATAAAATGATATTTAACAATACTGGAAAGGGAAAACACAAAAAGCATAGGGGGGAGCCGGGAAAGTTGAAACGCGGGACGGATGTGTTGGAATTATTCCAGGTAATCTGTTTTTGAGTGCCATAATGATTCTTTTGTGCGGTAGTTTTTTTTACTAAACAGTAGTATTTTATTTTCATGTGCCATTGTATGATAAAACTGCAGGTGTTATTAGCTGCAACACACCCTTAAGTGTGCAATATCAAAGTGGTTAGTTTTAAGGCAAAACAGGTTTAACTGGCAGGAGGCGCTGTCGGGACAGCTGAAGCTGTTTCAGCTGTCCCGCAATACAGGGGGCCGTTGTTCAACATTTTATCTGGATCAAAATGATCCGGATTTGGAAATCCCATTTCTTCCTACCAGGATCAGGTAATCCGTCTTACTTTTATGCCGGTTTTTCAAGCAACATTAGATTGGATCACCCTGATCCAGATACACAGTTTTCAAGATACCAAATCCGGATTACCACGCTCTTAATAGGACAACATATCACACGGGCACGAGCTACGTACAGACAGGTAGAAGAGCCAAGATGGGGTCACTCTAAGTGTTTATTTTGAGACAAAACAAAATAACTCCCACTTCCATTCATAATTTCTTATATACCCCTCATCTGAGCCACATACAAATAAAAAACTAATATACATTAACAAACACATGTGTGAAAGTTTTGAAACATCTTAAAAAAAAAAGGTTAAAATGAGTAGTAGTAGTAGTATAATGTTCAGGGTCTTCTTCATCTAAGGAGGAAGACCCGAAATTTGTATAGATGTTTCCTTGAAATTATAGACGGTGATGAATGAGATATATATTATATTTTGGATTTATTTTTGTTATTTAATCGTTTGGGGATTGTTTCATGAGGACAAGATATTTGTATTTTTATTTTTGTTTGCTTTAACTTAGTCAAGTGCAAAATATAAAAGTATAATACACTAAATGGATTGCAAAGGTATTATTTTACCAATTTAAAGTTTACTAATTTTTGTGCTGGAATCCACCTGAATCCACCTGGAAATCCTACCCCCTGTTGATCAGGATAATCCTGTTTTTTTGGATCAAAGTTATCCCATACCTACTGACAAGTTTTGAACAACACAAAGTGAAGTTTTATCCAGATAAAACTAAAAGGATTGGATTCGTGATCTAATCTGATTCAAATTCCTTCTTTGCCTTTTGAACACCCATTTTCAAGATTTGATCCATCCGATAACCCAAATCCGTTTTAGTTACCTGAACAAACTGGCCCAGGGTGTTCACCCGGAGGCAGGAGGAAGCTGCAGCCATATCTGAACGAGCAGCTGCAATTACTTTTGCTTGAGCCCTAAAAAAAACGGAAACACAAATAAATTCATTCCACATTCATGTCAATAAATAACGAACTATATACATTAAATATGGAATCCAAATACAAGACCTATATAGAGTAAATATGAATTCTAAATACACACACCTAAACAGGATTATAATACGGTTCTGTTTCTTATGAAATGTTTCGCTTCATGCCTCAGGCAGCAGGCTGCATACCAACTTGCATCAAGATTTCACTGCAAATGCCGCCGCTCCTGGGAGAAAGAAGGAGATGGCAGGAAAGAACTCAGCGTGCACCTCCTGTCCATCCGCCACCCCCAGCGCCACCGATGCAGCGCGCAACTATTTTTATGGAAACAATGGTAAAGTTCCGTCTCCTTAATTGACAAAGACCCTGACCTAACGTCACAAATTCACCACAAGGATATTTTGACACGTGGGACATATGGTATATTCATGACTCTGTTATTTAAGTAAATAATTATGTCCATAAGTAAACTATTCTAACTATGAAAAATGCTTAAGTTGATTTAAAAGTTAATTTAAATGTAACAGTTAAAACATTTCTTGTTTGCCAGCTTACACTGTGCAGGTGCTCGACAGAGTGGGTAGCCGCCACAGGGGGAGCAGCAGATGGAGCAATGACTTTTGGGGTGAGGGGGACATTGGTTTACAGTCGCCTTTTGGGGAACGTGGCAGGGCAACCATGTCCCCCCCTGTTTTTCATATTCCCTAGAAAGAAGTACAAGGACCTTGTCAGGGTGTTCCGGTTGCTCCATGGGTCGCCAAATGGATCGTGTGATGCATAGCCAGAATTTCTGTTTGCTCCAAATTTTGCCAAACTACTTGTGTCCAGGATCTATGCTGCTTCTGTTGCTGAACCAGCCACTCCCACATTCAGTGGTGGCATACATTTCTACAGGACATGGGATTGTGATGGCTGTCCTTCCCGCCTCACTTTCCCACCGCCTTCAGCCCCTGATCAAAGTGGTGTTTTTGTCCACTCCAACACTATGTCAACCAAGCTGCAAGTCTGTGGATGAAAAACCATCCAGCAACAATGACGATCTTGACGTCCCCCCCCCCTCCCCCCCTGGCGGCAGCACACTAGCCTGGCGGAACGTATCTCAAACGACTGGCTGGTTCTACTGCGCCGGGATTTTCCCCCTGAATCCTAACATCTTAAAAGGGGACCTTTTCCCCGTCACTCGTGACAGACCGTCCTCCCCTCCAGCCTCTACCCCATCACAGTGGTGACCGGTGCGGAACCCTCCGCAACTGAGGTATGCCCTACACTAATGGATAGATAGATTTCATAAATTAATTTTAGATTTAAGATTAACCAGTTAAAACAAAGTGTATCCTTCCATTTGCAGACATCGTCATCATCCTTGAGAGCTGCCAAGAATTCTGCACCGTAGGCAGTCCATCCCTTTCCTATCTGGTCCTAGAAAGGTGAACTAAGAAGGAGGGTGAAGATGGCAAGTGAAGTTTGTTTTCCTTTTTCAGTCATGTGCAGTGAATTCCAAGTGTTTAACTATCATTACAAGAGACTAGGCGGATACTCGGCTGTAAACGAGATCCGGTACGGATAAAGCACTTTTTGAATACAAGTATTATACGAGTAATGTTTGCAGCTTGCGTGCCCTGCTACGTCCTGCTGTAACTATAAATAAATTGAATTGAATTGAGTCATATCTGTGCTCGCTTGAATAAAATCATCCTTGGGTAGTAACAATCTGTCATCAGCGCCTCCCCCTACAACAGACAGATTTCTTGTGGTGCTGCGTTCCCAGCACTCTCTCTCTCTCTCTCCCTCAGTCACTCAGGTTCGCGTGTCTTTTCCGTTACGTTTAGGGTTTCTTCAGCTTCGTTTCTTTTTTACTTTGGTTTGTAGTACTTAATTACTTAGTAAGCAGTAGATTTTCTGGTAAACGTGGGTGTTGTTCAGACATGTGCTTGGTAGAATGTGACTCACATTGCAACTCTGCCTGTCGGAGATTTTTTTTTTTTGTTTAAACCGTTAGCTGCTCTAACCCAGGGTTACAAACTTATTTTAGTTCAGGGGCCGCTACAGCTATTTTATGCCAAGTGGGCCGGACCAAAATCAGAGCACAGCTCATCATAGCTATAAAAAACCAATAAATCATGTGTTTCCCTTGTTTTTGTGGAAAGAATAAATGCTCAATGCTATTTCGTTAGCAAATGTAGCTGGCTTTTCCCGTAAGGTGACCAGATTTCTCAGAGACAAAATCGGGGACATTTTCAGCTCAGAAGCGTGTATATCTCTTCATTCTAACCCCAACCGGCCCGTCAGACACCGCCTACCAAGAGCCTGGGGTCTGACCGAGGTTTCTCGCCTAAAGGAAGTTTTTCTCGCCACTGTCGCACTGTTGCTTGCTCTGGAGAAACCACTAGAACTGTTGGTCTTGTAAATTCTGGAGTGTGGGCTATCTGTAAAGTGTCTTGAGATAACTTGTTATGAATTGATACTATAAATAAAATTGAATTGAAAATATATCTCCAAACACGTAATGTTTAATTTTTGTAAACTTAAAACGAGGGACACTAGACCTAAGTCTGAGTATCGGATACAAGATAAACTGTTGAGAAATATTTTCCTTGACGTTGACGCAGTATTGGACTGCAGTCGGTAGAAACAAGCTACAATGGAAGTTAATAAGATAATTGTCCGCAGCTGTATTACGTTAATAAAAGTGCTCGTTTGCTGCTGACAGAATCAGATTCAATATTCTAGTGGCTGTTAACATTATGGGAAGGATTTCTAAGGAGGTTGACCTTTCTGTTAAAGATTAAGATAATTTTTTTTAAACATAAAAAGTCCGCCGAAATTGCGTTTGTCTAAACCCACCAGCTCCATGTTCATAATCAGTGATTTCGCTAGCGTCAACAACACCGGCTTTCTAAAACATCTCGAGCTCTGAGCAGCGGTGCGTCGATCGGCACGTTGGTCCGTTTTCTTTCTTTTAGGTTCCAATTTTGGGTCTGTCAGTCCCGTGGAAAACCGGGATTTCAGGGACAGACCGCGAGCGGACGTTCTGGTCCCCCCTATTTACCGCTGCTTCATGACCTCTCGACTCCAAGTGAAACGGACTGTGTTCTGTCAGACCCACCAATCAACATATCTGTACTCGTCTCAGGTGTCTTCTTGCAGGGCTGTCTATTTTTCACCATGCTGAGGTCTCTACCGAGTGGCGCCGATATTTATTTCTTAAACGACGACAGTGAATGGATGTTTACACAGTTTTCCATTCACCTCTGGGAATAAAGGAATTGTTCATTTTTCTTGAAAACATCACCTCAATTCCACTTTCCTCCTTTTGACAAGACATTTTGGCTGATGAGGGTGTGAAAGCATAGTACAAAGTACGTAATAGGTCGTAGTAATCATGAACATTAGCTGTGTCTGGTCTCAAGCATGTTTTTTTTGTCTTCGTTCTCTATGCCTCCATGGTCTAAAACAGTGGCCCCTAGGGTACAATTTAGGAATACATTATTCAAAAATATTAGTCATGTACTCATTGCAATTTTTAAACTTTCAGATTATCTGCGGACCAAATAAAACCCTCTTGGCGTGCCGGTTCAGGGCCGCGGCCGTAGTTTGACACCTGAGTCAACAGGTGCAGATCTGAAAAACTTCATGGCCTATTTGATACCCAGTCCCCACCGCCCCCTCTCTCTCTCTTCACTCCTCTCACACCACACACTCACACACACTGTGTGGAAATAAAAAACATAATATAAAAACCAAAAACAAAAAAAATCACACTGATCATAAAAAACAATGTAAAGGAAAAAAATGAAAGTTATATGAGTATGAAAACTCTTGTCATTACGTTAATTCCGTATGGCAACGTATCATGTGTTGCAAACTTGTTCTGTAAGTAGTTTTTGTTACCATGACAACCACATTGAGGGAAGCTCATGCTGAGGCTGTCTGTAAATAGTTTCCTAATCAGCATGAAATAACAATCTGATACCCCATATCATTGCAGCTTAAATAACATATGGGTAAAGCCCCGCACATCTGTTTTTTTATTTTTTTAGCCCCACCCCTTTACAAGACAACCGACCACTTCCGGGTAGAGCCCCCAAGTCCCAGTACAGATACAGATATTATATGTTAACAGATACAGATAATGCGTACGTCGCTCATTCCCTAAAATCAGTTACATTAACCTCGTGAAGACACTACTGGAAAATATATGATTTCTCGGCCAAATTTTAACCCCCTAAAACATGCTGCAGTTTCCATCACTGCTTTGGCCCTCTGTGATGACCCTGAGTTCATGTGAGCGAACACTCCTCAGCCTTGGTTGTTTTAGTGGCCATTGTGACACTAGGCCTTTTGACCACAGAGCTACGAGGTTGAACACGAATTTCTATTTCCGTCCAATCAAATCATCGAAAAAATTCTAAAAATCACACTGTAAGCTATTACAAATGCTATAACTAAATAGTACCCTAGCCACACATGTCTCAACTTGAACAGAAAAAACAGAGAAAATGTTACTAAAATTGATTTATATGATGGTTTTTCTACAGATATGTTCCTGTGCGTTGTCTAATTTCTGATTTTCTAAAAAAGCCCAAAAAGTGCTAAATACTATCTGAAATACAAAACACATCCAATCACTCACACACACATTCCTAACATAGTATATACTAGATTTCTTATGAATAAGTAATTCATATTTGATGAAATGGGTTGAAAATGCCATAAGGAAAGGCTTTTTTGGGTTCAGACAGCTGGAGTGAACTCAGTGGATAGGTTTTGTTGTTGCCTGTCTGGTACCATTTCAACTCGTCTTTTTAACTAGTACTACACAGCCCCGATGCCAGTTTTTATGGCCTGGGTCCTTCTAATGGTGGCTTCAAGCTGTCATTCTTTCCCACGAGGGCCCAAGGGGAGCGAACGATCGGGTTGGTTTAGTTTGAGGTATCCTTTGAATAGATCATGCTATTGGTTGCACCAGTCATTCGAACGTGCTGGCACCAAATTACATGATTTGTCGACATGATTTCTAGAGCGCGCACAGGGAAAAAGTTTACACTGCCATCAACCGAGAACTGATGCACTACCTAGATTTTTTGAATTCGAAACTTGGCCAGCAAACTACAAGATTGTGAGGCGGACCAGATAAGTATGATTACATGCTTGGATATTCTAAGAGTTTTACATGTTTAACGAAGGAGGATCCCACGTTTCGGCGATCTTTCACCCGTGATTACAGACACGAGAGAACAGGTAGGAAAGCACACTCAATTTAGACTCTAATATGTCCTGTCTTGCTGTACTTCAGAACATGAATTGTACCGTTGTGAGTCCACCTTATTGCCTTGTGTGTGGGCTTATGGAATCTATACTTTAAGCTTTCTAACGATGTATGACTTGAGCTTGTTTTATGACGTTAATGGCTTGCATTTATGACGGAATCAGCCTTCCGAAAAACGGCGAAAGATAAATCCCGGTGCCGGTACCTATACGCCCACCACGTTAAAACATAGACAAACACTATAAGTGATACATACGCTTATAATAAAACAAGATTAATTATTGCCAATGCCCTATTTCTGTTCCAGGACAACTGTGATCCTTCAGACACCTCAGTCAGGAGTTTTGGAAGGACAGGCATCTGTCCTTATGAAGAGTCTAAAGAGCAAGAGCACTTTTCCTATCCCTGTGGCCGCTGCCCCGGCTGCAGTTGCCCTTGCCTCCACCCCCACCGAAGTTGCCCTGGCGAGGAAGAAGTGCGTGTCCAAAAAAGCATCCATCCCTTCCCCCCTCCGCCTATGCTGTCAGCGCCCCTGCCACCTAAAACGCCGTTTCCAGAGGAGAAGGGGTGTGGTTTGTGGCGAGTCCTTTAGTTCCTCCATGCCTGGGGACGTGTGGGTGCAGTGCGCTGTTCTGCCTCCACTGGTCCCATGAGGCCTGTCAGAGATGCAGATCATTACATATGTGATCTTTGTTATACGATTAAACCTGTTCATCTTATTCCTATTTTGCCTATAATGTTCCTAGACTCTTTATTGTAATGCAAATTCATTTTCAATTACGCAACACATGTTTAGCTCTTTAACATAGCCTCATCATCAATTGTCCCATATTCACAAGACATATAGGCTAATTTCTGTCAGTTATTATCATACATTGTTCCAAAGTGTGGCATAAGCCAGGCTCTGCACTGTGTGTTGTGTAGGCCTTAAAACTATCCTTCCTTTAAATGTTCATATTCACCACTTCTAATATTGTACAGCTATACCCTACATACATTACATCATCTGGTATAGTCTGCTCTTAAAAAATATTTATGTATAAATATTTATTATAATATTTATTTTAAACCTGTTTTGAGCTTAGAAAAGGGAGTTGGGGCTATGCATGGATCGGTGGAACGTTCCAAGTCCTTGCAGACACCGGACCTGGACACTGTAACCAAAAGTATATTTTCTATGAAAACAATAGTATTATAGGGTACAATTACAGCACGTCCTACAGTATAATGCAAGCACTAAGCGCAACGCGCATTGTAACCTTGATCAGAGCATTTGCAATCTGTAAAACTACAAACTTCTTTTTGTAAGTGCTTTGTGTGCCACACTCCTGTCTTAGAGGTCTCCGTCTGGCAGCCGATATCTTTTTAAGGCTTGTAACTCTAATGATGCAGCTGCCATATAAAACAAGAGAAAATGCCATCAACTATCTTACATGTGCTGTGTTATGCCAACAGATACACAATCAAACAGTATACTTAATAATACACTCCCGGAGAAGAAAATCATTACACAGAATGGTTGGGCTTTTGAGTGTAAACTTGTGCTGTGATGTGCAGTTCTCCACCACACACATGAATTCATATACTATATTTCTATTTACTGAAAATTACAGCTATTACTGGTCGCACCAAATGATGCATGGTCGCACTAAATGACAGGAAATCCTCATATTATGTTGGCATTAAAAATACCTTTTTTTAGCAATTAACCATAATTCCAATAAATTGCATGCTAAATATTTAGTGAATTATTTTTATTCTAGTTTCATTCATTCAAACATTTTGATTACATTTTCATTCTTATCATTTCAATGACCATAACGTTTAGGCCTTTTTCACAACAATGCTTCATTTTTCATTTAATTTCAACTGTACTTTACATTGTCATAAATCACAAACTGCTACAATGGAAAACATATTCAGTGTGGGCAACATCCCCCCCCCATTTAATTTAATTTCAAAATTGTCCTATTATATAACATTATGCATTTTTTAAAATCACAGCCACCATGATCTTACTGTGAACTTATGACCCAAAGGGTTCAAGAAACAAGAATATCAACACAACAGTAGAAAACATTAAATGGTTCATTGAGTCTATTAATCATGTTCCTGCTTAACCCCAGCTGCTTTGGAATTTCGGTCGCCTTCCTATTTCATTTCATTTCATATCACAACATTGTCATATTCATTTTTCTAATATGCCATTTTAAAAATCACAATCAGTCAGGGGATACAAATTTTATATGTGGCCACAAACCGTTATGCCATCTTTACTTTAGGCATTTATCCAGGGAAATAATATAAGAGCCTTAGCCACAACCTCTCGCTTCTCCAAGTTGAGAAAAGGAGATTGGGAAAAGTTCCAAAGCAGCTGGGGTTAACGAACATGATCAATAACTTTTATGTTTTCTAGTTTTCTGCTTATATCCTTGCTCCTTGAACCTTTGGGTCCTAAGTTCACAAGTGGTTCATAAGATGGTTGTGATTTTTAAAATGGCATATTAAAAATGATATGACAATGTTGTGATATGAAATGAAATGAAATAGGAAGGCGACCGAAATTCCAAAGCAGCTGGGGTTAAGCAGGAACTGTATTAATAGAATCAATAGGACCGTTTAATGTTTTCTACTGTTGTGTTAGTATTCTTGTTTCTTGAACCCTTTGGGTCATAAGTTCACGGTAAAGATCATGGTGGCTGTGATTTTAAAAAATGGCATATGTTTAGATAATATGACAATTTGTGAAATTAATTAAATGGGGGGGGGATGTTGCCCACACTGAAATGTTCCATTGTAGCTTTTGTGATTTATGACAATGTAAGTACAGTTGAAATTAAATGAAAAATGAAGCATTGTTGTGAAAAGGCCTAAACGTTATGGTCATTGAAATGATATAAAAGAGGAAAAGGTATCAAAATGTTTTGAATATGAAAACTAGTATAAAAATAATTTCACTAAATATTTAGCATGCATTTATTGGAATTAGGTTAATTGCAAAATAAAGGTATTTTAATGCCAACATAATATGAGATTTCCTGTCATTTAGTGCGACCATGCATCATTTGGTGCGACCAGTAATAGCTGTATTTTCAGTAAATAGAAATATAGTAAATGATTCATTGACTGAAATTGTAAAAACTACATTGTATACTTGGATAAAATGTATTCTTAGATATTTTTATTCATTTCATACATATACAGAGGTGACCTGTTGTATTGGAAAACAACAGAAATATAAATAAATATAAAAATCTAAATCAATGCCAATTTTGATTTTATACACTTCATATTACTCAGAACTGAGTGAATATTCCCATCATTATCTAAGAATTTATTAATTTAAGGTTTTTTCACAGTTGCACCACAACATTTTTTGAGGTCATGGCCAATTCATGTGCGTGAAAAATACTAAATCACTAATAACTGTTTAAACAAGATTCATGCATAACTGACACTGTGTATGTTTGAAAAAATACTATAGAAACTATTGTTTATTATTATATTTAAAATTTGCCTCTTGAATTCATTTATGTGCTCATGTCCCAGAATGCTTGTTACTAACCTAGCTCTGGGAGTCATTCCCTGAGTCCTTATGTTCCCTTGGATCAGAGAGGCTCCAAATCAGTAGCAGCTGTCGCCATGATCCCGCTCCATTTTCTGCGATGCCATGTTCATCTTGCTACACTCTGCGGTGCCCAGCTACGTCCAACTACGTCCTGCTGTGCCTTGTAATGCCGCCACAGTGTCCTGCTAGCCATGACTACTACAAAAACTGCTACAACTACTAATTTTTTCTATTTTTGTTATTGCCACTCTTCATTCTAACCCCACAACCGCCCGTCAGACACCGCCTACCAAAGCCTGTCTGACCAGGTTTCTGCCTAAAAGGAAGTTTTTCCTCGCCACGTCACACTGTTGCTTGCCTGGAGGAAACTACTAGAACTGTTGGGTCCTTGTAAATTCTGGAGTGTGGTCTATAGTCTGACCTACTCTATCTGTAAAAGTGTCTTGAGATAACCTTGTTATGAATTGATACTATAATAAATGAATTGGAAAATTGAATGAATTGAAAATCCTATATCATTGACAAAAATGACGTATAAAATATATACAATATGGTCTTTTCTGAAATGAAACCACATAAACTTATTGTGGGACAACCTCTGCTAAATATATTATGAACTTGAAAATGCACATATAGCTGTAATGTGCCTGAGAAAAACACAAATTCAAACTGCAAAATGTCAATGTATGCACAGTTGTGGAATAGTCTATAATGTACTTGTGGGGTGTTGTGTCACTGGGTATGTTGATGATTTGATGGACATGATCTTGGAGAAAGTTTTTTGTCAACTCATCGTATAGAAGATTCCGAAGATAAACCATCCCGCCGGACCTGAGTTCACAATATGAGCATCCAGACAAATAGGGAGGTCATCTTATGTTCAAGGTTTAATTCAGGGGGGTAGTTTTGAAGCCTCCATATCTTCCCTGGCCTCAGAAAACTCCCATTGGCTCCAAAGACCCACGCATGAGGGGATTGCTACACGTATCTTCCGACCAAGGAAGCACCAGCTCACAAAACTCAACGAGTTCTATAATGTCTTTGTTCAAATTCCTCTAACTTGGATTCAGTGAATCTGTCAACACTACAGAATATGTACACACGTTGGAAACCTGGATGGCTGCTGCAGCCGTCTGGTAACCTGTTTTGCATTACATAACATATGTGAGTTTCTGCAGTGGCATGTTGTTGGCAATCATACATTGCCAACATCAATGCAGGATAGAATAATGTACTGTGTGGCACACCTCCTGGCAGCATATATCTTAGGCTCCTAATGGCTTGTTGCACATTTCCACATGTGCACCTTAAAAAACAAATACAAAAAAAAGAGTCTTGAAAGTAAAGAAATCAAAACCTGGTATTTGCAACCAACTGTGCAAACACATGGATGACCATTTGGTACCTTTAAAACCACCGTTTTTTTCCAGACCGGAAGTCACACTTTTTTATAATTGGCAGTTCCTGCGATTTTTATGTGAAAATAAATAATTGACAGTTTTTAAATGTTAACCTCACTGAAAACAGTGCGCTCTATGCTTGTGACAACTATATCGGCTTCTAAATACAACTGGAAAGATTTAACACAAACAAATGGCCCCCAAAAAGAAAATCCTATTCTGCAGCTCACAAACTGCATGTAGTAAAATATGCATATGTGTTATGTAACATACCGACACTACCGTATTCAAGTTTCTTGGTCTTGGATTTTGTGGAATAATTTTCTAATAAATGCAACTTTAGTCTAGTGCCACATGTTTTTTTCCTCTTCATGATGCATTTTTAGACTTATAGTCTGGAGGTACTTATAGTCCCAAAATACGATACAACACATAACTTCACGTTTTGTGAACAAGAAGAAAATTAAGAGTTTACGTATACTATTGTGTGAATATAGTTCTATAAGTTTAATAAATGATTGCATAGCTTTTAGAGAAACCGATAGCTACTGCCTGGCACTAGCTAGCTAGACAGACAACCTTTGAGGGGCTACACGACAATAGCTAAGTAAAAAAAAATATAAAGTCATTTTTTTACTACCATTCAGACCGCGTCCTGATGAATTCTCTGAGTCTCAGGTTCTCCGGGAGACTCCTCTCTTTCAGGATCTGATTCCGGTTCTAACATGTATGTTGAACCATGATGTAGGATGACTAACTTTCTCCGTGCTGTGCTTTAACTTTCCACACTATCCATTATGAGCATGCGCAGACACTACGCTCCTCCCCTTACCATGTAGCAGTTAATGAGTGGGGCGTGGGCAAATGAACAGCGACTCATACTTTTGCATCAAGCAGCCAGAAAAACAGCCCACTCTGAAAGGGCTGAAACAGAGGGTAATAGAGGTCGTCCAGCTAACAAAGTTTTGGTCGATTGGAAAGTTTCCTTAACATTCTGGGAACGTTATTTTTTGGTTACGAACGTTCCCAGAACTAACGTACCTAACGTTGCAAACCTTTAGAGAACGTTTCCCCTAACGTTATAACTCTTAGAGAACGTTCCCCTAACGTTGCAACCTTTAGAGAACGTTATACTAACTGCAACTTTTAGAGACATTCCCCTAACGTTATCCTAACTTTGCAAACCTTTGAGAACGTTATACTAACGGTGCACCTTTGAAATTCCCCTACCGTTATCCTAATTTGGAACTTTTAGAGAACATTCCCCTAACGTATCTAAGTTGCGAACCTTTAGAGAACGTTTCCCTAACGTCATCCTAACGTTGCAACCTTTAAGAACGCTCCCCTAACGTCATCCTAATGTTGCAACCTTTAGAGAACATTCCCCTAACGTTATCCTAACATTGCAACCTTTGGAGAACGTTTACTCTAACTTCATCCTAATTTGTCAACCTTTAAAGAGCGTTCCCCTAACGTCATCCTAACGTTGGCAAACCTTTAAAGAACGTTCTCCTAACGTCATCCTAACGTTGCAACTTTTAGAGAACATTCCCAACGTTATCCTAACGTTGCAACCTTTGAAGAACGTTACCCTAATGTCATCCTAATGTTGCAACCTTTAAGAACTGTTCCCCTAACGTCATCCTAACGTTGCAACCTTTAGAGAACGTTCCCCTAACGTTGCAACTTTTAGGAACATTCCCCTAACGTTATCCTATGTTGCAACTTTTAGAGAATGTTTCCCTAACTTTATTCCCCCCGTTTCAGTTAAAAAAGAAGGCGGTATTGGCCAACATGCGACACATTGTTTCAGGTCGATCACTTCAGCATCTCAAAGAAATATACTGTTGCACCCAGTTTGTCGAGACAAGGTTTTTTAGCGAGGGTTGAGAGGACGTTTTGTTCTTTTGAAAGTAGGATCAGTGTAGATCAAGAGGCTTCATTAGAGAAATGACAAAATCCGTTTAGCCTTCGTTTAACTTTTTACTAATCTACTTGCAAATGTAAAGGCTGGGAGAATACATGGAGACATCCAAAGAAACTATATGGAATACACATTCTGACAGTACCATGTGGGAAATAGCCAGTGTAAACACTTTACCTGCCCCACATGGACTCAGACTTAGACAGACTTTACTGTCATTCAACTGCACATTCACCATACAGTTTGAGCGAGATTCCGTTGCAAGGCTCCAAAAAAGAAAAGAAAAAAGATTGTTAAAAGGAAAACAGTATGTGCAATATCAGTATGTGCAATGTAAACGTTTTATATGTTATTATTATTATTATTATTATATTATTATAAGAGACCCAACATGCTGCTTGGGGTGATGATACAGAAAATGTGACAGATTGGGAAATATTGAGTGTGAGAACACTGTACCGGCTGCTGTGAACTGACTTGCGGTCTTCCGCTTTTTTAAGCCAAGGAACCTAACCTAACCTACCCCCTGAAACCCCAGCGACAACCAGGTTTAAATGGTTCACTGCAATTTGAATCAACAGGGGCGCTGGGTGCTAAGGTAGGCAGTCAGGGTTACGAGTGCAGATCTGGATGCAGACTGAGACAACTGGAAGATGCCTGGCGAGGCAAAAACAGGTGGAGCAGGGCAGAGCTAAGACAAAAAAAACGTCAAAATGAATTGAAAGCAAAACAGTGCTGAACCTTATTACTGTTTATCTGTTATTACAACACCATGCTAGATCAGATAGCTAGATGTGTCGTATAGTTGGTATAGCATGAGGAGTGGGGATTGGTAGGATTAGGGTAAGAATATCAGGGTAAGCCTATCAGAGGAATAAGACAGTCACGAGGCACGTCCTGTGCCGTTGACACTTCTGTCAGAACTGATCTACCGTGGAGCTGCACTGTTCCGATGGTGGACTACAGATAGACATCTGGATACGTCCCTGTTCTCACCGTCTTGTTTCATGCTGGTCTTTGTTAACGTGGACAACCCAGTGGTTGTCATGCATCGAGTGCTGCAACAACCTACAGCCCAGGGTCCATTATAAAACGTCAAAATGGTGTAAATTCCAATGAATGGAATTAGAATGGGGACACTCACCTCCACTGGAACACAGACATACAGTACCAGAGCAAGGAGCGAGAAAACACACAAAACTAAATATATGCTCAGAACACCTTTCAACCCACAGATTTACAGACTCATCTGCTCCAATATTTATATTATTTAAAAAAACTTTGTTATACTGCAAGGCCTATTATATTTTCCTATATCTCATTAGCAGTTCACATGTGAAGAAAAAAGGGCAAAAATAACCCTGCAAGTAGTCTCAACTGATCTCTTAATTACATATTTCTACAGATAACATATCTTTTCATACATTTGTGAGGATAGTACGTATATTGGTGTTTCTCTTTCACTTACATCCACTTTTCACTTTAGAAGTTGTGTAACACGAGCAGATTAATAATGTGCAAACCATTAATACATAATTAAGACCTTTGCTGGAGTTATGGAAAACAGTTATGGAGGCTCACACATTGTCTTCTGCTCTGGCCTTATATTGGAAAGGAAATGTATATTAAATGTGCTCTAAGCTAGGTCACGCGTGTATTAAGCTACAACATTTTTTGTACATGCAGCAAACATCTTCTCACTATCTGCTAGCTGCGTGTCCCCTGAACACACTGTAAAAAACATCTCCTCACTATCTCTAGCTGCCTGTCCCCAGACACACACTATAAAAACATCTCCTCACTATCTGCTAGCTGCCTGTCCCAAACACACTATAAAAAACATCTCTTCACTATCTGCTACTGCCTGTCGCCTGAACACCTGTAAAAACTTCTCCTCACTATCTGCTAGCTGCCTGTCCCCAGAACACACTGTAAAACTCTCCTCACTATCGCTAGCTGCCTGTCCCCGACACACTGTAAAAAACTCCCCACTATCTGCTAGCTGCCTGTCCCCTGAACACACTGTAAAAACCTCTCTCACTTCTGCTAGCTGCCTGTCAGAACACACTGTAAAAAAACTTCTCCTCACTATCTGCTAGCTGCATGTCCCCTCACACACTGTAAAAACATCTCCTCACTATCTGCTAGCTGCCTGTTCCCTGAACACACTGTAAAAACAACCTCTCCTCACTATCTGCTAGCTGCCTGTCAGAACACACTGTAAACCATCTCCTCACATCTCTAACTGCCTTCCCTTTACACACATAAAAACATCTCTCACTATCTGCTAGCTGCCTGTCCCTTGAATACAGTGTAAAAACATCTTTCCACTATCTGGCTAGCTGCCTGTCCCCTGAACACACTTAAAAAAACATCTCCTCCTATCTGCTAACTGCCTGTCCCTTGAATACAGTGTAAACAACACCCTCACTATCTGCTAGCTGCCTGTCCCTTGAATACAGTGTAAAAACATCTCTTCACTTTCTGCTAGCTGCCTGTCCCTTGAATACAGTGTAAAAAACATCTCCTCACTATCTGCTAACTGCCTGTCCCTTGAATACAGTGTAAAAAACATCTCTCACTATCTGCTAGCTGCCTGTCCCTTGAATACGTGTAAAACATCTCTCACTATCTGCTGCTGCCTGTCCCCAGAACACCCTATAAAAAAAACATCTCTTCACTATCTGCTAGCTGCCATCCCCAGAACACACTGTAAAAAACTTCTCCTCACTATCTGCTAGCTGCCTGTCCCCGAACACACTGTAAAAAACTCTCCTCACTATCTGCTAGCTGCCTGTCCCCAGAACACACTGTAAAAAACCTCTCCTCACTATCTGCTAGCTGCCTGTCCCCTGAACACACTGTAAAAAACCTCTCCTCACTACTGCTACTGCTGTCGAACACCCTGTAAAAACCTTCTCCTCACTATCTGCTGCTCACTCCCCTGAACACACTGTAAAAAACATCTCCTCCTATCTGCTATGCGCCTTGTTCCCTGAACACCTGTAAAAACCTCTCCTCACTATCTGCTAGCTGCCTGTCAGAACACACTGTAAAAAACATCTCCTCACTATCTGCTAACTGCCTGTCCCTTTAACACACTATAAAAAAACATCTCTTCACTATCTTAGCTGCCTGTCCCTTGATACAGTGTAAAAAACATCTCCTCACTATCTGCTAGCTGCCTGTCCCTTGAATACAGTTGTAAAACCATCTCTTCACTATCTGCTAGCTGCCTGTCCCTGAATACAGTGTAAAAAACATCTCCTCACTATCTGCTAACTGCCTGTCCCTTGAATACAGTGTAAGAAACATCTCCTCACTATCTGCTAGCTGCCTGTCCCTTGAATACAGTGTAAAAACATCTCCTCACTATCTGCTAGCTGCCTGTCCCTTGAATACAGTGTAAAACATCTCCTCATCTCTCTAGCTGCCTTCCCTGAAACACTGTAAAAAACATCTCCTCACTATCTGCTAGCTGCCTGTCCCCAGAACACACTTTAAAAAAACCTCATCTCACTATCTGCTAGCTGCCTGTCCCCTGAAAACACTGCGCGGAAGCACAGAAGGGAGGGGGAGGGACAGCAGGAGGAGGAGGGGCGAGCTAGTCTTGTTTTGTTTAAAAGTACTTTGAACGTCAACAGAGTAACGTCCCCCAACATCACTTAGAGCAACTTTAATTGAGACATCCTCCCTGGGAAAACACAGTTTTTTTCTTCAAGTAGCATTATGACTTATTAAAGGAACTTTAAAAGTTTCCTCAACTGTTTTTTTCATCTAATGATCATAAATGACCTGTACCTAAACGAGACTAACAGCAAAAAGAAGGTTGTGTTTTATATAGTTTTATATTCCCTCTGCCCCGTCTAATTTCTTTTCCTCATGTCACAAAATGATTTGCAGCAGGTAGACGCGCTATGGTAACACATTCTGACGGGTCACAGATTTGGTGTATACACGAAAAAAAGCCTGTGTTTGAGTATTAGCCACGGTGAAGGGTAACAACTGAGGGCTTTTTATAGGCCAATAGAAGATTAATTTTATTTTACAAGTTATCTGCTGTGGTATGGCTGATACTGGGGCAGGGCCATCACGGAAAAAGAAATTAACAAAGAAAAACTAAAACTAAAGGAAAGTTAAAGACAATGGGTGGTCTATCTTTGTCGTGTTTTCAACAGATGGAGACAATTACGGGATTGTAAGCAGAGGTGGTAGTGGTAAAAAAGAGTGGGTAAAACTATAATTCTGTGATCAGGTGGACCACGACGCGATCACCGATAAAGGGGCCCACGCCTACCTGATGACATGTTTGTTTCATTGTTCCCATCACAGGTCACACAATCAGTTCAGTTCATATATTAATCGAATTTCTTGTTAACAAGACTCAAGAAGGAATTATATTGGTTGAAATCTATAAAGTTTACTAAATGACAAACAGAGACAACAAATATGTGTAAAATATTCACATTAACAAGCTGGAATCCGACCTTTTTCTTTTGTCTTTAAATATACTCAACACAACTAATCAATTATCAAATAGTGATGATGGAGTTTATTATATAAATAACATAGTAAACCCCCCCATTGTTTTCTCCATAAGAATTTAATTATCAGCCATAATGTATAAACCATCCGAGGTAGACAGACCCAGTTTCTGTATATCACCTTGTAACATTATAAGAAAAACAATTATCCCACTATCTTACGTAGAAAAACTACATTACCCACAATCCGATCACCAGCAACGTTTCTGATTGGTCAAACTTGCTGTTACCATAGAAACGTTTACCGTAACCAGCTAGAGCGACAACAATAACTAGCTAGCTGACTAGCAAAGGGAGATCCTTACTACTGTGATTTCTAATCCCCCCCGTCGACTTTCAAGGCACCCAACCGTTGCCCAACCCTAGTCCCTTCCACGCAGCGCTGCCTGGAAGGCGACACTGGGGAATATACACCAAACTCCACAAGAGATTGTCAACACTGACATAATACAGGGCATCTGAGACTTCGTCTTAGGTTTAACAACCTATGAAACTAATAATGAACAATATGAAACTAAAACAACACAAGCTTAATTAGAAGGCTTTGGGATAGGCTATTCAGAGGTGGGTAAACGCACTTTGGAGGTGGGTAAACGCCATTTTCCCCGAATTTTGAGAGGTTGCATAAACCGGGTTACGTGCGTTTAGCCTCCACTACATCACTGATTGTAAGTGATTAAAAGGTCACCCTGTATTGGCCTTAAAGTGTGTAATGTTCTATTTCATTCATGAAATAACTTTACAATTCGCATGTGGTTGTACGTCATAGCCACCGTTAACCTCCGCCTGCTGCAGCAATGCGTCCTGTGATCTTTGGTTTGGAGTACCTGTCAATAATGTGGCTTCTTGTTGAAACAGACAGACAATGCGTAGAACTGCTGCGGCCTCCAACTCCTAACCTTTGGACTGTAAAGGTATTCTTACCTTGGTAGACTTCAAAATCACATCAGACTATTTGGAGATGCAAGGGAAAGACCTTTAGGCCAGAAGGGTTTGGCTCTCCGTGAACAGATTGCCTGCCGTGGACAATGGCCTGTGATGGGATGATTTGCTCCTCTACGCCCCTTCAGGCTTTGCTAGGCTGAGACAGCCTTGCGGCACCTGATTGTATCGTAGTATTAGACTGCCTTCAAAATATCTGCCTTCTTTGTTTCCTCTGTCACAGCCAGGTCATTGACAATCTTGAGGAGTTTCATACCCTGAAGAATCTATCCCTTGTCATTTTTGCTACTTACGTGGCATTTTAGTTTTTGTCCTAAAACATTTTAATTCTGGTATTTTCAAGGCCACGCCATGCAGACTAAATGCCCCAAATATTTTTTTGCTTGTGGCATAGTGTTCATACACACTCCTCTGCTTTGATTTGTGTATGCTGCCAAATCTTCAAAGACCTTGTTGTCATGTACTTTGAAAAGTATCACTTGGACTCCAGTCTGCAGTGTTGTAGGGTCATCTTGCACAAGAACCCAGATGACAAAGGTGCAAATCTGATATGAAGGAAAACATTTAAACACATGATAGGTAGTGACAGTTTAAATACTCAATGCACTGAATTTAATATTGTGGAATTGCATCAATATACTGTTAATCCTGTCACACAGATGGCGATCCCTGTCTGTATCTGTTTCTGCATCTGTCCTGTCAACTAAGTCTTCCTCCATAGTCTCTCTTCTTCATCACCGTCTTCTAATCACTGGGTGAAACCTCATCCCCATCTCTCATCATCTGACAACTCCAAATCTGAATCTCCCCAACTATTTGGTAAAGAATTCTTTCTGCTTAAGTTCTGTTTCCTCACACACATGTCCTTATTTACATACGATAGTCTTGATGTCCACTATAATTACCACCATAAATGGCAGATTTTTTCAAAGACACATCATTTAGTTGCTATCAGAACTAAATATAGGATCCTAACCATAGACAACCAATATTGAATCATAAAATGTGGTTTGTTCTATGCCGTCCATTGTTGTATTGAAGGGAAAAAGGCGGTTTCTGCCTAACCCGGTTCCCCGGGCCTACCCCCCCCCATCAAATGACATGTCACTGAAAAGACTCGATGGCTCTGTAAGTACAGCAGAATTAGAGACTTGCACAAAGATTGCAAGTAAGGGATGAAACCCCAATGTACAATGACATAAGTAATGGTGTTTCAGGGGTATTCTTGATAGCACTAAATTATGTGTCTTTTCAAAAATTCTGTTATCATGAGAGCAAGTTGGGGAGGGGGAGGTGGGGTGGATGGGTAAAACAAACACACTTCCATAGGATCCGGAATCGTGTTGGTGAAACGTACTTTTGAACCCCACCCCCATCTCTTTTCCTAAACCTAACTGTCCTGTTATTGTGCCGCCTGTCAGTTAAACATAGGTCTCGACCGAGCGTCAAGAAGTGATAGCAACAGTTTTGACCAACGTCTGCGTATGCCCAAAGGAGACTTTTTTTGGTCAGTAACATTGCCAAGCACCTGACCCAGCATCGCTTTCTACGTTTCAGGAGTGAGAATGGTGTTGTGACCCAATGACTTTTATACTTTACGAACGTCACATGGTAGCAGAAGTGAAGTGAGTCTATTTTCAACCCAAACCACATTTTTCTATTGTAACCAGCTAGTTTCTGTGTCTAACCTAACCACACTGCTACTGTATGTTTCCCGGTTTAGATATGATATCGGAAAACTCTCCTGTGGTCGTGTCAGAAATTAGGAATAAGCAACTTAAGTCACATGTTTTGGAGGACTTGTCAC
>NC_045736.1:4235793-4273336 GCF_008692095.1 Etheostoma spectabile | reverse complement strand
TGTGTGTGGTGGAGAACTGCACATCACAGCACAAGTTTACACTCAAAAGCCCAACCATTCTGTGTAATGATTTTCTTCTCCGGGAGTGTATTATTAAGTATACTGTTTGATTGTGTATCTGTTGGCATAACACAGCACATGTAAGATAGTTGATGGCATTTTCTCTTGTTTTATATGGCAGCTGCATCATTAGAGTTACAAGCCTTAAAAAGATATCGGCTGCCAGACGGAGACCTCTAAGACAGGAGTGTGGCACACAAAGCACTTACAAAAAGAAGTTTGTAGTTTTACAGATTGCAAATGCTCTGATCAAGGTTACAATGCGCGTTGCGCTTAGTGCTTGCATTATACTGTAGGACGTGCTGTAATTGTACCCTATAATACTATTGTTTTCATAGAAAATATACTTTTGGTTACAGTGTCCAGGTCCGGTGTCTGCAAGGACTTGGAACGTTCCACCGATCCATGCATAGCCCCAACTCCCTTTTCTAAGCTCAAAACAGGTTTAAAATAAATATTATAATAAATATTTATACATAAATATTTTTTAAGAGCAGACTATACCAGATGATGTAATGTATGTAGGGTATAGCTGTACAATATTAGAAGTGGTGAATATGAACATTTAAAGGAAGGATAGTTTTAAGGCCTACACAACACACAGTGCAGAGCCTGGCTTATGCCACACTTTGGAACAATGTATGATAATAACTGACAGAAATTAGCCTATATGTCTTGTGAATATGGGACAATTGATGATGAGGCTATGTTAAAGAGCTAAACATGTGTTGCGTAATTGAAAATGAATTTGCATTACAATAAAGAGTCTAGGAACATTATAGGCAAAATAGGAATAAGATGAACAGGTTTAATCGTATAACAAAGATCACATATGTAATGATCTGCATCTCTGACAGGCCTCATGGGACCAGTGGAGGCAGAACAGCGCACTGCACCCACACGTCCCCAGGCATGGAGGAACTAAAGGACTCGCCACAAACCACACCCCTTCTCCTCTGGAAACGGCGTTTTAGGTGGCAGGGGCGCTGACAGCATAGGCGGAGGGGGGAAGGGATGGATGCTTTTTTGGACACGCACTTCTTCCTCGCCAGGGCAACTTCGGTGGGGGTGGAGGCAAGGGCAACTGCAGCCGGGGCAGCGGCCACAGGGATAGGAAAAGTGCTCTTGCTCTTTAGACTCTTCATAAGGACAGATGCCTGTCCTTCCAAAACTCCTGACTGAGGTGTCTGAAGGATCACAGTTGTCCTGGAACAGAAATAGGGCATTGGCAATAATTAATCTTGTTTTATTATAAGCGTATGTATCACTTATAGTGTTTGTCTATGTTTTAACGTGGTGGGCGTATAGGTACCGGCACCGGGATTTATCTTTCGCCGTTTTTCGGAAGGCTGATTCCGTCATAAATGCAAGCCATTAACGTCATAAAACAAGCTCAAGTCATACATCGTTAGAAAGCTTAAAGTATAGATTCCATAAGCCCACACACAAGGCAATAAGGTGGACTCACAACGGTACAATTCATGTTCTGAAGTACAGCAAGACAGGACATATTAGAGTCTAAATTGAGTGTGCTTTCCTACCTGTTCTCTCGTGTCTGTAATCACGGGTGAAAGATCGCCGAAACGTGGGATCCTCCTTCGTTAAACATGTAAAACTCTTAGAATATCCAAGCATGTAATCATACTTATCTGGTCCGCCTCACAATCTTGTAGTTTGCTGGCCAAGTTTCGAATTCAAAAAATCTAGGTAGTGCATCAGTTCTCGGTTGATGGCAGTGTAAACTTTTTCCCTGTGCGCGCTCTAGAAATCATGTCGACAAATCATGTAATTTGGTGCCAGCACGTTCGAATGACTGGTGCAACCAATAGCATGATCTATTCAAAGGATACCTCAAACTAAACCAACCCATCGTTCAGCTCCCCTTGGGCCCTCCGTGGGAAGATGACATTGTAAGCCACCAATTAGAGGACCCAGGCCATAAAATGGCATCGGGGCTGTGTAGACTAGTTAAAAAGCACGAGTTGAATGGTACCAGACAGGCAACAACAAAACCTAGCCTGAGTTCACTCCAGCTGTCTAAGCCAAAATAAGCTGTTCCTTATGGCATTTCAACCATTTCATCAATATGATTACTTATTCTAAAATCTATGTATTACTGATGTTAGGAATTGTGTTGTGAGTGATTGGATGTGTTTTTGTATATTCAGCAATTAGTATTTAGCACTTTTTGGGTTTTTTAGAAAATCAGAAATTAGACAAACGCACAGGGACATATTCTGTAGAAAAACATCATAATAAAATCAATTTTAAATCATTTTCTCTGATTTTTCTGTTCAAAGTGAGACATTGTGCTAGGGTACTATTTAGTTATAGCATTGTAATAGCTTACGTAGTGATTTTTAAATTTTTATTGATGATTTATTGGCGGAAATAGAAATTCTGGTTCAACCTCGTAGCTCTGGGTCAGAAGGCCTAGTGTCACAATGGCCACTAGAACCAACAGGCTGAGAGTGTTGCTCACATAACCAGGTCATCACAGAGGCCAAAGCATTGGAAACTGCAGCATGTTTTAGGGGGTAAAAATTTAGGCGAGAAATCATATATTTTCCAGTAGTGTCTTCAAGGGTTAAGGTAATGATTTTCAGGGAATGAGCGACGTACGCATTATCTGTATCTGTTAACATATGAATTTCTGTAATCTGTACTTGGACTGTGGGAGGCTCTACCCGGAAGTGGTCGGTTGTGTCTTGAATGGGTGGGCTAAAAAAATAAAAAAAACGAATGTGCGGGGGCTTTACCCATATGTTATTTTAAAGCCCTGCAAACTTGATCATGGGTTGATCAGAAACTTGTTATATTCATGTGCTGTATAGGAAACTTTTTACAGACAGCTCAGCATGGAGCTTCCCATCAATGGTGGTTGTCATGGTACAAAAGACTATATACAGAACAAGTTTTTGCAACAATGGATACGTTGCCATCTGGGTAATAACGTAATGGAACAAGAGTTTCATACTCATAAACTTTCTTTTTTCTTTAATATGTTTTTTATGATCAGTGTGATTTTTTTTTGTGTAATTTGGTTTTATATTATTTTTTTATTTCCACAACAGGGTGTGTGGTGTGTGTGTGTGAGAGTGAGTGAGAGAGAGAGAGAGGGGGCGGGGGGACTGGGGATCAATAGGCCGTATGAGTTTTTTCAGATCTGCACCTGTTAGACTCAGGTGTCAAACTACGGCCGCGGCCTGAACCGGCCGCCAAGGGTTTTATTGGTCCGCAGATAATCTGAAAGTTAAAAATTGCATGAGTACATGAGCTATATTTTTGAATAACCTGTATTCCTAAATTGTCGCCTAGGGGCGCCACTGTTTTAGACCATGGAGGCAGAGAGAACAGAAGACATAAAAAAACACTGCTGAGTACCGACACAGCTAATGTTCGTGATTACTACGACCATCTACTACTTTTGTACTTCTGCTTTCACAACCCTCATCACCAAAATGTCTTGTCAAAAAGGAAGGAAAGTGAATTGAGGTAGTAGTTTTCAAAAAAATGGACAGATTCCTTTTATTCCCAGAGGTTGAATGTGAAACTGTGTAACATACCATTCACTGTCGTCGTTTAAGGAAATAATATATTCGGCGCCACCTGTATGAGACACTCAGCATGGTGAAAAATCGACAGCCTGCAAGAGACACCTGAGACGAGTACAGATATAGGTTGAGTTCGGTGGGTCTGACGAAACATCAGGTCCGTTTCACTTGGATCGAGAGGTCATGAAGCAGCGGTAAATAGGGGGGACCAGAAGTCCGCTGCGGATCTGTCCCTGGAAATCCCGGTTTTCACGTGGACTGACGACCCAAAATTGAACTAAACAGAAGAAAACGTGACCAACGTGCCGATCGACGCAGCCGCTGCTCAGAGCTCGAGATTTTTAGAAAGCCGGGTTGTTACGCTCAAATCACTGATTATGATACATGGGCTGGGTGGGTTAGACAACGCATTTCGCGGACTTTTATGTTTAAAAAAATTATCTTAATCTTTAACAGAAAGGTCAACCTCCTTAGAAATCCTTCCCATAATGTTAACAGCCACTAGAATATTGAATCTGATTCTGTCAGCAGCAAACGAGCACTTTTATTAACGTAATACAGCTGCGGACAATTATCTTATTCACTTCCATTGTAGCTTGTTTCTACCGACTGCAGTCCAATACTGCGTCAACGTCAAGGAAAATATTTCTCAACAGTTTATCTTGTATCCGATACTCAGACTTAGGTCTAGTGTCCCTCGTTTTAAGTTTACAAAAATTAAACATTTACGTGTTTGGAGATATAATTTTCCATTCAATTTTATTTATAGTATCAATTCATAACGAGTTATCTCAAGACACTTTACAGATAGCCCACACTCCAGAATTTACAAGGACCCAACAGTTTAGTGGTTTCTCCAGAGCAAGCAACAGTGCGACGTGGCGAGGAAAAACTTCCTTTAGCAGAAACCTCGGCGACCCCAGGCTCTTGGTAGGCGGTGTCTGACGGGCCGGTTGGGGTTAGAATGAAGAGATATACACGCTTCTGAGCTGAAAATGTCCCCGATTTTGTCTCTGAGAAATCTGGTCACCTTACGGCAAAAGCCAGCTACATTTGCTAACGAAATAGCATTGACATTTATTCTTTCCACAAAAACAAGGGAAACACATGATTTATTGGTTTTTTATAGCTATGATGAGCTGTGCTCTGATTTTGGTCCGGCCCACTTGGCATAAAATAGCTGTAGCGGCCCCTGAACTAAAATAAGTTTGTCAACCCTGGGTTAGAGCAGCTAACGGTTTAAACAAAAAAAAAAAATCTCCGACAGGCAGAGTTGCAATGTGAGTCACATTCTACCAAGCACATGTCTGAACAACACCCACGTTTACCAGAAAATCTACCTGCTTACTAAGTAATTAAGTACTACAAACCAAAGTAAAAAAGAAACGAAGCTGAAGAAACCCTAAACGTAACGGAAAAGACACGCGAACCTGAGTGACTGAGGGAGAGAGAGAGAGAGAGTGCTGGGAACGCAGCACCACAAGAAATCTGTCTGTTGTAGGGGGAGGCGCTGATGACAGATTGTTACTACCCAAGGATGATTTTATTCAAGCGAGCACAGATATGACTCAATTCAATTCAATTTATTTATAGTTACAGCAGGACGTAGCAGGGCACGCAAGCTGCAAACATTACTCGTATAATACTTGTATTCAAAAAGTGCTTTATCCGTACCGGATCTCGTTTACAGCCGAGTATCCGCCTAGTTCTTGTAATGATAGTTAAACACTTGGAATTCACTGCACATGACTGAAAAAGGAAAACAAACTTCACTTGCCATCTTCCCCTCCTTCTTAGTTCACCTTTCTAGGACCAGATTAGGAAAGGGATGGACTGCCTACCGGGCAGAATTCTTGGCAGCTTCAAGGATGATGACGATGTCTGCAAATGGAAGGATACACTTTGTTTTAACTGGTTAATCTTAAATCTAAAATTAATTTATGAATCTATCTATCCATTATTGTAGGGCCAACCTCATTGCGAGGGTTCGCACCGGTCCCACGGTGATGGGTAGGAGGCTGGAGGGGAGCCGGTCTGTCACGAGTGACGGGGGAAAGGTCCCCTTTTAAGATGTTAGGATTCAGGGGAAAATCCGGCGCAGTAGAACCAGCAGTCGTTTGAGATACGTTCCGCCAGGCTAGTGTTGCTGCCGCCAGGGGGGGAGGGGGGGGGACCGTCAAGATCGTCATTGTTGACTGGATGGTTTTTCATCCACAGACTTCAGCTTGGTGACATAGTGTTGGAGTGGACAAAACACACTTTGATAGGGGCTGAAGGCGGTGGGAAAGTGAGGCGGGAAGGACAGCCATCACAATCCCATGTCCTGTAGAAATGTATGCCACCACTGAATGTGGGAGTGGCTGGTTCGCAACAGAAGCAGCATAGATCCTGGCCCACAAGTATTTGGCAAAATTTGGAGCAAAGCAGAAATTTGGCTATGCATCACTACGGATCCATTTGCGACCCAATGGAGCCAACCGGAACACCCTGACAAAGGTCCTTGTACTTCTTCTTAGGGAATATGAAAAACAGGGGGGGACATGTTGCCCTGCACGTTCCCTCAAAAGGCGACTGTAAACCAATGTCCCCTCACCCCAAAAGTCATTGCTCCATCTGCTGCTCCCCCTGTGGCGGCTACCACTCTGTCGACACCTGCACAGTGGTAAGCTGCAAACAAGAAATGTTTTAACTGTTACATTAAATTAACTTTTAAATCAACTTAAGCATTTTTCATAGTTAGAATAGTTTACTTATGGACATATTGATTTATTAATAACGAGTGCATGAATATACCATATTGTCCCACGTGTCAAACATATCCTTGTGGTGAATTGTGACGGTTAGGTCGGGTCTTTTCAATTAAGGAGACGGACTTTACCATTGTTTCCATAAACAATAGTTGCGCGCTGCATGCGGTGGCGCTCGGGGGTGGCGGATGGACAGGAGGTGGCACGCTGAGTTCTTTTCCTGCCATCTCCTTCTTTCTCCCAGGAGCGGCGGCATTTGCAGTGAAACTTGATGCAAGTTGGTATGCAGCCTGCTGCCTGAGGCATGAGCGAACATTGTCATAATGAAACAGAACCGTATTATAATCACTTGTTTAGGTGTGTGTATTTAGAATTCATATTTACTCTATATAGGTCTGTATCTTGGATTCATATTTAACTGTATATAGTTCGTTATTTATTGACAGAATGTGGAATGAAGTTTAATTTGTGTTTCCGTTTTTTTTCAGGGCTCAAGCAAAGTAATTGCAGCTGCTCGTTCAGATATGGCTGCAGCTTCCCTCCTGCCTCCGGGTGAACACCCTGGGCCAGTTGTTCAGGTAACTAAAGGATTTTGGGTTATCGGATGGATCAAATCTTGAAAATGGGTGTTTCAAAAGGCAAAGAAGGAATTTGAAATCAGATTAGATCACGAATCCAATCCTTTAGTTTACTCTGGATAAACTTCACTTTGTGTTGTCAAAACTTGTCAGTAGGTATGGGATAACCTTTGATCCAAAAAAAAGGAGTTATCCTGATCCAACAGGGGGTAGGATTTCCAGGTGGATTTCAGGGGATTCCAGCACAAAAATTAGTAAACTTTAAATTGGTAAATAATACTTTGCAATCATTTAGTGTATATACTTTTTATATTTTGCACTTGAACTAAGTTAAAGCAAACTAAAAATAAAAATACAAATATCTTGTCCTCATGAAACAATCCCCAAACGATTAAATAACAAAAATAATCCAAAATATAATATATATCTCATTCATCACCGTCTATATTTCAAGGAAACATCTATACAAATTTCGGTCTTCCTCCTTAGTGAAGAAGACCCTGAACATTATACTACTACTACTACTCAATTTTAACCTTTTTTTTTTAAGATGGTTTCAAAACTTTCACACATGTGTTTGTTAATGTATATTAGTTTTTTATTTGTATGTGGCTCAGATGAGGGGTTATATAAGAAATTATGAATGGAAGTGGGAGTTATTTTGTTTTGTCTCAAAATAAACACTTAGAGTGACCCCATCTTGGCTCTTCTACCTGTCTGTACGTAGCTCGTGCCCGTGTGATATGTTGTCCTATTAAGAGCGTGGTAATCCGGATTGGTATCTTGAAAACTGTGTATCTGGATCAGGGTGATCCAATCTAATGTTGCTTGAAAAACCGGCATAAAAGTAAGACGGATTACCTGATCCTGGTAGGAAGAAATGGGATTTCCAAATCCGGATCATTTTGATCCAGATAAAATGTTGAACAACGGCCCCCTGTATTGCGGGACAGCTGAAACAGCTTCAGCTGTCCCGACAGCGCCTCCTGCCAGTTAAACCTGTTTTGCCTTAAAACTAACCACTTTGATATTGCACACTTAAGGGTGTGTTGCAGCTAATAACACCTGCAGTTTTATCATACAATGGCACATGAAAATAAAATACTACTGTTTAGTAAAAAAAACTACCGCACAAAAGAATCATTATGGCACCAAAAACAGATTACCTGGAATATTCCAACACATCCGTCCCGCGTTCAACTTTCCCGCTCCCCCTATGCTTTTTGTGTTTCCCTTTCCATATTGTTAAATATCTTTTATACACTTTTTAGTTTATATTGAAGAACGAAGAAGCCCAAAGTCACTCCAAAGGACTTACTATGTCCAACAGAAAACACTGTTCACACACTGCTCCTACAGCTCTGTTGTAGAGCCTTTACTTCAGAGACAAATCGCTTTGACACACGATATGTCAGAGTCTCACTCTGTAACTAAACAGAGACCTGAACACACAAGGTGAAAACCGTGATCTGCAGCAAGTGCTTACAACAAATGACGTGACGCCAACATTCTGTCCGATTGTAGTTTCTTGAGCTTAAAGTTCAAAATTTCAAATAATCACCATGTTTTAGTAAAATCAGTCCCCTCCATGAAACCATATGTAATTAAAACAATTATTTGGAATTACATATGTTTTATGTGCTTAAGGGTTAAATGTCATGTGGTGCGACCGTCCGACCATAACTTGTTGGTTTTTAAACATCTTTAAAATGATTCTATCCTTCCTAAATAATTTTTTCTCCTTTGGCATATTTCTAATGTGTTTGTAATCCCATATGAATTTCAGATGGTGTTGAACAGTATTTCCCTCCATAGCATGAACAAATATTGTCCGAATGTCCCTCTTTTTAGGGAAATATCATGTGCGCGACCATCAAGAAATTCCTATTCGGGACTTTTATTTTGAATTCCACTCAGAGACAGGAATCTGCATCTCACAGTTAGCAGAGAGCACATGGAAGAGGCAAGCAGGTCTGTAACCCTCTCTCCTTTTTTAGAGTAATGTTTGTAAGTGCTGTATGCAGTTTCCATATTTGGTGTATGCGGTAGACCTCAAAAGAAAACAATAAAGTATGTTATTTACAAATGATTTTGGTAATATACTTCAAGGTGACCTTATGTGAGAAACTAGCTAGTTTTGTGGCACGGCAATGCAGCCCTAGAAATCTTGACAGAATGTAAAATACATGTGGTGCAACCGAGTATCATGTGGTGCAACGATTGTAGATTCTTCCATGATTGATATACTGTACAAATTTACATTTTGTCTATTTTCATGATTATACAAACAATTGATTAATTTTAAAATATGTAGAGCAGACTTTATCTATTTATCTAGTTTTATCTTGATTTTTTTTTTTAGCATTTTGGAGAAAGGGCTAATGAAGTATACTGAGAAAATACATACAAAATAAGTGACGACATGTCTTTTTACCAACATAACTTTGTTTTAATATTAATAATTATTTTTTAACAGATGCCACTGTCAATCAAAGATAAGTCTGCGCGCCACAGGGAGCGTGTCCAATTCACACCTGCAGCAGAGCAGCGTTCCTTGCCAGGAGAGAGAAAGGTTTGTTCTCAATGTGGAAAAAACAATGAATTGATATGAAACATTAAATTGATTAAATTAAAGTAATACTATTTATTTTCTGTGTAGGTAATACATTTTTTAACATAACATTAAAACAAAAGTGTTAGTAGGCCTATGCCATAGATTATAAATTATACTGTTGTTTCAGCTATAAGAAAGCAACAGGGAAAGATAATTTGTTAAATCAAGTGAACTGCAAGACAGAGAGAGAAATGGAGGGCTGCAACCAGGGCTTACAGGACAGAAAAAATATGGCAAACCCAGTATAAGACCTCACACCGCCATCTATGGAGGAGACACTTCCACCAGTTCTCCTTAACATAGTTGTAGTTCCAGAGCCAGAAGAAAACGTAGTTCCAGAGCAAAACGTAATTCCATTGGACCCAATAGTGAATGATGATTTCAATCCACCAGTGGTGCCCACGCCAGTGAGAGATGAGAAATGGAAAACTTCAAATCAGAAACGCTGCACAAGACTGCAGAGGAGAAGAGCGCGCTTAAAAAACAGTGTTGTATCTGAGGAAAAATAATAGAAATAGAAAACAAAACGATGCACGTAGAAAGAGGAGTGAGAGGATGTCCATAGCAAGGCAAAAGCAAGGTCTGTGGAAAGGTCAGCAAAAGGGACAAAAGATACTATCACAAAAAATAAACTGAAGCACAAAGAAGAGTTTAACAAAGTCTTACTGAGCTTCATACACAGTTCAGACAGAGGTAGAACAGCATCTATCCATGTCTTATAGACAGTTCACTCGAAACCGGCCCTTTTACATCACAGAGCCAAAAGCCAGGGACAGGATACATGTGCGTGTTCAGAACATGAGAACATTCGGCTGTCGGTGAACAACTGGCAAAGAGAGGGCTGCTGAAGACCACTAGTATCTCGAGTTAGGGAATAATTGGTGTTGACACTAAAAATAAAGCATGCATGGATCGAGTTTGTCCCAAGTGCTGCTTTGAAAGAATGACATGCCTAACAGAAAACGGCGATACTGTCCTTGGGAACAATGGGAGAGAGTTACAACTACAAATGGAGAGAAACATTTTGCCAATGTAGCAAAGCAGAAAACACACAGGGACACTAGACGAATTAAAGGAGCTGTTCCAACAGAAACTAGAGGCTTTAGCCATTATCAGTTTAACGGCTCCACCAGGCCGAACAGTTCCGATACATCAAGCAAAAATCTCAATGAATTTGAGGCAGTCCTCCATATTGACTTTCGGAAAGTTAGCGTGCAAATTGAGCACCGAAATTCAGGTGTATCATTTGGTGGAAGCAGGAAACAAGCCACAATACATACTGGTGGCTGTACACCGTGGATGGCAACCAGTCGTATGCACGCTCTCCGACAATCTCAGACATGATGAGGGGCCGTCTGGGCACATCTGGAGCCCATACTAAAAAGATACGGGAAACCCGCCCAAACGTTACGGCACTGCATGTGATAAGTGATGGACCGGTCACGCAGTACAGAATAAAAGCAAATTCTACCTTCTCAGTACAGTGCCATTCCTCTGTGTCAAATACGTGAGTGAATTACTCCGAAAGATCCCACGGAAAAGGCGCGCCAGCGGCATTGGTGGTGCTGTGAGAGGGAGGCTGACCGCCATGTCCTCCATGGAGGCGCAACTTCAGACTCCTGAGGATGTGTTCAAGATTCTGGTTGGAAGTCTGGCTCTAGCGTGAAACACCACTGGATAAGCACAGCAATATAAAGAATATGATGAATTAATTCCGGACAAACTGATGACTGTGAAGGGCACCCTCAAGATCCATCGAGTTCTTTCCTCACAACCTGCTCAAATAACCCACCGCGAGGTTTCATGCTTCTGCACCCAGTCAGAGATGAAAACATGCCTCTGCTATCAGCCTAGTAAGGTCGACCTGCGAGACACCACATGCCTTACATCAAAGCCAGAGCAGGAGAGTCTTCAAGACTTAGATGGCAAATTTGTAATTGTGACCTATGATAAACTACCATATGTAGGCCAAGTCCTAGAAGTTGTGGGAGAAGAGGTCAAAGTTAATGCCATGCATCAGTCAGGGGATACAAATTTATTAATGTGGCCACAAACCGTTATGCCATCTTTTACTTTAGGCATGATATCCAGGAATATATAGAGCTTGCCAGCAACCTCTCGCTTCTCCAAGTTGAGAAAGAAGATTGGGAAAAGTTCCAAAGCAGCTGGGGTTAACACGAAAATGATCAATAAGTTTTTGTTTTCTAGTTTCTGCTTATATCCTTGCTCCTTGAACCTTTTGGGTCCTAAGTCTTCACAAGTGAAGTTCATAAGATGTGCATGGCATTAACTTTGACCTCTTCTCCCACAACTTCTAGGACTTGGCCTACATATGGTAGTTTATCATAGGTCACAATTACAAATTTGCCATCTAAGTCTTGAAGACTCTCCTGCTCTGGCCAAAATGTGATAAAATTGGGGTTGAATTAAATTAAGGGCTATTATATATGGTTCCTTTGTGGTATAGACGTGAAATCATGTGTCTGCCAAAGAGAAATCCCAGCCCCCCCCCCCCCATCTTCACATCACGGCATATGTGGTTGCAAGTGCGGAAACTAAATGCAACTCGAGACTGGCACCAGGCCACAGCCTTAGGCAGTTGGCTGAGAATATGCAACTCAGCTAAAAGAGAGCGGATCAGCAATATGACGTCAACAAAAGACTCCCTTAGAAGTAGGTCCTTAGACTCAAAGTCTCCAATTTGATGTTTAAGCAGCATGTCTTTATAAATCGTAGATCATATCGTGAATGATACCGTATCGTGGAGGCCGCAGGTGGGTTCCCCACCCTACTAGTTACGTCATCAACCAAAAAGACGGGAACTGTTTTTCACACTGTAATTAAGTGACATTCAATCAATTTGGCAGATTTGCCAACTGTGAAGACTTAGAAATTCCCCCATAAGCAGAGTTTTTCCCGATTTCTGATTCTATGATGATAAGTACACTTTTGGTCCTGACCTTTTTAAGGGTTTTTATGTCCGACCAAACTGGATATGAGCAAGCGACATGGACAGTCATACACCGTCAAAGTATCTTTGTCTTTTTTACCTTACATAAAACGCATTCCAATAAACTAAACATGTCGGTCTCTTCTTTTTATTCTCACATTTCCAGGGGTTTGTGTACTGTAGTGACTCGCGTTAACACCGCTGAACCACAAGATATGGCTCGGTTGTCATAAACAGTAGGAATCCGCGACAGCCGTTTTTTCGAGGCTGATCCGGGTACCGATTCATAGTACTTAAGAAAATCGATAACCGGGGTAGATTATTTGCAACAATCTCCTTTACATTGAAAACAAAAATTATAGTCAGATATTCTGTGGGGTGACATTAAGCGGACTTCAGTGGTGGGTGAAACCGAAGCAGAGGGCAGACACAGTGCTGTATTCGTCCCGTAGAACACTTCTTAATTACTTACCTTTATCAGTTTTTCAGTAGGCAAATAAAAACACAGATACAATAATCTAGCAACAAAAACGACCCCATAATAGGTCATCTGCTTCCATATAGTATATAGGTTCTGACCCTCCCCCCCCCCCCTCTCTCTCCTGCTCTCCCTCTGTCTGTCACTGATGGCCTCCCAGACCATTACCATACCTATACACATCTCTCTCTCTGCTCAGCCTCGTCCCTTCAATGACTACAGCTCGTGCCACCCTGGCCGTAGACAGTACTGGGACCATGGCGTCCATGTCCGACGCAGGTCTGACCAGGCAAGAGCTGGAGGTCCCTGTGTGAGAGGGCCGCTTCAGCCTGGGCTTGGAGCTTAGCGGAGCAGAGGGCGTCTGGGTGCTCTCGGATCTCCAGAAAGGAGGCCACTTACCTTTGTAAACGTCAGGAACTCTTGTTAACAACTTTTGCAGTCCCTTTTTGCAGACTCCCTTGGTTAAACGAATACCTTTACTTTTTTACACATAAAAAGTTTTTGATATTTTTTTTTTTCGCCCTTTTATGTCTTAATGTTCTCCTCTGAAGGGATTGCACCTGCGTTTTGAAGTTTGACGACGGCTCGGTCGTAGGCAACGAGAAACACTCTTCTGTCTTTTCTGTTGCACTAACAGGAATGTCATGTTCGGCATATACTAAAGCTGACTCACGTGTGGCTTTTCTCCACTCCAGCTCGGAATTATTTTTTTTTTTTTTTTTTTGTTCGACATTCCATGGCTTTGGCCCTTATTGAATCAACTGCTTCTGTGACGGCCTTTGTCTGCCATCCAGCTACCATTTGTTTAACGACATGGGCAGAGGAAGGCACCGCTCCTCCGCCTCAGTAACAAAAGCTTTTTGACTACGCTCAGCGTGACCTCCTCCGCCCTTCTCACATATCCTACTGATATTACCACTCATGTCACAAGAAACCGAGATCTTGGAACCTATTGCCACAGACAAGTAGCGCTTGTTTTTAGTGAGTAGTTTCCTCTTTTCGTTCAGTAGGGTCGGGCATCGTTGATGTGAACCCTTCGATTCCATTGGCGAATTCTTCTTCCTTCCGATTCCGGCTCCTTATTCAATTCGATTCTTTTGAGGGTGCTTTTGAAGCGGGTCACATCTCTGCTGCGCTCCTATTATCCCTCAGCGATCCAACTCGGACCACTGCTAGCGTGAAGTCTTGCTCGTGTCTAAAGGCTTGTCCGAGTTCCGAGTCTTGAAAATCCGAGGAAATCTGGGTCATGTTGGTGTTTTTTGCTAGGCAACGTCTGACTTTTCTGTTGAACTCCGACTCAGATAAATTAATATAACGCACAATATTGCCCATATAAAGGAAACGTTGATTTTGATTCCTTATGTGAATTACATTTTCACCACCGGATATGCCCACGGGAGCTCCGCTTACTGCTCGCATGGCTGCAACACAACGTCCGCTGGAGACGGCGTCGTACGGAAACCAAAACGGCGTGTTGTTAATATGGAAGCGACTAGCGGATGTCAAAGATTCAGAATTTGCCAAACAATTGCCAAAACACCATAAAAAAGCATTCCATGTGAGAATCGAAGTGATTTTTCTTGTCTTTGTTTTAAGAGCGCTCCAAGCTGTACCGTTCTCGATGCCCGATCGCTTACCATTCAGTTTCTGTTTTGTTTTTTTTTTCTTTTTTCTTGTCACAGCAAACACTGACTCCCTCTTAATTAGCGAGTCCGCCCCATGTTAGAAGACCTAGTAGGGTGTATGATGCTACTGTGAAGTTTTCTTAATTTTTCTGTGTACTATTCATCTATTGCTTTTTTAATATATGGAAATACCTGTATTATACATTATACAATATATCCCTTATCATAATAACTTTTGGTGATTTTGTCATGTCCTTTGTGGGCGGTTGTTTCCAGCCACGCGCCGATAGTGCTCCGGTACTCGCCGCTGACTCACAGCCATCTATCTGGAAGCCGGACCCCCTCGGCCCTCTGCTTTCTTGTAATGCTGCTACTCACCTGAGCTTCACACACAAATACACACATCCACACACACCATCGTAGTGATTTTACAACATTTCCAAACATTTGACAAAACTACAAACAGTGATGCAACAATATGACATTGCCGTTCTTTTGGAAAATCGTGTTTTTAAAGTGATTTTTTTTATCATAAAATTAATTCTGACAGACAACCGATAAGAAAACACAGAGCCTGTACCCTGCGTGTTGTGTGGTTTTGTGTTGTGCGTGCTTGTGTGCGTGTGTGTGTGGGATATCCAGGTGATCTGTATGATCTTCATTGTGACAGCAACTCAAAACAACAAGCTCTATGCAAGACAGTTTTTAAGAAATCTGAAATGCTGTTTAAAAACCTTCTTGTGGTTCTTCGTGTTTGTCCGTCCAGAATTTTGACTGGTCTCACTGCAGTGGGTTTGGTTTTTCAAATGTTAAATCTATTCATTTTATATTTTCCTTACGTATGTTTCGAGCAAATTTCACAAAAGCCAGTCAGTACACATTCATTTGTCGAAAATTAATGGGTTCTTATTTGTAATGAAAAAGAACCTCAGCTGCCTATCATTTATTTACATTAATTGTTAAAGGTCCATGACCTGATGGCGCTTTGGATGCGTTTGATATAGACCGTAGTGGTCCCCTAATACTGTCTCTGAAGTGCTTTTATATAGACCTGATGTCCCCTAATACTGTATCTGAGTCTCTTTTCTATAGACCTTATGGTCCTCCTAATACTGGATCTGAAGTCTCTTTATCTAGACCTTATGGTCCCCCTATACTGTATCGGAAGTCTCGTTACTTAGACCTAGTGGTCCCCTAAGACTGTATCTGAAGTCTCTTTTATATAGACCTTAGTGGTCCCCTAATACTGATCGAAGTTCTTTTTTATAGACCTTAAAGTCCCCTAAGACTGTATCTGAAGTCTTTTTCCTCCCCAAACTTCGCCTTGGTGCATAATTCCCGCCCCTATAGCCAGTCCCACACTGATCTTTCCTTAGTATGTGCCATTTCTGATCTGTAGCTTTTGAAGGGGGGGGCTTATCCCAACTGCCACTGCTTGTTTTGAAAGCCTAAATGTCTCTCTCTCATGGGTGCCAAATTCTCTGGGCTGACAAGCGAGACGGGAAGTAACCTTGCCCCTTATGAACCGTCATAAGGAGCAGATTCCAGATCGTCCCATCTGATCTTCATTTTCTCAAAGGCAGAGGGCCGGATACTCCAGGGCTCGGTTTATAACCTATCACCATTCATAGGCCGCCATGGGTAACTCATGTAATGTAAAAACCTCATACGTGAAATTGGCAAGCCAATCGGCCCTTTACATTGCAACTAAAACTGTTAAAGTGAAGGTGGGTTTTTATTTTAGCAAATTTTGGCTTTCCTTTCCTCACTTTCGATAATATGACAACATGTGCATAGTGATTTGATATGGAGGGCTTTTTCTTTGAGAAAGCCCAAAACAGAAGATAGTTTAGTCTGTCTCTCAATACACAATATCTTCCCTACCCTGGCATTGTGGCAGATTCTTTCCACTCCAACATTACCCTTTAAAGACTGTGTGGGTAATTTAAAAGGAAAAACCCTCATAATTCCTAGAAACAGCTAGGCACTGTCATTTGTCAGGCACCGTGACTCCCGCACGAGGAAACATTAAGCTTGCTGAGGACTATCTTGAGCTGCAGATTAAACACTATCATCTCTTTAGATTTGTTGACAATAAAACACATCTAGATATTTGACAGCCTTATCCTTTAAAGTATGCTACTGGCCAGTCAACACCACGTTAACAATACAAAATATTTTGAAGCTTTGAAGGCTGGTGCTGTATCTAAAAGTGAATAGTCAGATTAACCGCTGCTAGGACAGCTAGCTCAGTCACACAGCTAAATTGTTCTCTGGTTAATTGGCATTTCTTTAAACCAATCACAATCGTCTTGGCAATGCTAAACGCTGGGCGGAGCACGTACCTCTGCAAAATAGTCCTCAAGAAGGTACCTTGTTTTGGTGTACAGGTGTACGTTTAAAAAGTAGTTATAGTCGTACTACAGATACCTCCGATTGACAGATCAGTCTGCTAGCTGTCGGATTTTACCCGCAGGATCTGATGACCAGGTAACCTAGGTCCTCAGAAATCCACCACATGTTATAACGCCAACCACCGACATAGAAGGTAACGGAACATCCGGCCAAAATAAAACACATCCGACGGAATTTCCGCGGCTTCTCAACATCCGGCAGGTGAGCGTCCTGGATTAGAGCGTCCTTCGTCATGAGGGCGCTGCCCAAACATCCTTTGTGTTAAAATATATTCTCCAACAAATTACGGTGCCTGTCGCCTTTAAAAGCACAGATAGAAACAGGGTAATGATAGAGGATATAATATATATATAGATATTTAATATATATATAGAATATATATAATATATGTATAATAGAATAAATAAGTTCCTGCAGAATATTTGTCCCTACACCTAGTGATGTATTGAACTTGTAATTATAACAGGTTTCTACTGTGCACAGTAAAGGGACAATTTAGTGGCGTATAGCCCATTTCAGAACAAAGATAGGCAATGACCGTCTGCAGCGTTCAAAACATTTCACTTGTCACACCATTGTACAGACAAGACTGTGTAATCGTCTCCATAGCAACCACTCTTTTGCACCTCCTCCTAACTTCCGACTTTTCGGCTTTTGTAGCTGGATATGATCTATTTGTTACTCTAAATATAACGTGGATAGTCTTAGTGCGATGCTTGCTACAGATTTCCAATAATAGGGATGTATTGGCGAAAACCTGTTTATGTTTCTTCCGACTCACGCTTTGTTCCAACGCCGCGCTTGGTGCCTCCCTCTCTTCAGTCACTCTCGATCTCGCTTGGGCCGATGGGCTGTAGGGTGATTGGTTGAAAACATAAACAATATCGCCCATCTGGTCCCTACCTAGCTACCCCTGCAAGTGTCCTCCTACTTCCCGGTAGGAGAGTGGAGGTAGCTACTTACTCCAGAGCGGAGAGCTAACGTTGGGCTCTAGTTGCTCGCTAGCTTATCATCTCTTTACCACACGGCTGTTTGGCTCACTGTCTTTCGTAACCAACGTAGTAAACATTAAAACATGGTGGAAAAATCATCTAGCCAAGCCTAGCTAGCTCTCCCCATGGATGGTATTATAAGAAATTGTCCATGATAAACATGTATGTATTGCGTAAACAGTACTCCACTTTGTTTGGGCTGTTTTTTTTGCTGCCACAACAATGCACCCACTTGCGAGACATAACTGCGACGTCCCCTCAAATTGTTATATAATGGTAACCTCGCTGCGGGCCTTGAGGCTCCCAGCTTCAAGTGCAACGCCATACAATCCAGCTGCCTAAAAATCAAATGGAGAGGGATCATTTTATTTCTTCTTACAGCTGACTTCTCTATATGGCTGTTGAAACAGTGACTATCTTACATTCTAAAACCACCTCTGCAAACTAGATCAGTTGAATCACAGTGGAAACCACAACAGCTGGCGGAGTTTGACTGAACTGGGCCGGTTCAGAAGCTGAGACCTTTCCGTGGTTTTGTCTTCGTCACAAAGCTTTAGTCTGAACTGGGCTTTATTGTTAGTTCCATCAAATTCCTAGTGCTGTCTTAAGGTGGGCTTTCTTAAAGGTAGACAATACCATTGACCATTGGCCTGACCGTTGCTCTTTCTCCTAAACCAGCCAACACGCAGAAACGCTACGCCGTCTCAACAAAAACACACAAAAACCACATCACCCTGGAGTTTCATCACAGATTCTAGCGAAGGCGTCCCCAATGACATTACACCCAGGCTTGGACCAGATGCTGATTTAATCTTCCACCACACACCTGAGACGCCAATTTATTTCATGTCACAAGAAAACCAGCGCTCATTTTACACATTCTGCCGTCCACTGTGTGTTATGAAAAGGGATTGACTATCAAAACTGCATTTTGGAGAAACAGAACAGGTGGAGGTCCAGATGTTTCCAGAATCTCTCGCTTGACAGAGGTGTGAACCACCGCCCAACCTCCCAAGGCCTTGTGTACATACTTTTCAGGCCCCACACTCCATTATTTCTCCATAGATGTAATATTTTTTGTGATTTGTGGCCTAGAGACAAAGAGCCGAGTCTGAAATGTTTCCTGCTTCAGCTGCTTGTACCTAAACCCCTCACTCACACACACACACACACACACCACACACACACACACACACACACACACCACACCACACACCACTATTCAACTCTTTGACATGCGGATTTTCTATTTTAGGCAGCTGATTTTGATGATCTTCCTGTACCTACCAGTGCGTGAAAATGACACTTTGTGGTTTTACATTTTTAATGAAAATGTGAAGTGTTTTTTTTTTTCACACAGCACAAACAATATGTGTCAATGCGAGGGGGGAAATGGGTTAGCTTTTTTTTATTTTTTTTTACTTTACCAATACTTGATCCCGTGCAACAAAACATCTAGTCAAGCTCTTCTCCTCTCTTTTGCCGGGGATTTCTCTCCCCCGGACTGGATGCCCTACCCCCCTTTCCCCCCTCCCACCATAGCTTATGTGTATATGTCCTTTACAGTTATTAGCTAATTCTCATTGTATATCTTTTTTGCTTAACTTATATCACAAATCCTTAACATCTGTATTTGTTGAGCCACCCCACCAGTGTTTATCTTCTGTTTGAAAATTAGGGCCAATTGACTGAAATGCCCCAACTTTTAGAGGACATGTAACCATTTTTCTGTTGCTGCTGTATTATTATTTTTTAGGTTTTGTGAAATAGACACTTTGCACCTAAGGGCCCGGTTACACCAGAAAGTGGCACGTGGCTAAGTTGGGAGTGCACTGTTCTGCTGAGCTAACAACAGCTAGCTACTGATAAATAACGGGCGAGTGCTTGACCACATGTGTCAAACTCAAGGCCCGTGGGCTGAATCTGGCCCCTTGTAGATTTAGATCCGTACTCGAATCATTTGTTTTTTTTGTGTTCACAAGTGCACATCAGCTCTACTCATCATGAGATATGTACCATAATATTTTTGTTTGCTTCTGTAACCCCCCTGTCTACTTATCGACTGTATCAGAAGGAGGTCATTTCTTCAGATTTTAAAATTCCCTTTGTCAGATTTCCCTGTTTCTCTTATGCCCATGCTTGTGGTTACCTAAACATGAGTTATGTGGACTGTTTCTTGATGTAACATGTACCTACAAAGCTCTCTAAGGTTTCCAATCTGACATAATCATGTCTGGTGTTAATCTGTGCCTTCCATTGGAGGTCCCCCATGGCGCCGCTGTTAGTGTTGGGAATTGTGTGGCAGCCAGTGTGGGTGCGCCAGGTGTGGGTGCTTCCTGTTAGGTGCGTCCAGCGTTCCAGTTCCGCGTAACACCCTCCATTAATGTTTTCATGCAGGTGTTGTGAATTACGTCATCCCTCTGCATCTGATATGTTTTGCTTCCATCACTGGAGGCTTCGTTTTGTGTTGCCAACAACAGGAATAGTCTCTCACATAGATAATTTCTTACCAGTGACCCGATTTTTGTTTTTTTGTACTTTTTTGGAAAAGGTGTCTTTTTCCGTCTTTCTTTTGTAAGTAAACATGAATAGACAAAAAGAGGGATTTTCTTTTTTTTTGTTTTTTGTTGAAGCTATATCAAGCTTCTATTACAGTGTTATTTAATATGTAAATGTATTTGCTATACTAAATAAAATATGGGTTTTGATGTAATTTCTGAAATCCTTTGTGTGATAATGTGCTTTTTTTTGTGTATTTTAGTTTTTTCTCTACAGGCTCCGTTAAACGGTTCTTGAACCCATTATTTACTGGGGTTTCAACTCTGGTTCGGTCCTGCAACTAATGAAAAATATATTTTACCACTTAGTTTATCTCGTTTCTGATGTTATTTCACAGTGCCCGTCCCCAACCAGGGACTTAAGTTGCTTATTCCTAATTTCTGACACGACCACAGGAGAGTGTTTTCCGATAATCCTATCTAAACCGGAAGACATACAGTAGCTGTGGTTTAGGTTAGACAACAGAAACTCGCCTGTTTTACATAAGAAAAATGTGGTTGTGGGTTGAAAATACGAACTCACTTCACTTCTGCTACCATGTGACGTTCCGTAAAGTTTAAAAGTCATTGGGTCACACACCATTCGCCTCCTGAAACGTAAAAGCGATGCGGGTCAGGTGCTTTGGCATTTGTTTGACAAAAAAGTCTCCTTTAGGGGCATACGCAGACTTTGGTCAAAACTGTTGCTATCACTTCTTGACGCTCTGTGTCGAGACCTATGTTACTGACAGGCGGCACAATAACAGGACATTTAGGTTTAGGAAAAGATGGTGGGTGGGGTTGCAAAATGTACGTTTCACCAACACGATTCCCGACTCCTATGTGAAAGTGTGTTTGTTTTACCCCATCCACCCCACCTCCCCCTCCCCCAACTTGCTCCTCATGATAACAGAATTTTTGAAAAGACCATAATTTAGTTCTATCAGAATCCCCCTGAACCACCCATTACTTATGTCTTGTACATTGGGGTTTCATCCTTACTTGCATTCTTTTGTGCAGTCCTCTAATTCCTGCTGTACTTACAGAGGCCATCGAGTCTTTTCAGTGATCATGTCATTTGATTGGGGGGGGGTAGGCCAGGAACCGGGTGTAGTCCATAAACCGCCTCTTTTCCCCCCTTCAATACCAAATGGACGGCATAGAACAACCACTTTTTGATTCAATTATTTGGTTGTCTATGGTTAGGAACTCCTATATTTAGTTCTGATAGCAACTAATGATGTGTCTTTTGAAAAATCTGCCATATTATGGTTTGTATTATAGTGACAATCAAGACTATCTCATGTAACTAAGGACATTGTCGTAGGAAACAGAACTTAAGCAGAAAGAATTCTTTACCAATAGTTGAGAATTCAGATTTGGAGTTGTCAGATGATGACGAGTGGGAGAGGTTTCACCAGTGATAGAAGACGGTGATGAAGAAGAGAGACTATGGAGAAGACTTAGTTGACGAAGACAGAATGCGAACAGATACCAGACAGGGATCGCCATCTGTGTGACAGGATAACATGTATATTTGATGCAATTCCACAATATTAAATTCAGCTGCATTAGTATTTAAAACTGTCACTACCTAATCATGTGTTTAATGTTTTCCTTCATATCAGATTTGCACCTTTGTCATCTGGGATTTCTTGTGTCAAGATGACCCTACACACTGCAGACTGGAGTCAAGTGAATCTTTTCAAAGTACATTGACAACAAGGTCTGAAGTATTTGGCAGCATACACAAATCAAAGCAGAGGAGTGTGTATGAACACTATGCCACAAGCAATAAAAATATTTGGGGCATTTAGTCTGCATGGCGGGCCTTGAAAATACCAGAATAAAATGTTTTAGGACAAAAACAAAATGCCAGTACGTAGCAAATGACAGGGATAGATTCTCAGGGTATGAAACTCCCTCAAGATTGCAATGACCTGGCTGTGAGAGGAAACAAAGAAGCAGATATTTTGAAAGCATTCTAATACTACGTATACAATCAGGTGCAGCAAGGCTGTCTCAGCCTAGCAAAGCCTGAGGGGCTGTATGAGGAGCAAATCATCCCATTCACAGGCCATTGTCCACCAGGCATCTGTTCACGGAGAGCCAAACCCTTCTGGCCTAAAGGTCTTTCCCTTGCATCTCCAATGGTCTGATGCTTGATTTTGAAGTCTCCAAGGTAGAATACCTTACAGTCCAAAGGTTAGGAGTTTGGAGCCGCAGCAGTTCACTACGCATTGTCTGGTCTGTTTCCAACAAGAAGCCCATTATTTACAGGTACTGACTCCACCAAGATCTACAGGACGCATTGCTGCAGCAGTCGGAGTTTAACGTTGGCTACTGACGTACAACCACATGCGAATTGTAAAGTTATTTCAATGAATAAATAGAACATTACACACTTTAAGGCCAATACAGGGTGACCTTTTAATCACTTACAATCAGTGATGTAGTGGAGGCTAAACGCACGTAAACGCCGTTTATGCCACTCTCAAAATTCGGGAAAATGGCGTTTACCCACCTCCAAAGTGCGTTTACCCACCTCTGAATAGCCTATCTCCAAAGCCATTCTAAATAAGCTTGTGTTGTTTTAGTTTCATATTGTTCATTATTAGTTTCATATTTTTTAAACCTAAGACGAAGTCTCAATTGCCCTGTATTACTGGTCGTGTTGACCATCTCTTGTGGAGTTTGGTGTATATTCCCCCAGTGGTCGCCTTCCAGGCAGCGCTGCGTGAGAAGGTACTAGGGTTGGGCAACGGTTGGTGTGCCTTGAAGTCGACGGTGGGGATTAGAACACAGTAGTAGGATCTCCCTTTGCTAGTCAGCAGCTAGTTATTGTGTGTCGCTCTAGCTGTTACGGTAAACGTTTCTATGGTTAACAGCAGTTTGTACCAACTCAGAAACGTTGCTGGTATGCGTAGGATTGTGGGTAATGTAGTTTTTCTACGTAAGATAGTGGATAATTGTTTTTCTTATAATGTTACAAGTTATATACAGAAACTGGGTCTGTCTACCTCGGATGGTTTATACATTATGGCTGATAATAAATTCTTTGGAGAAAACAATGGGGGTTTATATGTATTTATATAATTAAACCCATCATCCTATTTTGATTTGATAGTTGTTGTGAGTAATATTTAAAGACAAAACAAAAAGGTCGTGTGATTCCAGCTTGTTAATGTGAATTTTTACACTATTTTTGTTGTCTCTGTTTTGTCATTTAGTAAACTTTATAGATTTCAACCATATAATTCCTTCTTGAGTCTTTTAACAGAAATTCGATTAATATAGAACTGAACTGATTGTGTGACCTGTGAGTGAACATGAAACAACATGTCATCAGGTAGGCCGTGGGCCCCCTTTATCGGTGATCGCGTCGTGGTCCACCTGATCACAAGAATTATAGTTTCCACCCTCTTTTTTACCACTACACCCCTCTGCTACTCCGTATGTCTCCATCTGTTGAAAACCACCAAGATAGACCACCCATTGTCTTTAACTTCCTTTTAGCTTTTAGTTTTTCTTTGTTATATTTCCTTTTTCCTGTGATGGCCCTGCCCCAGTATCAGCCATACCACAGCAGATAACTTGTAAAATAAACATTAATCTTCTTTAGCCTATAAAAAGCCATCATGTTGTTACCCTTCACCTGGCTAATACCAAAACACAGGTTTTTTCGTGTATACCCAATCTGTGACCCGTCAGAATGTGTTACCATAGCGCCGTCTACCTGCGCAAATCATTTTGTGACATTGAGGAAAAGAATTAGACGGGGCAGAGGCATTAATAAAAACTATATAAAACACACCTTCTTTTTGCTGTTAGTCTCGTTACGGTTACAGGTCATTTATGCATTAGATGAAAAAAACGTTGAGAAACTTTTTAAAGTTCCTTTAATAAGTCATAATTGCTACTTGAGAAACACCTGTGTTTTCCCAGGGAGGATCGTCTCAATTAAAGTTGTCTAAGTGATGTTGGGGGACGTTACTCTTGTTGACGTTCAAAGTACTTTTTAAACAAAACAGACTAGCTCGCCCCTCCCCCCTCCCTGCTGTCCCTCCCTCCCCCTCCCTTCTGTGCTCCCGCGCGTGTTTTCAGGGGACAGGCAGCTAGCAGATAGTGAGGAGTGTTTTTTACAGTGTGTTCTGGGGACGGCAGCTAGCAGATAGTGAGGAGATGTTTTTACAGTGTGTTCAGGGGAAGGCAGCTAGCAGAGTGAGGAATGTTTTTACACTGTATTCAAGGGACAGGCAGCTAGCAGATAGTGAGGAATGTTTTTTACCCTGTATTCAAGGGACAGGCAGCTAGCAGATAGTGAGGAGATGTTTCTTACACTGTATTCAAGGGCAGGCAGTTAGCAGATAGTGAGGAGATGTTTTTTACACTGTATTCAGGGACAGGCAGCTAGCAGATAGTGAAGAGATGTTTTTACACTGTTTCAAGGGACGCAGCTAGCGATAGTGAGGAGATGTTTTTTACACTGATCAAGGGACAGGCAGCTAGCAGATAGTGAAAGATGTTTTTTATATTGTGTAAAGGGACAGGCAGTTAGCAGATAGTGAGGAGATGTTTTTTACAGTGTGTTCTGACGGCAGCTAGCGATAGTGAGAGAGGTTTTTACAGTGTGTTCAGGGAAGGCAGCTAGCAAGAGTGGAGAGATGTTTTTTACAGTGTGTTCAGGGGACGTGCAGCTAGCAGATAGTGAGGAGAAGGTTTTTACAGTGTGTTCTGACAGGCACTAGCAGAATGTGAGGGAGGTTTTTATCAGTGTGTTCAGGGACAGGCAGCTAGCAGATAGTGGGGAGAGGTTTTTTACAGTGTGTTCTGGGACAGGCAGCAGCAGATAGTGAGAGAAGTTTTTTACAGTGTGTTCTGGGACAGGCAGCTAGCAGATAGTGAAGAAGTTTTTTACGTTTGTTCTGGGGACGGGCAGCTAGCAGATAGTGAAGAGATTTTTTATAGTGTGTTCTGGGGACAGGCGCTAGCAGATAGTGAGGAGATGTTTTTTACACTGTATTCAAGGGACAGGCAGCTAGCAGATATGAGAGATGTTTTTTACACTGTATTCAAGGGACAGGCAGTTAGCAGATAGTGAGAGATGTTTTTTACACTGTATTCAAGGGACAGGCAGCTAGCAGATAGTGAAGAGATGTTTTACACTGTATTCAAGGGACAGGCAGCTACGATAGTGAGGAGATGTTTTTTACACTGTATTCAAGGGACAGGCAGTTAGCAGATAGTGAGGAGATGTTTTTTATATGTTTTTCAGGGGACAGGCAGCTAGCAGATAGTGAAATGATTTTTACACTTATTCAGAGGGACAGCCAGCTAGCAGTAGTGAAGATGTTTTTTTATATGTGTTTAAAGGACAGGCAGTTAGCAGATAGTGAGAGATGTTTTTTTACAGTGTGTTCTGACAGCAGCTAGCAGATAGTGAGAGGTTTTTTACAGTGTGTTCAGGGAACAGGCAGCTACAGATAGTAGGAGATGTTTTTACAGTGTGTTCAGGGGACATGCAGCTAGCAGATAGTGAGGAGAATTTTTTTACGTGTTTCTGACAGGCAGCTAGCAGATAGTGAGGAGAGTTTTTTACAGTGTGTTCAGGGGACAGGCACTAGCAGGATAGTGAGGAAGGTTTTTTACAGTTGTTCTGGGACAGGCAGCTAGCAGATAGTGAGGAGAGTTTTTTACCAGTGTGTTCTGGGCAGCAGCTAGCAGATAGTGGAGGAGAAGTTTTTTACAGTGTGTTCAGGCGACAGGCAGCTAGCAGATAGTAGAGAGTTTTTTTATGTGTGTTCTGGGACAGGCAGCTAGCAGATAGTGAGGAGATGTTTTTTATGTGTGTTCGGGGACAGGCAGCTAGCAGATAGTGAGGAGTATTTTTTTTTACAGTGTGTTCAGGGGACACGCAGCTAGCAGATAGTGAGAAGATGTTTGCTGCATGTGACAAAAATGTTGTACTTAATACACGCGTGACTAGCTTAGGCACATTTAAATATACATTTCCTTTCCTAATATAAGGCCGAGACGAGACAATGTGTGAGCCTCCATAACTGTTTTCCATAACTCCAGCAAAGGTCATTAATTATGTATTAATGGTTTGCACATTATTAATCTGCTCGTGTTCATCAAACTTCTAAAAGTGAAAAGTGTGTGTAGTGAAAGAGAAACACACATATACTTACTATCCTCACAAATGTATGAATAAGATATGTTATCTGTAGAATATGTAATTAAAAGATCAGTTGAGACTACTTGCGGTTATTTTGTTGCCCTTTTTTTCTTCACATGTGTAACTGCTAATGAAGATACTAGGAAAATATAATAGCCTTTGCATTATAAACAAAGTTTTTTTTAAATACTATATAATATTGGAGCAGATGAGTCCTGTAAATCTGTGGTCTGAAAGGCTTTCCTGAGCATAATATTTTTCTGTGTGTTTTCCTCGCTCCCCTTGCTCTGTTGTACTGAGGTCTGTGTTCCAGTGGAGGCTGAGTGTCTCCATTCTAATTCCTTCATTGGAATTTACACCATTTTTGACGTTTTATATGAGACCCTTGGGCTGTAGGTTGTTGCAGCACTCGATGCATGACAACCACTGGGTTGTCCACGTTACAAAGACCAGCATGAAACAAGACGGTGAGAACAGGTCGACGTTCCAGATGTCTACTGTAGTCCACCTCGGAACAGTGCAGCTCCACGGTAGATCAGTTCTACAGACGTGTCAACGGCACAGGACGTGCCGTGACTGTCTTATTCCTCTGATAGGCTTACCCTGATATTCTACCTAATCCTAACCAATCCCACTCCTCATGCCTATACCTAACTATATCGACACATCTAGCCTATCTATCTCATGTTGTTGTAATACAGTATTAACAGAATAAGGTTTCAGCACTGTTTTGCTTTCAATTCATTTTGACGTTTTTTTTGTCTCTAGCTCTGCCCTGCCCACTTTGTTTTGCCTCGCCACATCTTCCAGTTGTTCTCTCTGCATCCAGATCTGCACTCGTAACCCTGACTGCCTACCTTAGCACCCAGCGCCCCTGTTGATCTCTCAATTTTGCGTGAACCATTTAAACTGGCTTGTCCGCCTGGGTTTTCCAGGGGGTTAGGTTAGGTTAGGTTCCTTGGCTTAAAACGCGGAAGACCGCAAGTCCGTTCACAGCAGCCGGTTACGTGTTCTCACACTCAATATTTTCCAAATCTGTACCATTCTGTTATCATCACCCCAAAGCATGTTGGGTCTCTTATAATAATAATAATATAATATAATAATAACATATAAAACGTTTTACATTGCACATACTGATATTGCACATACTGTTTCTCCTTTTACAATCTTCTGTCTTTTCTTTTTTTGGAGCCTTGCAACGGAATCTCGCTCAACGTATGTTAATGTGCAGTTGATGACAGTAAAGTCTGTCTAAGTCTGAGTCCATGTGGGCCAGTAAAGTTGCTTTACACGGCTATTTCCCCCCATTGGTACTGTCGAATGGGTATTCCATATAGTTTCTTTGGAATATTCCTCCATGATTCTCCCAGCCTTTACTGCAAGTAGATTAGTAAAAAGTTAAACTGAATGCTAAACGTATTTTGTCTTTCTCTAATAGACGCCTCTTTGATCTACACTGATCCTCTGTTCCAAGAGACCAAAACGTCCTCTCTAACCCTCGCTAAAAAACCTTGTCTCGACAAACTGGGTGCAACATTATATTTCTTTGAGAGTGCTGAAGTGATCGCTGAAACAATGTTCGCCTGTTGGCCAATACCGCCTTCTTTTTTAACTGAACGGGGGGAATAACTTAGGGAAACATTCTCTAAAAGTTGCAACATTAGGATAACGTTAGGGGAATGTTCTCTAAAAGTTGCAACGTTAGGGGAACGTTCTCTAAAGGTTGCACGTTAGGATGACGTTAGGGGAACGTTCTCTAAAGGTTGCAACATAGGAGGACATTAGGGTAACGTTCTTCAAAGGTTGCAACGTTAGGATAACGTTAGGGAAATGTTCTCTAAAGTTGCAACGTTAGATGACGTTAGGAGAACGTTCTTTAAAGGTTGCAACGTTAGGATGACGTTAGGGGAACGCTCTTTAAAGGTTGCAACATTAGGATGACGTTAGAGTAACGTTCTCCAAAGGTTGCAATGTTAGGATAACGTTAGGGAATGTTCTCTAAAGGTTGCAACATTAGGATGACTTAGGGGAGCGTTCTTTAAGGTTGCAACGTTAGGATGACGTTAGGGAACGTTCTCTAAAGGTTGCAACGTTAAGTAAGTTACGGGGAATGTTCTCTAAAGTTCCAACTTAGGATAACGTTAGGGGATGTTCTCTAAAAGTTGCACGTTAGTATAACTTCTCTAAAGGTTGCAACGTTGGATAACGTTAGGGAATTTTCTCTAAAAGTTGCATGTAGTATAACGTTCTCTAAAGGTTGCAACGTAGGGAACGTTCTCTAAGAGTTATAACGTTAGGGGACGTTTCCTAAAGGTTGCAACGTTAGGATACGTTAGTTCTGGGAACGTTCGTAACCACCAAAACTACCGTTCCCAGAATGTAAGGAAACTTTCCAATCGACCAAAACTTTGTTAGCTGGACGACCTCATTACCCTCTGTTTCAGCCCCTTTCAGAGTGGGCTGTTTTTCTGCTGCTTGTGCAAATGTAGAGCTGCTGTTCATTTGCCCACGCCCCACTCATTAACTGCACCATGGTAACGGGAGAGCGTAGTAGTCTGCGCATGCTCATAATGGATAGTGGGACAGTTAAAGCAGCACCCCGGAGAAAGTTAGTCATCCTACAATCCATGGTTCAACATACATGTTAGAACCGGAATCAGATCCTGAAAGAGAGGAGTCTCCCGAGAACCGAGACTCAGAGAATCATCAGGACGCTTCTGATGGTTAGAAAAAATGACTTTATATTTTTTTTTTACTTAGCTATTACGTGTAGCCCCTCAAAGGTTGTCTGTCTAGCTAGCTAGTGCCAGGCCAGTAGCTATCGTCTTTTCTCTAAAAGCTATGCAATCATTTATTAAACTATAGAACTTTATTCACACAATAGTTACTAAACTCTAATTTTCTCTTTGTTCACAAACGTGAAGTTATGTGTTGTATCGTATTTTTGGACTATAGTACCTCCAGACTATAAGTCTAAAAATGCATCATGAAGAAAAAAACATGTTGCACTAGCCTATAAGTTGCATTTATTTAGAAATTATTCCACAAAATCCAAGACCAAGAACGATCTGAATCCGGTAGTGTCCTATTTACATAACACAATTGCATATTTTACTACATGCAGTTTGTGAGCTGCAGAATAGATTTTCTTTTGGGGGCCATTTTGTTTGTGTTAAATCTTCTCAGTTTATTTAGAGCCGCATATAGTTGTTCACAAGCATAGAGCGCACTGTTTTCAGTATGAGTTAACATTTAAAAACATGTTCAATTATATTATTTTCACATACAAATCGCGGAACTGCCAATCTATAAAAAAGTGTGACTTCCGGTCTGGAAAAAAACGGTGTTTTAAAGGTACCAAATGGTCATCCATGTGTTTGCACAGTTGGTTGCAAATACCAGGTTTCTGATTTCTTTACTTTCAAGACTCTTTTTTTTGTATTTGTTTTTTAAGGTGCACATGTGGAAATTGTGCAACAATGCCATTAGGAGCCTAAGAATATATGCTGCCAGGAGGTGTGCCACACGTACATTCTATCCTGCATTGATGTTGGCAATGTATGATTGCAAACACATGCCACTGCAGAAACTTACCATATGTTATGTAATGCAAAACAGGTTACCAGACGGCTGCAGCAGCCATCCAGTTTCCAACGTGTGTACATATTCTGTAGTGTTTGACAGATTCACTGAATCCAAGTAGAGGAATTTGAACACAGACATTAAGAACTCGTTGAGTTTTGTGAGCTGGTGCTTCCTTGGTCGGAAGATACGTGTAGCATCCCTCATGCTGGGTCTTTGGAGCCAATGGGAGTTTTCTGATGGCCGGGAAGATTGGGAGGCTTCAAACTACCCCCCTGAATTAAACCTTGACCATAGAGACCTCCATTTGTCTGGATGCTCATAGTTGAACTCAGGTCCGGCGGGATGTTTTATCTTCGGAATCTCCTCTCTATACGATGAGTTGACAAAAACTTCCTCCAAGATCATGTCCATCAAATCATCAACATACCCAGTGACACACACACCCACAAGTATCATTTACTAGACTATTCCACAACTGTGCATACATTGACATTTTGCAGTTTGAATTTTGTGTTTTCTCAGGCACATTACATGCTCATATGTGCATTTTCAAGTTCATAATTATTTTAGCAGAGGTTGTCCACAATAGTTTATGTGGTTTCATTTTCAGAAAAGACCATATTGTATATATTTTTATACGTCATTTTTGTCAATGACGTATAAGGATTTTCAATTCAATTCATTTTCAATTCATTTTATTTATAGTATCAATTCAACAAGGTTATCTCAAGACACTTTACAGATAGAGTAGGTCTAGACTATAGACCACACTCCAGATTTACAAGGACCCAACAGTTCTAGTAGTTTCCTCCAAGCAAGCACAGTGTGACGTGGCGAGGAAAAACTTCCTTTTAGGCAAAACCTCGGTCAACCCAGGCTCTTGGTAGGCGGTGTCTGACGGGCCGGTTGGGGTTAAATGAAGATGGCAATAACAAAAATAGAAAAAATTAGTAGTTTGTAGCAGTTCTTTGTAGTAGTTCATGGCTAGCGGACACTGTGCGGCATTACAAGGCACAGCAGGACGTAGTTGGACGTAGCGGCACCGCAGAGTTAGGCAAGATGAACATGGCATCGCAGAACATGGAGCGGGATCAGGGCGACAGCTGCTACCCGATTTGGAGCCTCTCTATCCAAGGAACATAAGGACTCCAGGGAATGACTCCCCAGAGCTAGGTTAGTAACAATCTTTTCTGGGACATGGATGCACATAAATGAATTTTCAAGAGGCAAATTTTAAAATATAATAAACAATAGTTTCTATAGTATTTTTTTCAAACATACACAGTGTCAGTTATGCATGAATCTATGTTTAACATGTTTATTAAGTGATTTTAGTATTTTTTCACGCACATGAATTGGCCATGACCATAAAAAATGTCATGTGGTGCAACTGTGAAAAACCTTAAATTAAATAAATTCTTAGAATCATGATGGGAATATTCACTCAAGTTCTGAGTAATATGAAGTGTATAAAATCAAAATGTTGGCATTGATTTAGATTTTTTATTATTATTTATATTTTCTGTTGTTTTCCAATACAACAGTCTCCCTTCCTGTAATAGTATGAATGATAAAAAATCTAAAGAATACATTTTATCCAAGTAACATGTTAGTTTTTACAATTTCAGTCAATGAATTCATATACTAATTCATTTACTGAAAATTACAGCTATTCTGGTCGCACCAAATGATGCATGGTCGCACTAAATGACAGGAAATCCTCTATTATGTTGGCATTAAAAATACCTTTTTTATTGCAATTAACCATAATTCCAATAATTGCATGCTAAATATTTATTGAAATATTTTTTATACTAGTTTCATTCATTCAAAACATTTTGATTACATTTTCATTCTTTTATATCATTTCAATGACCATAACGTTTAGGCCTTTTTCACAACAATGCTTCATTTTTCATTTAATTTCAACTGTACTTTACATTGTCATAAATCACAAACTGCTACAATGGAACATATTCAGTGTGGGCAACATCCCCCCCCCCCATTTAATTTAATTTCACAAATTGTCATATTATCTAACATTATGCCATTTTTTAAAATCACAGCCACCATGATCTTTACTCGTGAACTTATGACCCAAAGGGTTCAAGAAACAAGAATATCAACACAACAGTAGAAAACATTAAACTGGTCCTATTGATTCTATTAATCATGTTCCTGCTTAACCCCAGCTGCTTTGGAATTTCGGTCGCCTTCCTATTTCATTTCATTTCATATCACAACATTGTCATATTCATTTTTCTAATATGCCATTTTAAAAATCACAACCATCTTATGAACTTCACTTGTGAACTTAGGACCCAAAAGGTTCAAGGAGCAAGGATATCAGAAACTAGAAAACATAAAACTGTTATTGTCATTTCCTGTTTACACCCCAGCTGCTTTGGAACTTTTCCCAATCTTCTTTCTCAACTTGGAGAAGCGGAGGTTGCTGGCAAGCTCTATATATTCCGGATATCATGCCTAAAGTAAAAGATGGCATAACGGTTTGTGGCCACATTAATAAATTTGTATCCCCTGACTGATGCATGGCATAACTTGACCTCTTCTCCCCCACTTCTAGGACTTGGCCTACAGTGTATTTATCATAGGTCACAATTACAAATTTGCCATCTAAGTCTTGAAGACTCTCCTGCTCTGGCTTTGATGTAGGCATGTGGTGTCTCGCAGCGACCTTACTAGGCTGATGCAGAGGCATGTTTTCATCTCTGACTGGGTGCAGAAGCATGAAACCTCGCGGTGGGTTATTTGAGCAGGTGTGAGGAAAGAACTCGATGGATCTTGAGGGTGCCCTTCACAGTCATCATTTGTCCGAATTAATTCATCATATTCTTTATATTGCTGTGCTTATCCAGTGGTGTTTCACCTAGAGCCAGACTTCTCAACCAGAATCTTGAACACATCCTCAGGAGTCTGAAGTTCGCCTCCATGGAGGACATGGCGGTCAGCCTCCCTCTTCACAGCACCACCAATGCCGTCTGGCGCGCCTTTTCCGTGGGATCTTTCGGAGTAATTCCACGTCACGTATTTGAAGCCACAGAGGAATGGCACTGTACTGAGAAGGTAGAAATTTGCTTTATTTCTGTACTGCGTGACCGGTCCATCACTTATCACATGCAGTGCCGTAACGTTTGGGTGGGTTTCCCGTAGCTCTTTTAGTATGGGCTCCAGATGTGCCCAGACGGCCCGCTCATCATGTGTGAGGTTGTCGGAGAGCGTTGCATACGACTGGTTGCCATCCACGGTGTACAGCACACCAGTATGTATTGTGGCTTGTTTCCTGCTTCCACCAAAATGATACGCCTGAATTTCGGTGCTCAATTTGCACGCATAACTTTCCGAAAAGTCAATATGGAGGACTGCCTCAAATTCATTGAGATTTTGCTTGATGTATCGGAACTGTTCGGCCTGGTGGAGCCAGTTAAACTGATGAATGGCTAAAGCCTCTAGTTTCTGTCGGAACAGCTCCTTTAATTCGTCTAGTGTCCCTGTGTGTGTCTGCTTTGCTACATTGGCAAATGTTTTCTCTCCATTTGTAGTTGTAACTCTCTCCCATTGTTCCCAAGGGACAGTATCGCCGTTTTCTGTTAGGCATGTCTATCTCTTCAAAGCAGCACTTGGGACAAACTCGATCCATGCATGCTTTATTTTTAGTGTCACACACAATTATTCCCACTAACTCTGAGATACTAGTGGTCTTCAGCAGCCCTCTCTTTGCCAGTTTGTTCACCGACAGCCGAATGTTCTCATGTTCTGAACACGCACATGTATCCCTGTCCCTGGTCTTTGGCTCTGTGATGTAAAAGGGCCGGTTTCGAGTGAACTGTCTATAAGACATGGATAGATGCTGTTCTACCTCTGTCTGATACTGTGTATGAAGCTCAGTAAGAGGCTTTGTTAAAACTCTTCTTTGTGCTTTCAGTTTATTTTTTGTGATAGTATCTTTTGTCCCTTTTGCTTGACCTTTCCACGTAGACCTTGCTTTTGCCTTGCTATGGACATCCTCTCACTCCTCTTTCTACGTGCATCGTTTTGTTTTTCTATTTCTATTAGCTTTTTCCTCAGATACACACTTGTTTTTTAAGCGCGCTCTTCTCCCTCTGCGTTTTGTGCAGCGTTTCTGATTTGAAGTTTGCCATTTCTCATCTCTCACTGGCGTGGGCCCACTGGTGGATTGAAATCATCATTCACTATTGGGTCCAATGGAATTACGTTTTGCTCTGGAACTACGTTTTTCTTCTGGCTCTGGAACTACAACTATGTTAAGGAGAACTGGTGGAAGTGTCTCCTCCATAGATGGCGGTGTGAGTCTTATACTGGTTTGCATATTTTTTCTGTCCTGTTAAGCCTGGTTGCAGCCCTCCATTTCTCTCTCTGTCTTGCAGTTCACTTGATTTAACAAATGTATCTTTCCCTGTTGCTTTCTTATAGCTGAAACAACAGTATAATTTATAATCTATGGCATAGGCCTACTAACCACTTTTGTTTTAATGTTATGTTAAAAAAAATGTATTACCTACACAGAAAATAAATAGTATTACTTTTAATTTAATCAATTTAATGTTTCATATCAATTCATTGTTTTTCCACATTTGAGAACAAACCTTTCTCTTCTCCTGGCAAGGAACGCTGCTCTTGCTGCAGGGTGTGAATTGACACGCTCCCTGTGGCGCGCAGACTTATCTTTGATTGACAGTGGCATCTGTTAAAAAATAAATTAATTAAATATTAAAAACAAAGTTATGTTGGTAAAAAGACATGTCGTCACTTATTTTGTATGTATTTTTCTCAGTATACTTCATTAAGCCCTTTCTCCCTAAAATGCTAAAAAAAAAATCAAGATAAAACTAGATAAATAGATAAAGTCTGCTCTACATATTTTAAAAATTAATCAATTGTTTGTATAAATCATGAAAATAACAAAAATGTAAATTTGTACAGTATATCAATCATTGGAAGTAATCTACAATAGTTGCACCACATGATACTCGGTTGCACCACATTGATATTTAATTCTGTCAAGATTTCTAGGGCTGCATTGCCTGTGCCACAAACTAGCTAGTTTCTCACATAAGGTCACCTTGAAGTATATTACCAAAGATCATTTGTAAATAACACTACTTTATTGTTTTCTTTTGAGGTCATACCGCATACACCAAATTGGAAACTGCATACAAGCACTTACAACATTACTTCTAAAAAAGGAGAGAGGGTTACAGACCTGCTTGCCTCTTCCTGTGCTCTCTTGCTAACTGTGAGATGCAGATTCCTGTCTCTGAGTGGAATTCAAAATAAAAGTCCCGAATAGGAATTTCTTGATGGTCGCGCCACATGATATTTCCTAAAAAGAGGGTCATGGACAATATTTGTTCATGCTATGGGGAAATACTGTTCAACACCATCTGAAATTCATATGGGATTACAAACACATTAAAAATATGCCAAAGGAGAAAAAATTAATTTAGGAAGGATAGAATCATTTTAAGATGTTTAAAAACCAACAAGTTATGGTCGGACGGTCGCACCACATGACATTTAACCCGTTAAGCACATAAAACATATGTATATTCCAAATAATTGTTTTAATTACAATGGTTTTCATGGAGGGGACTGATTTTACTAAAACATGGTGAATTATTATGAAATTTTGAACTTTTAAGCTCAAGAAACTACAATCGGACAGAATGTTGGCGTCACGTCATTTGTTGAAAGCACTTGCTGCAGATCCGGTTTTCACCTTGTGTGTTCAGGTCTCTGTTTAGTTACAGAGTGAGACATCTGACATATCGTGTGTCAAAGCGATTTGTCTCTGAAGAAAGGCTCTACAACAGAGCGTAGGAGAGTGTGTGAACAGTGTTTTTCTGTTGGACATAGTAACCTTTGGAGTGACTTTGGGCTTCTTCGTTCTTCAATATAAACCTAAAAAGTGTATAAAGATATTTAACAATACTGGAAAGGGAAACACAAAAAGCATAGGGGGAGCGGGAAAGTTGACGCGGGACGGATTGTGTTGGAATTATTCCAGATTGTAATCTGTTTTTGAGTGCCATAAGTGATTCTTTTGTGCGGTAGTTTTTTTTACTAACAGTAGTATTTTATTGTTCATGTGCCATTGTATGATGAAACTGCAGGTTATTAGCCTGCAACACACCCTTAAGTGTGCAATATCAAAGTGGTTAGTTTTAAGGCAAACAGGTTTAACTGGCAGGGGCGCTGTCGGGACAGCTGAGCTGTTTCAGCTGTCCCGACAATAACAGGGGGCCAGTTGTTCAACATTTTATCTGGATCAAAAATGATCCGGATTTGGAAATCCCATTTCTTCCTACCAGGATCAGGTAATCCGTCTTACTTTTATGCCGGTTTTTCAAGCAACATTAGATTGGATCACCCTGATCCAGATACACAGTTTTCAAGATTACCAATCCGGATTACCACTGCTCTTAATAGGACAACATATCACACGGTGCCACGAGCTACGTACAGAACAGGTAGAAGAGCCAAGATGGGGTCACTCTAAGTGTTTATTTTGAGACAAAACACAAAATAACTCCCACTTCCATTCATAATTTCTTATATACCCCTCATCTGAGCCATACAAATAAAAAACTAATATACATTAACAAACACATGTGTGAAAGTTTTGAAACATCTTAAAAAAAAAAGGTTAAAATTGAGTAGTAGTAGTAGTATAATGTTCAGGTCTTCTTCATCTAAGGAGGAAGACCGAAATTTGTATAGATGTTTCCTTGAAATTATAACGGTGATGAATGAGATATATATTATATTTTGGATTATTTTTGTTATTTAAATCTGTTTGGGGATTGTTTCATGAGGACAAGATATTTGTATTTTTATTTTTTTTGCTTTAACTTAGTCAAGTGCAAAATATAAAAAAGTATATACACTAAATGATGCAAATGTATTATTTTACCAATTTAAAGTTTACTAAGTTTTTGTGCTGGAATCCACCTTGAAATCCACCTGGAAATCCTACCCCCTGTTGGATCAGGATAATCCTGTTTTTTTGGATCAAAGTTATCCCAAATCCTACTGACAAGTTTTGAACAACACAAAGTGAAGGTTTTATCCAGATAAAACTAGGATTGGATTCCGTGATCTAATCTGATTCAAATTCCTTCTTTGCCTTTTGAACAACCCATTTTCAAGATTTGATCCAATCCGATAACCAATCCTTTATTACCTGAC
>NC_045736.1:4220591-4235768 GCF_008692095.1 Etheostoma spectabile | reverse complement strand
CTTTGATGTAAGGCAGTGGGTGTCTCGCAGGTCGACTTACGAGGCTGATCAGAGGCATGTTTTCACTCTCTGAATGGGTGCAGAAGCATGAAACCTCGCGTGGGTTATTTGAGCATGTTTGAGGAAAGAATGATGGATCTTGAGGGTGCCCTTCACAGTCATCAGTTTTCCGAATTAATTCATCATATTCTTTATATTGTCTGTGCTTATCCAGTGGTGTTTCACGCTAGAGCCAGACTTCTCAACCAGAATCTTGAACACATCCTCAGGAGTCTGAAGTCGCCTCCATGGAGACATGGCGGTCAGCCTCCCTCTTCACACACCACCAATGCTCGGGCGCGCCTTTTCCGTGGGATCTTTCGGAGTAATCCACTCACGTATTTGAGCCACAGAGAATGGCACTGTACTGAAGAAGTAAAATTTGCTTTATTCTGTACTGCGTGACCGGTCCATCACTTATCACATGCAGTGCCGTAACGTTGGGGGGTTTCCCGTAGCTCTTTAGATGGCTCCAGATGTGCCCAGACGGCCCGCTCACATGTTCTAGTTGTCGGAAGCGTTGCATACGACTGGTTCCATCCACGGTGTACAGCACCCGTTGTATTGTGGCTTGTTCCTGCTTCCACCAAAAGATACACCTGAATTTCGGTGCTCAATTTGCACGCATAATTTTCCAAAGTCATAGGGAGACTGCTCAAATTCATTGGATTGTGCTTGATGTACGGAACTGTTCGGCCTGTGGAGCCAGTTAACTGATTGAGGCTAAAGCCTCTGTTTCTTCTGGAACAGCTCTTTAATTCGTCTAGTGTCCCTGTGTGTTGTCGGCTTGCTACATTGGCAAAGTGTTTCTCTCCATTTGTAGTTGTAACTCTCTCCCATTGTTCCCAAGGACAGTACGCCGTTTTGTGTTAGCATGTCACTCTCTCAAAAACTTATAACAGCTTGTGCCCTTCCTCGTTAACACTTTCTCTTGTCCCTTTTGCACTGACCTTTCCACTGACCTTTCTTTTGCCTTGCTATGAAACATCCTCGCACGCCTTTGTTCTTCTCATTTTCTATTAGGCTTTTCCTCAGATACAACACTTGTTTTTTTTTTAAAGCGCAGCTCTTCTCCCCTGCGTCTTGTGCAGCGTTTCTGATTTGAAGTTTCCTTTTTCTCATCTTTCACTGGCGTGGCACCACGGTGGTGATTGAAATCCATCATTCACTATTGGTCCAATGGAATTACGTTTTGCTCTGGAACTACTTTTCTTCTGGCCTGGAACTACAACTTGTTAAGGAGAAAGGGTGGAAGTGTCTCCTCCATAGATGGCGGTGTGAGTCTATATACTGGGTTGCATATTTTTTCTGTTGTACGCCTGGTTGCAGCCCTCCATTTCTCTCTGCTCTGTCTTGCAGTTCCTTTGATTTAACATAATGTATCTTTCCCTTTCTTCTCTATAGCTAAACAAACAGTATATTTAAAATCTATGGCATAGGCCTACTACCACTTTGTTTTAATGTTAGTTAAAAAAATGTATTACCTACACAAGAAATAATATATCTTTTATTTAATCAATTTAGGTTTCATATCAATTCATTGTTTTTTCCACATTTGAGAACAAACCTTTCTCTTCTCCTGGCAAGAACGCTGCTCTTGCTGAGTGTGTAATTGACACGCTCCCTGTGGCGCGCAGACTTATCTTTATTGACAGTGGCATCTGTTAAAAATAAATTAATTAAATATTAAAACAAGTTATGTTGGTAAAAAGACATGTCGTCACTTATTTTGTTTTATTTTTTCAGTATACTTCATTAGCCCTTTCTCCCTAAAATGCTAAAAATCAATAAACTAGAATATATCAGTAAAGTCTGCTCTACATATTTTAAAAATTATCAATTGTTTGTAAAATCTGAAAATAAACAAAAATGTAAATTTGTACAGTATATCAATCATTGGAAGTAATTCTACATATAGTTCATGCCAGTTCTTGCCTCGTGTTCGGCCCACTGTAGTCTTTGTTTTCTGTCTGTGCTTTTTTTTTTACTGTCGTTGGTGTGTTATGGTTTGTTTTTTCTTTTTTGCTTTTGCGGCGATGCTGCTACTTGTACGCAGAATTTTCCCCCGTCGGGGGATAAAGGGGCTCAGTGATTTTCTCTCGGGCAATGTGCACAGATGAATGTCAGGCTCGGTCTCTGAGCCCAACTGCTGTTTGGTGAATGTGTTGTCAGAACTCCATTGGGTCGAGTATTCAGTGGTTTGTCAAGGACCACAACACATGTAGTTTTTTTTTTTTTTAGTCCTATGGTATTGATTCTATTCCATTCTATCTTCATTCTATTGTTGGCTATGGACACCAGTTTTTTTATAATGAATATACAGTTATAATGTATAATTTCTGATGATCCGAAAATGGCAGAAAGACCACTTTACAAAAGATGAAAGGAAAACGTATACAGTACCACCAAAGTGGCATCAGTTGGGCCATCATTTTCTCAACTCCCCTCACCCTGTGCACTCACCCCTCCACTCCTATTTTAAGAGGCTGCTTATCACATAAAATACAATATAATAATAATAATAAGAATATACTCAAATAGAAGTGCCTCGACATAAAATGTTGATATAGGATGAATGTAAAACAAGAAACAGAGCTTGACTTTGACTACATGCAACCTGTAGCCAATGATTTACATTTACTCCCTACTCACCTGCTCCATGGCTGGGATAAATTTCCCATGTTGCATGTTAAAAACCGTTGGGAAACACTTTTTATTAACAATTACAAAGCTTTCGTATCACATGGAAGCTGAGATTTGTCCCTACAACCGACACCTTTCCATCGGTCAAACCTTGCATTTTCGGATTTGCCAAACCGTTCAGGAGTTATTACAGCAAAGGTGGGCCGTGCGTACGGTTCATCTTCCCCTCCTGACGGGTCGAATGTAAACAGCATGGGGGACGGAATATGTACATACGTGAAGGCCATATAACACTGCCCACACTTTAATATTCCTATATATCAATGATGGTTTTCCCAAAAGGTGTTTTTTTTAGATAGATTTGTTCTTAAATTCGTCATCGTGATCGCAGGATGAAGCGTTATTTGAAATACCTGCCATATGATTCTCCCTTTATACTAAACAGTAGCTTTTCCAGTTATTCATGTTGCATGTGGAAAAAAATGTCGTTTCAACTTGGTGTTTACGTGGGTTAGACCACCGCACAAAACATCCCTCAAATCACTAAAACCACCCACGGTAATCCTGTGGGCACAAACTGATATTTTCATCTTTTCTAAAACTGCTTTTTCCATTCTCACCGACAAAAATAGTGTAAAACCCCGACAGTTGTGCATTTACTTTAAAAGCCATATATGAGCGCCATCATATCCCATTATAGCCTGGTTTTGCTTTCCATGAACGCAGCAAATAAAGTTCTGATTTTGACTCAATTTCCATTCATAATTGTCATTTCCAGCTTGCTTATCCCAAACAATCAACTAAAGCAGACAAAGACAGATGAGGGAACCTCCATTCCCGCACAGACTCACAGCAGCACAGTTCAGTCCTAATGGGGAAGTTCCATGTTTTAGGGGATGGTCCTCGTTGGACGTTCCATCGCTTTACGCACGCATAGATCTCTAGGAAATGAGTATCAATCTATAAAAACACAAATAACGAGCCTGCCATGGGTTTACAATATTTTGGCCTACTTGAGTGGTTCTTTCATCACTTGGACCCTCTCCATACCATTCAACATTTTTCTCAACTGCACAAATGTGGGCACGTCGTGTACCGTCGTGCGTCCGTTACTCATGTTCCCCACTGCATCCTCATCTATAAACTCCTGCAAACACTTTTAAGCGCCCTGTTTTATTTCTGACTTCAGCAAAGATGATCACGGAGACCGTTTACACCTCGTCGTCCCTAACCGAAGATTTTCGGGATTCTCCCAAGTTCCCCGTGGCCTCCTCCCGCCTGGCGCACGCCTCTCACCGGGCTCCCCGGGGCTCCGGCCATGGCGCTCCCGCAACTGCGTGTCCTCCCTGAGCCTGACAGACGATCGCGCTCCACCTCTTCTCTCCGGACCCTGACCCCTTGACTTGACCCAGACCTCCGTGGTCAACATGAATTCAAGTTATTATAAATAACGGAAGGAGCACTGCAGTCTGTGTACGGGCTGAACCTAATTTCTACAAAATTAACTGTATAACCTCCTCCCAGGATAATCCGGTGCACAATGTCTGACTGATTCCCTTCACACTCTTCCGGTGTCCTTGCTCAATCATTTTAGAGGAAAATAACTCATTCAGACCTTTATGATACCTGAACTATGTCTGGTCAGTGTATTTTCCTATGATGTAAGCAACAAGGTTTTACAAACCTTGCAAAAGGTGCCTGGCCCTTCTACCACCAAAGATCATATCTCAGACACGTTTTTGTTACTAATGCAGTTTTTATGCCAATTGGGCTAAAACATAACTTTTGCAAACCTAGGCTCTTTTTCAATACTTCATAATTCACAAACCACACACAGAAACAAACTGCAAAATACCTCAGATATCCGCCAAATGAAGCACTGCAACCCACTACATAGGATTATCTAAAAATCAAATATACCAATTGCAACACACTTCATAACTTACCAGAGTTACGCACCCAAACTACACCCTCATTCTGCATATGCTTTGCTATATATACACAAGACGTTTGGAAAAACATTCTAGAAAATTCTCTGCGTGTCACATGCACAATAATTTGCAGATCCACACTCCTCTAACAAAACATTTTTATTTTGAACTCTTTTCATAGTGGCTTCTTCCTAAATGTGACTAGGAACAGTTAACCATGGGAGGTGTTGGCCAGTGCACAACGACACGGCCAATCAGCTCATGTATTGTCATTTTGAATGGCAGCGTTGTGAAATGGAACAGGGACTTTAATGTCGGGTGTTTTGTCTTATGCAGAAAACCGTGGTCATGCCATTAAAAAATTGGATTTGGCAGTTTTGATTGCAACAGTGTTGAAAGAGGGTTTTGTTTCTCTGGTGCCAGTTTCAACCGTTGTGTTCTTCCTGTAAAAAAAATTGAAAATCAGCACATTTTTTATGCCTTTTTTTATCAACTTTTTTTAAAACTTTTTATCACTTTTTGCCCCTTTTTTTCACACGTTTTTGCATGTCACTTTTTTTTAACGGTTTCAACACGACGTAACACTAACTCCTTTACTTTGTGGACATATTGTGTTTTAATTCCCCCAATAACAGGAATTGATTCCCAACGGCTTTGCAATACAAATCTCTACGTCATTAATTTGGGTGTTTTATTCATTTAAGCTTTGACAAACAATTGAAGGTTTTTAATAGTATTTAGCTAAAAGTTGACATATTCCATCCGTGATTAATCCATCAACATCCATTCCTGTAATTTTTAGTCTCAAGAATTCCCTTATTCTTTCTAGCGTTCTAACCTCAATCATTAGGTATAAAGTCCTATAAATGAGGTGATTGACCATAATTGCAAAAAAAAAGTACAGTTCAAAGTTTATTTTGAACACATAAACAAAAGACAAATACTGACAAAACACGTCAAAAGTGGGGAAAAGGACAAAACGGAAGAAAAACTTAAAAAACGAGTAAAAGCAGCACCAAAAGGTTGATTTTGACGGAAACAACACAAGGATTAGGGAAGTGAATCCGTGGTTTCTGCCTGTCTCATTCCACCTCTATGGAGGATGGGTGATGTAAATACGTTTCTGTCCCTTTGCGATTGGGCCTGAACGACCGCTGCGCCGTCTTCTTGCCACGTCGCCACCGAGCGCAACAAGGGGCTGTATGGAGCGGGTGGCCTGCGCAGAAGCAGGGCGAGCGTCCCTCGTGGCTCACCTCTACGCAGCAATCTGATAGAACTACCTCGCAGTGATGGCTAGCCGGGACAAGACCGCCTCCTGATACGAACGGACACAGGAGACGGCTGCAGTAAACCATAGGAGGGGAGGACGGGGACTGCTCCTTTAATTTTAAGTTCCATATTATCCTTTTTGCTTTTTCCCTTCCTCTTATTGGTTGTATTCTTTTTTTGGGCTGTTATAGGTTTTACAGAGTGAAAAGCCAAAAGTCCCCCCCCCCAAGGTTACTCACCTCAACATCTCACTTTAGTTAGTTTACCTTTGAACAACTGGCCCAGGGTGTTCAACCCGGAGCAGGAGGGAAAGCTGCAGCCATATCTGAAACGAGCAGCTGCAATTTACTTTGGCTTGAGCCCTAAAAAAAAACAGGGAACACAAATTAAACTTCATTCCACATTCATGTCAATAAATACAGAACTATATACAGTTAAATATGAATACAAATAAATACAGAACTATATAGAGTTAAATATGAATTCTAAATACACACACACACAAACAGTGATTATAATAAGTTCTGTTTCATTATGAAAATGTTTCGCTTCATGACCTCAGGCACGCAGGCTTGCATACCAACTTGCAGCAAGATTTCACTGCAAATGCCCTGCCTCCTGGGAGAAGAAGGAGATGGCAGGAAAAGACTCCAGCGTGCCACCTCCCTGTCCATCCGCCACCCCCGAGCCACCAGCATGCAGCGCGCAACTAGTTTTAATGGAAACAATGTGAAGTCCGTCTTCCTTAATTTGCAAAAGACCCTGGACCGTCACAAATTCACCACAAAGGATATTTGGAACGTGGACAATACTGGTATATTCATGAAACTCATGTTAATAAATAAATATGTCCATAAGTAAATACTAGTCTAACTATGAAAAGATGCTTAAGTTGATTTAAAAGTTAATATTTAATGTAACAGTTAAAACATTTCTTGTTGCAGGCATTACCACTGTGCAGGTGCTGGACAGAGTGGTAGCCGCCACAGGGGAGCAGCAGATAGGAGCAATGACTTTTGGGGTGAGGGGGACATTGGTTACAGTCGCCTTTGCGGGAACGTGCAGGGCAACCATGTCCCCCCCCCTGTTTTTCATATTCCCTAGAAAGAAGTACAAGGACTACTTTGTCAGGGGTGGTCCGGTTGGCTCCATTGGGTCTGCAAATGGATCCGGGTGGATGCAAGAGCCAGAATTTCTGCTTTTCCTCCAGCATTTTGCCAAACATACTTGTGTGTCCAAGGAGTCTATGCTGCTTCTGTTGCTGGACAACAGCCACTCCCACATTCAGTGGTGGCAATACATTTCTACAGGGCACATGGGATTGTGATGCTGTCCTTCCCGCCTCACTGTTCCCACCGCCTTCAGCCCCTGGATCAAAGTGTGTTTGGTCCACTCCAACACTATGTCAACACAGCTGCAAGTCTGTGGATGAAAAACCATCCAGGCCAACAAATGACGATCTATGACGTCCCCCCCCCCCTCCCCCCCTGGCGGCAGCAACACTAGCCCTGGCGGCAACGATCTCAAACCTGACTGCTGGGTTCTACTGCGCCGGGATTTTCCCCCTGAATCCTAACATCTTTAAAAAGGATGCCTTTTCCCCGTCACTCGTGACAGACCGTCCTCCTCCTCCACCTCCTACCCCATCACACAGTGTGGACCAGGTGCCGGAACCCTCTGCAACTGCAGGTAGGCCCTACAATAAATGGATAGATAGATTCATAAATTAATTTTAGATTTAAGATTAACCAGTTAAAAACAAAGTGTATCCTTCCATTTGCAGACATCGTCATCATCCTTGAAGCTGCCCAAGAATTCAGCCCGGAGGCAGTCCATCCCTTTCCTAGGCTGGTCCTAGAAAGGTAAATAAGAGAGGAGGGAGAAGATGGCAAGTGAAGTTTGTCTTCTTTTCCAGTCATGTGCAGTGAATTCCAAGTTGTTTAACTATCATTACAAGAGACGAGCCGGATACTCGGCTGAAACGAGTATCCGGTACGGATAAAGCACTTTTTCCGAATACAAGTATTATACGAGTAATGTTTGCAGCTCTGCGGTGCCCTGCTACGTCCTGCTGTAACTATAAATAAAATTGAATTGAATTGAGTCAATATCTGTGCTCGGCTTGAATAAAAATCCTCCTTGGGTAGTAACAATCTGTCATCGCGCCTCTCCCCTACACACAGACAGATTTCTTGTGTTGCTGCGTCCCAGCACTCTCTCTCTCTCTCTCCCTCAGTCACTCAGGTTCGCGGGTCTTTTCCGTTAACGTTTAGGGTTTCTTCAGCTTCAGGTTTCTTTTTTACTTTGGTTTGTAGTACTTAATTACTTAGTAAGCAGTAGATTTCTGGTAAACGTGGGGTTTGTTCAGACATGGTGCTTGGTAGAATGTGACTCACATTGCAACTCTGCCTGTCGGAGATTTTTTTTTTTTTTAAACCGTTAGCTGGCTCTAACCCAGGGTTGTCAAACTTATTTTAGTTCAGGGGCCGCATACAGCCTAATTTTATGCCAAGTGGGCCGGACCAAAATCATAGCACAGCTCATCATAGCTATAAAAACCAATAAATCCATGTGTTTCCCTTTGTTTTTGTGGAAAGAAGTAAATGCTAATGCTATTTCGTTAGCAATTATGTAGCTGGCTTTTCCCGTAAGGTGGACCCAGATTCTCAGAAAATCAGAGGTACATTTCAGCTCAGAAGCGTGTATATCTTCATTCTAACCCCAACCGCCCGTCAGACACCGCCTACAAGAGCCTGGGTCTGACCGAGGTTTGCCAAAAAGGAAGTTTTTCTCGCCACTCGCACGTTGCTTGCTCTGGGGAAACCACTAGAACTGTTGGGTTCCTTGTAATTCTGGAGTGGAGTGTGGTCTATCTGTAAAGTGTCTTGAGATAATTGTTATGAATTGATACTATAAATAAATTGAATTGAAATATATCTCCAAACACGTATGTTTATTTTTGTAAAACTTAAAACCGAGGACACTAGATCGCAGCTGAGTATCGGAACAAGATAAACTGTTGAGGAAATATTTTCCTTTGACGTTGAGCAGTATTGACTGCAGTCGGTCGAAACAAGCTACAATGGAAGTTAATAAGATAATTGTCCAGTCTGTATTTACGTTAATAAAAGTGCTGTTTTGCTGCTGACAGACTCAGATTATATTCTAAGTGTCTGTTACATTATGGGAAGGATTTCTAAGGAGGTTGACCTTTCTGTTAAGATTAAGATAATTTTTTAAACATAAAGTCCGCGAAATTGCGTTTGCAAACCCACCCACTCCATGTATAATCAGTGTTTGCATCGTAAAACACGGCTTTCTAAAACATCTCTGAGTCTGAGCAGCGGCTGCCGTCGGCTCGTTGGTCAGTTTTCTTCTTTATTCATTTTGGGTCGTCAGTCCACGTGGAAAACCGGGACATTTCAGGGACAGATCCAGCGGGGACGTCTGGTCCCCTATTTTACCGCTGCTTCACTGACCTCTCTGGTCCAAGTGAAACGGACTGCTGTTCTTCAGACCCACCAACTCCTATATCTGCTCTCGTCTCAGTGTCTTCTGCAGGCTGTCGATTTTTCACCATGCTGAGTCTCATGTGGCGCCGAATATATATTTCTTAAACACGACAGGTGAATGGTAATGTTAACACAGGTTTCCATTCACTCTGGGAATAAATAGGAATCTGTTCATTTTTCTTGGAAAACTACACTCATATCCACTTTCCTCCTTTTTGACAAAGACATTTTGGCTGATGAGGGTGTAAAGGAGTACAAAGTTAGTAGATGTGTCGTAGTAATCATGAACATTAGCTGTGTCTGTTCAGCATTGTTTTTTTTATCTTCTTCTCATTCTAAACAGTGGGCCCCTAGCGGACAATTTAGGAATAGCAGGTATTAAAAAATTACTAGTCGTCTCATTGCAATTTTTAACTTTCAGATTTATTCTGCGGCCAGATAAAACCCTTGGCGGGCCGGTTCAGGCCGCGGCCGTACGTTTGACACCCCTGTAACCAGTTGCAGATCTGAAAAAACTTCATGGCCTATTGATCCCAGTCCCCCCCGCCCCCTCTCTCTCTTCCTCACTCTCACACACTCACACACACCTGTTGTGGAAATAAAAAAATAATATAAGAACCAAAAACAAAAAAAATCACACTGATCATAAAAAACATTTAAAGAAAAAAGAAAGTTATATTGAGTATGAAAACTCTTGTTCATTACGTTTTACTCCATTATTGCAACTGTAGTCATTGTTGCAAAACTTGTTCTGTATATAGTTCTTTTGTTACCATGACAACACCATTGATGTGAAGCTCAATGCTGATGCTGTCATGTAAATAGTTTCCTAATCAGCAATGAATATAACAATTTCTGATCAACCCATATCAATTGCATGCTTAAAATAACATACTCGTTAAAGCCCCGCACATTTCTTTTTTTTTTAGCCCCACCCATTTCAAGACAACCCGACCCACTTCCGGGTTAAGCCCCTCACAGTCCAAGTACAGATACAGATAATTCATATGTTAACAGATACAGATAATGCTGTACTCGCTCATCCCTAATCATTACATTAAAACATGATACAAACACTATAATGATACATACGCTATATAAAACAAGATAATTATTGCCAATGCCCTATTTACTGTTCCAGGACAACTGTGATCCTTACAGACACCTCAGTCAAGGAGGTTTTGGAGAAGGAACAGGAGCAGCGTCTTATGAAGAAGTCTAAAAGAGCAAAGAAGCAACTTTTCCCTTATCCCTGTGGCCGCTGCCCCTGCTGCAGTTGCCCTTGCCTCCACCCCAGCCGAAGTTGCTCCGGCTAGGAAGAAGTGCCGTGGTCCAAAAAAGCATCCATCCCTGCCACCTCCGCCTATGCTGCAGTCGCCCCTGCCACCGCAAACGCCGGTTCCCAGGAGGAGAAGGGGTGTGGTTTGTGGCGAGTCCTTTAGTTCCTCCATGCCTGGGGAAGTGTGGGTGCAGTGCCTGTTCTGCCTCCACTGGTCCCATGAGGCCTGTGCAGATAGTGCAGAGCATTACATATGTGATCTTTGTGATACGAATTAAACCTGTTCATGCTTAGGCCTATTTAGCCTATAATGTTCCTAGACTCTTTATTGTAATGCAAATTCAATTTTCAATTACGCAACACATGTTATCTCTTTAATAGCCTAATCATCAATTGTCCAATATTCACAAGAAACATATTAGGCTAAATATTCTGTCAAGTTATTATCATACATTGTTCAAAAGTGTAGGCTATAAGCCAGGCTACTGCACTGTGTGTTGTGTAGGCCTTAAAACTATCCTTTCCTTTAAATGTTCATATTCACCACTTCTAATATTGTAAGCTATACGCTACATACATTACAATCATCTGGTATAGGCTGCTACTTAAAAAAATATTTATGGTATAAATATTTATTATAATATTTATTTTAAACCTGTTTTGAGCTTAGAAAAGGGAGTTGGGCTATGAATGGATCGGTGGACGTGCCAAAGTCCTTGCAGGACACCGTAGCCTGGACAACTGTAACAAAAGTATATTTTCTATGAAAACAAGGTATTATTAGGAGTAAAATATGACAGCACTGTCACAGTATAAATGCAAGCACTAAAGGCTGCAACAGCTCATTGTAACACTTGATCAAGAGTCATTTGCAATCTGTAAAACTACAAACCTTCCCTTTTGTAATGTGAAGTTGTGTGCCAACACTCTGTCTTAGAGGGGTCTCAGTCTGGCAGCCGATATCTTTTAAGGCTGGTAACTCTAATGATGCACTGGCCTATATAAAACAAGAGAAATGCCATCAACTAAATCTTACATGTGCTGTGTTATGCCAACAGATACATCAATCAAAACAGGTATCACTAATAAATACACTCCAGGAGAAGAAAATCATTACACAGAATGGTTGGCTTTGAGTGTAAATTGTGCTGTGATGTGCAGTCTCAACCACACACTCGTTTTACCCTGGACAACGCTAAATTATTCCTGTTTATAAAACATCTCCAAACGCATTATTTTCGCAAATTCCCAAAACTCAAATCCGGCAGGGAATGTGTTTTATGTGGAAATCAACGGTGGAGTGGGAGCAAGAGAATCTAAAGGTAAATTGCCACCCTGCCTCTGGTGGATGCTATAAGCTGGAGGTTAACGTTACCCTTTGCTATGTGGCAAAACACTAGCTACTTGTTTAGTTTGGCAAAACACTTCTTGGTTAGTTTTTGTAGAGTTGCAAAACAAACACTAAATATTTCTACAATTCGACAACTCCCTTGGACATGAATTTGATGCTAAACAATTTGCAAGATCAGAAAAGTAATACACGGTTAGGAGGCTAGGCGAGCTAGCAGCTAGCTAGGCCTACTCTAACTTGAGGTGTGGTGTAACAAACTGTTAGCAGCTTGCTAACCTTTGAAGAAAAAGCGTGTAATCTCGAACACACACTTAACACTTGTTTTGCACTGGGCAGTTTTGTGCGCAACATATTACAGTATGGGAATCTTTTACAAATGCCTAACTTTCTAAGGTTCACGTTGCTGGTCAAACCGTGCTGACTACTAACTAACTAGAAGCTAATGCTAGCAGTTAGCTAACTCGTTGTCAATGGCAAAAAGACTGCTCAAACACACTACTTCACCCAAATGTACAAAAAAATGTATAGAACTACTTACATGTCCCTCATCAACATGTATTCCACGCAAATTTGGAAGGGCACCCTCTTTAAGGAAAGGTTTCCTAGCTAATCCTGCATTGTAGGCCTACTGACCAAAGTTGGAGAAACAGTCAGTCTGGAAGTGTTAACACACACACCAACAGCTTTTTGCCAACCTTAGCAGGGACAATGCCTTCAAAAATGAATTTAATCCATGCAGTTTTTAAAACCTCTGCGGCTGGGACACGATGGAGTGTTTTGTACTCATCTTTACAGCCAACAACAGAGCCCTGTCTGTGGTGCTTCCGAATCAGTAACAACATGGAGGATGTCTGACAAGTTACTGCTGTACCTGGTGGGTGGAGACTGGTGGGGGCATAGGCAGGCTCTGATGGGAGTAGGGTGACCACTTGCTAATAAGCCCAAGGGGGGACGAGTGGTATGTTTCTGAGGGACAATGTGGGACACTGCCTGGCGCAGCGGTGCCCCCACTGGACAGACTCCTATAACGTTTTACCCCATTTCTAGCACATACCCCCTTACATGGTATTTATAATGCCTATGCCCCTGACATGTGTAACTGCTGAAGTAAGCTCATGAATAGGCCAACCAAGTGTATTTTTTTCTAAATAAGATTAATATTTGAACATCATACAATTAATATAATTTGACAAATGCACTTCCACTTACGATTTACTTTAGCTATTTAATTTTATATTTCCTTACAATTTATTCACTTTAAATACATTATAATATAAAATTATAGGACTAACAGGAATTGTAGTTGCTCAACACCACAGGAACAGTTTAAACAAAAGAGTCTTCCCCTCTTCCTTGTACCCACCTTCTCTTTTTAACTGATGGTGGGGGGGCCTCAGACTGCTCAGACTCGGGCTCTTTCTCCATTTTTTGAATTGGAAAGCGCGTTCCTAAAAGTCCCTTCCCAGTGTCTGGTATGCACGTGCGTGCGCTGTTATGACAACGAATCGGAGGGATTTTAACTATTTGGCTGATTTAAAGTCATATTCTGTACATTCTGGCTGATAGTGACTTAATCCGTTCAGATCACAGATCATCTCCAGTCTGTTGTTAATTAAAATCAGCATCAGATCTCATGTAGAACATTTTGAGAGCTACAATTAAAACTAGAGTCTGTTCCAGCTGATATGTGGGTCTGATTATATTTTATTAAATCGGAATCGCACCACAGTGTTTTTGTCACCTCCTGTTCTGAAATCGGCTGGAAACTGTTCGACTTTACCGCAGCTTTTTGTCCCCCCCCACCCTACCGGCTGCTGCCGCCGGCTCTCGTCTACTTTACAGGCGCAGTTCATCCCGAACGAGTTGTTCGTTTGGCTGCCTCGGGCTCCAAGATAGAGCGACCAACTTTTTTTTGAGCAAGCATTGATTGCGTGACACGGTCTCAATTTGCGGGACGTATGAATTGGGCTTCAAACGCTGTGCGCGCACGCGCTACGCGGGACGGGTGGTCACCCTAGATGGGAGGGGTTGGTGGGTGGGAATATTCCCATTTTCAGCTAGTGACGTAGAAAGCTGTGCAGATTTTGAACAGAGATTAAAGGCAGAGGACATTCATGACAGACTCAAAACTCAAAACAGCATGGAGAGTTCTTTTTCGAAGTTTGTATGGTGTGGAAGCACCAGAGAAACATAATAACACCTCAAATCCCAGAAAACGTTTTTCATAATATGGTCAAAATATGGACTTTTAAAACTGTCTCACAAAATAACTTTCCATTTTCCCATTTGTAATCAAGTGTATCGAGTTCACAGAGAGAAGGTTGTTAAGGATAACACATGTGAAATAAAACGGGAAATCTAGAAGGGTATGGCTGCAGCCTGGAGCGTCCCATGTCATCCGTCCCGTCTCATGCGGTCTCGTCTCATGCCGAGGTGTGTCCAACGGTAAATTAAAAGGGTCAAAAATGCAAAATCGCAAATAATATAATAATAATAAAGTTCTAGACGGAGTCACGGGTAAATTTGTGAGCACATTTGTCAATGGAAAAATGTTAAAAACTGTTAAAGTAACAATTTTGCCATACATATTTTGCTGATTTCTGAATTTTATGGTTGTGTGGTTCCATATTAACGTAGCCTACATTTGATGAAACTTGTATCAGCGACGCAGGTGTTTCTGCCAACTCGGCAGGATTTCCTGGGGAGGGATAACAAGGATCTGCACGCAAGAAGACAAAAATAAACATGTTACATTCTTTCCAAGACTCTTTTTAATTTTTATATTCTATATTGTTTTCACACTTCACTGGGACATTGCTGCAAATACAACTGCTTATCAGCATGGCAAGAGCATTGGACTGTATATACAGTCCAATGCTCTCGCCATTGAAGCATTGAAGTAGAGCTACATAGCTCTACTTCAATGGCTGCAACTTGGATCAAAGCTGCAGCTATAGAAGGAATTTTTTACTTTGCCTGTAATCTGCATTTACTTTAGAGACGGACATATATTTTTAAATATTTAAAAAAACACCAAATATTTTATTCCATTAGCACGTGAGCTTTTACTTTGAAAAGTAAGAGAGATATAGTATTTTATTCCAGATGCGAGCTTTTGTTTTGAAAAGTAGAAACTCGGGGATGGCAGAAGGA
>NC_045736.1:4208245-4220581 GCF_008692095.1 Etheostoma spectabile | reverse complement strand
TTTTTAGTTTGCCGATAATCTGCATTTATTTTATAGACGGACATATATTTTAAGTGTTTTATTCATCAGTATTAGTCTGCATTTATCTTGTAGACGTATTTTTTTTTAGTATTTTATTCATTTGTATGATTGCTGTTACTGTTTAGATAAAAAAAACACCAAATATTAAAAGTATTTTATTCATTAGCATGATAGTTGACGCCGTCTTATTTTATTCCAGATGATAGTCTGCATTTATTTTGTCAACACAACCATAACATTCAGAAATGAGCAAACTATATGTATGGCAAAATTTTTACTTTAACAGTGTTTAACGTTTTTCAATTGATTGCAACAAACGTGGTCACGAATTTACCCGTGACTCCATCTAGAAAATTATTTGAGATTTTGTATTTTTGACCCTCTGAATTTACCCTTGGACACACCTCGGCATGAGACGAGACCGCATGAGACGGGACGGATGACATAGGACGCTCCACGCTGCAGCCACACACTGTTGTGTAATTCATCAACTGCATTCTAAAATAGAACCAAAAGAGGGCAGCAGGTACCCGTCTTGATTGCCATGGTTACTGAATGCCAAGGCAAGCAGAACTTCCGAACAGAACTTTCATAATAACACCATTGTGTTCAGTTAAAAGAAACGGCCATTTTGTTAAGAGTGACAAACCTTATTCTAGTCATATTCTAATATAATAAACCTTGTTATATTATGTTTTAACAACTTTTGCAATAACAGTCCGACTTTTTCAGTAAAAACAAGCTCAAATTGCGCTTTTATTTTGAAGTAGGTACACATTCCGGTTGTATTACGACAGACTAATGGTGTTAGCTTGATGCTATATCAGAGGATCCGAGGAAACGCTTTTGCTGCCAGCAATGTCCTCTTCTTTATCTGAAGAAACGGAATTAATTGAGAAACATGAGCAAATGTGAGTCTGTCATATCTTTAATATGTACTAGTATTGACCCGGTTTTACTGATAACAGTCAATGCTGTCTCTCTCTGTGATTCCTCCACGAAGAGTAACGTTAGCCTACGGTATTTTCCAACTCTCCTGTTCACACAGTAAGCTAGCTTGCAGCGGCTCAAAGTAGCGTTACACTTTTACCACGCAAATATTTGCTCTTTTGTTATTTATGCTAGTGAATGCATTTTATGATTCGGTATTTGTTGTAATCTAAACAGTAGCTTGTGCTGTAATAACAAAAAAAACACCCTTCAGTCAGTGTGAGCTGGACTGATGTCTCCACTGTACTTATTATGCACTTGAGATTTGTTTAAAATGGAAAGTTGTTGTGTCCTGTTAATACGGTTAGTGAACACTGGCAGGAAACAGGTGACAGGTATGTGCGTAGGTGAAGAAATGGGTGTGCAGAAGAAAAAAAGAATAACATTTTTAAGACAATTAAATGGGGCTTTTACCTTTATTGCTTAGATACAGTGGATAGGTATGAAAGGGGGAGAGAGATGGGGGATGACATGCAGTAAAAGGCAGCAGGCCGGATTCGAACCCTGCGCCGCTGCAGGACTGTCTTACTGGGTGAGCTGGAGGCTGCCCCATTAAGGGGGACACTACTGTGATACATGTGAGCTCTGAGCTCGTTCTTAATATACTTTTACAAAACACCACAAACGTGCGTTATAAATAAAATGTATTTTTTTTTTCTTCCATTTTCAGTTTAGGGAGGAGAGCAGAGCTGCTGGAGCAGATGGAGAGTTGCAGAGAGCAGCTGAAGATCCAGAGGAGGCAGCAGCTCAAGGAGCATGAGGCAGCTCGCCTCAGGAACGCCACACTGCTGCAGGTAGGACCAGAGGTGGGAAACATACTAAAACATTGTACTCAAGTAAAAGTACCAATACTTTGATGAAATATTATTCAAGTACAAGTGAAATTACCTACTTTATATTTTTGATTTTTGATATTTTATATTGTTATCTTATATTCTCATATTTCTTGTGTTAACGCTGTAAAGGGATTGCTTTAATCTTGTTGCACAAGTACTGTGTACTTGTGTATAATGACAATAAAGGCATTATATTCTATTCTATCTGGAAAAAATACTCAAGTAAAAGTAATAAGTAGTTAATTTAAAATGTACTTTAAAGGTGCCATAGGTAGCATTGTGAAGATCCAGGTCTTACCAAATTTCTTCTCAGTCCCTCCCCCTCCTTCGGCTAAAGCCCAAAACATTCTCCTGAGCCCCTCCCCTCACAAGGGAGAATGAATGCGTGTACCTGAACAGTGATTGACACTCAGTTAAACCCCCCCGGACCTGATTGGTATTGTAATATGTAATATGACAGAAAGTTAGTTTTACCTACTGCACCTTTAAGTAAAAGTTACTTAGTTACATTGGACCACTCCAGTGTAGTGAAAATAGGACAAGGGCTCAGCTAGGGTTTCTACTGAAACAGTCTCTGAACTGACGTCTGATCCACCTCCATCTCGTTCTCAATCTTCTACAGAAAGACTTGGCGCCTGGTAGGCAGCCTGGATGCTGTTTCGCCACTGTAGTGGTTCCGGCCGCAATTTTTTTTTTCTCCCTTTCAGTTTTTGTTAGTCAAAGTTTAGTTTTTTTCTTACTCAGTAACGGATGGGATTTGTAATGTAGCAAAACACAATACTTCACTTAAAATGTAATCAAGTACATTTTAAACTACAGATTAAAAAAAACTATACCAACTCAAAATACACAACTATACTACTCAGTACAGTATGAGTAAATGTATTTCGTTACTTTCCACCTCTTGGACGGCCTGATAGATAGCGTTGGTTGCTGTGAGTGACTTGTGGTAACAAACAACACAAGTTATGTGGGCGCTGATGAGACGCGATGGTGCGCTCATGTGCATCTTGTTAAACTCATGGTGCATTCAATGGTAACTGTAAACTCTGTGAAACTCAAAGATTTGCCATGATTTACTTGAAGATTAATTAGTCTGTGGGCGCCCAGATAGCTCAGTTGGTAGAGCGGGTGCCCATATAGAGGTGTACTCCTCAACACAGCGGGCCCTTGTTTGACACTGAACTGCTGCCTTTTGCTGCATGTCATTCCCCCCCCCCCTCTCTCTCTCTCTCTCTCTCTCTCTCTCTCTCTCTCTCTCTCTCTCTCCCCATTCATCATCTTTACTGCAGGATTTACAGAAGACAGAGGATCGCCTCAGAGGAAGACAGCTGCCACACCCAAATCTCCTGGCTCTGGAGGTAACACGTTTTTGACATAATGGTGTGAAGTATCAACTCAAGTCTTGCATTATCACATTCAGGTCAATTCTGCTGCTAGTTTTTCTTTAAGCTGTGGCACAGTAGCTCCTTGGCATTTAAATTGTTGGGTCTCTTATGTAAATTATTGAATGTGGTCTAGACCTAGTCTATCTGTAAAGTGTCCTGAAATAACTCCTGTTGGGATTTGACACTGTGAATGAAATTGAATTGAATTTTAGTATCTATAGGAAGGAGAAGGTTGTCAAGGTAGCTTACCTTGTAGGACTGCCCTCTTAAAGGATCTTTTTAACATTCATTCATTCATTGTGATTGGTTTAAAGGTCCCATGGCATGAACATTTCACTTTGAGTTTTTTTTAACGTTAATATGTATTCCCCTGCCTGCCTATAATCCCCCAGTGGCTAGAAATGGTGATAGGTGTAAACCGAGCCCTGGGTGTCCTGCTCTGCCTTTGAGAAAATTAAAGCTCAGATGGGTTGGGATCTTCTGGAATCTTGCCCTTCATGAGGTCTCTAGGGGCAAGGTTACCTCCCCTTTCTCTCCTTTGCCCACCCATGAGAGAGAGACATCATGGATTTCAAACGAGCAAAGTGGCAGTTGGTCAAGGCCACACCCCCAGCCTCCACCTTGCCCCCCCCTCTCTCCTCCTCAAAAGCTACAGACTCAGAAATGGCACATACTAAGGAAAGCTCATTGTGGGACTGGCTCTAGTGGCTGGAATTCTGCACCAAGGCTGAATTTTGGAAAATAGACTTCAGATACAGTATTAGGGGACCACTAAGGTCTATATAAAAGAGACTTCAGATACAGTATTAGGGGACCACTAAGGTCTATATAAAAGAGACTTCAGATACAGTATTAGGGGACCACTAAGGTCTATATAAAAGAGACTTCACGTACAGTATCACAGACCGTCGACGACTTGAGCTGCAAAGAAGCTCTGGCCGCCCTGTGAAGGACGCTTGTCAAAAAGTTCGGGGAAGCTTTCTGACGCTTTGGCAGCTCTGACGTGGCGGCGTTCTCTGTTCAACCGGGAGAAGCACACACAGCCACGGCCAATACACTGACAGTAGAAGCCTCTTACAAATTACATATATAACAACAGAATTTTTATCATTAATTGGTCGCAGCGGTGTCTGTTAGCAGTTAGCGTGCTCGTTAGCCGCTGAGCCGCAGCGGAACGCAGGCAGAGCGAGCAGCCGCCAGACTCTAACCTCTGTTGATCCGTGCAGGACTTCACGTAAGCGTTTAGAGATGATGTGACTGGCAGGTAACGTTAATTGGTCCTATGTACAAACAACATTATATCATAAACAATAGGTAACCCAGCAACGACGATTATGAGCTTTTCCTCAGAACCAATGTTTTAGTAGGAACAAAAGTTTACATCATATGTTTCTCTGGAATCAGCCAGCGCGAAGGACAGCTTTATTCCGATTGGCGGCTGGCGTTAGCAGCTGCTTGCCAATGAACCGCGTCAATGGCTCATTACCATAAAGTTGAATAATTGAAACTTTCTGATTGAGGCTCAACATGCTCAAAACGCAACAGATTTGCTGCTCCTTGCAGCTGAGAGAAGCCGGCTTCCATTGAAAATAAATGACTCACAGTAAGGCCTATGTAAAAGCATCCAAATGCAGCATGTCATGGGACCTTTAAAGAAATGCCAATAAACCAGAGCATGTTTTTTCCCATCCCGGAATGCAGTGTGCACTAGCCAGACCCTCCTCCACAGCGCTCTGAAGGAAGGTCTGCCTATGCGAGACTACACACCTATTGTATAACCTTCATGTAGGGGTCAGTAGGGTGACTTATGGTACGAGTTCATTGTCAGCGTCATTTCCACGCTTCCCATTAATTTCTATGGGAGCACCCGTGCAATGCATTCTGGTAGCATCGTAGGGACTTTGGAGAAGGGTGGCATCGAGTTGCCCGCACCTCATCGGCACAAAGTTGAAGCCAGCCAACTTTATACAAATGAGGAGAGTATAAAGAGTGGACTCTATAAAGCTGACAAAAATATTTTAAGTTGACTGTTGTAGAAACATATTTAGATGAACTATTTTCATAAAATACGAGGTTGTATTCCAAACGAGCCGCCTTGTTGTTCCGTTTTGAAATCCGGGAGTTGACAGACCCACTTCAGGTGCAGCCATAAGGCTTGTATGAGACTGTAGCCTGTTTTCTTTGCTTGTCAGTGGTCAGTGAAGAGAAACTGACAACTGCTGGTGGCGAGCCCACTAGCATGCAGGGCTGGGAAGCGGGACGATCCTTTCTGTGAAAACAATGCCTACATGGACATGTACCATTAGGGTTTTGTGACCTAACAGTGGTTTTATATTGTTTCTCTGTTGTAGACAAAATACTGGGCGTCAGTGGAAGAGTCTGTCCCAGCCTGGGAGTGCTTCCTCCTGGGTAAAGGCCCGCACCCTTCTCACGGTGCAGGACCGCCACCCAGAAGAACCAAACAGAAAGCCAGCACAGCTAAAGACCTCGGCCTGCCTCCTCGCCCCAAACCCAGGACTGCTCGTTAGGCTCTGACGCTGATAGACGCTGACTGGAGTCGGAGAGACGGCGCGGATGCTCAGCTGGTGCAGGTGATCACAGGCCTGTTGATTCTCAAGAGCCCCTGCATTCAGACCCTCACCAGCATCTTAAACCAGGGTTGGAGGATTTGGTGAACAAGCGTTTTCCTGAGCGGCGGGGAGTAAGTGGAGGGACCGATAGACCCGGCGGCAGCGGGTCACTGGACCATCAGACCCAGCCCTCTGTTCGGCTCAATATCTGTAACCAATGCAGCATGAAAGCACGGTGGAACGAGAAACCCTGCGGACGACTGGCTAGTTAGCTAGCTTGCTAACGTCGCCGTGCCCCCGCACCACACTGGTCACAGAAAACGAGCCAAACAAAGCTGTCGCTCACCTGGCGATAGCAATGTGTATGTGTGGAGGTAGTATTGAGTTGATAAGTTTGACTCATTTCTCTGCAACGTAACGTTCCTACACCACTGCTCGTTTGGTCTCTCATCCACAAAGTTTATACAGAAGCCAGAAAAACGGCTACCTGCCGCTCCGGCCATTCTGCTATGTTGATGATGGAGGGGCAGCAGGGCTCTGGTGGTAGATTCAACTCAATTCAATTTTATTTATAGTATTGAGTTAGGTAGAGCGGTCTTCTACCAATTGGAAAGTTGGTGGTTCGATCTAGGGCTTGGCGATATGAAGAATATCAAACATCACAATATTTTTGACCAAATTCTAGTGTTGACTATTGGTGCTTTCACAAAATATTTCCACGTTGGGATTTTTGATAAATAATCATCAGTAATGTGGATATAATGACTAAGTGGGTAAAGGCAAGGCCTTTCTATCCATTGTATTTCTATGGGAGCGATGGCCCACAAGTGATCACCACTAAAATTATAATCATGGCAAATAATTTGTGTTCTGATATTTAATGTATTCCATCTCTGTTCTTACTTTGTTTGAATTTTTTGACTGAACATGTTTTAAGATTAAGCTCATCACTTTACATGTCCATTGTTGAAATTTGTGACTTGGTATTTGTATTTTTTGGACTTGGTGTTTGTATTAAAAGCAAAATGGTGACTGTGGGTAACACACAATGTCCTCTTTTTTTTTAAAGTTTTTTAATTTATATTGCAGTGCTGTCTCAGTACCATTAGAGGGAGCCAGTGTCGAAGATAAGAAAAAGCTTTCCATGAGAAAAGCTAAACCTTTGGTTAAGGACTTGCAACAAACAGTGCATGCTTTATATATTTATAGATCACAAGCTACCGCTATTATTAGGTGTGGCAGTGTATGCTGTCCATCTAAAACCACTTTAACAACACTGCCATAACCATAATCTTAGAGTTATAAGTGTCAACATTTAGTAATTAGTCATTTTGTCAAACAGCTTTTGACCATGTTCGCACAGTGTGTTTTATGTATTGTGGAAGTTTAGAAGGCAGTGGGGGGGGAGTGTGTAGAAGTAGCTGTACTTTCTCCACAGACGACTACTGAACTGATCTCCATCTCTGGACAGTCGCGACTTGACGAGCATTGACTGTAGAAAGTGTTTGAATCCCTGTTAGTTCAGTGTTCAGTGTCCAGGCTACTCAGACAGGACTGTGTGTGGAACACTATTACTGAAGAAATCAGACAATATGATCACATATCATGATTTGATTCGGCCTTTCAGGCGATTATCTAAATATATATTTTTTGTAAATATGTTAAAAATAAAAACACTGTTAAAACACTGTTGTACTCAAATAATTATGTATAGCAGTATACATATATATGTGTATATGTATGTATATATATAGATAGATCGATAGATATTTATTGATCCCAAAAATATGGGAAATTATGGTGTTACAGCAGCAAACATACATCAGTCATACAGCACAGAATATAAATATAAATGAAATACTAGGATACAATATACATACACACAATGTACATGAAATTATAATAATAGGAATAAAAATAGAACAAATATAGATATAGACATACATATACAGTATGTGTGTATATATATATATATATATATATATATATATATATATATACACACACACACAGTGACTTGCATAAGTTTACACACCCATGCTAAAGATGATTAAAAAAGGAATAAAAAATATTTTGGAAATTGATCCTAATTTGGAAAATCCAACCTTTAAATTACACCAATGTTCTTTGTGAACTAATAATGTATTGTAAATAAATAAATGTTCTTCCTTAAAATACAGGGAGCACACCCCTATGTTAAATTCCCATAGAGACAGGCAGATGTTTATTTTTAAAGGCCAGTTATTTCATGGATCCTGGATACTATGCATCCTGATAAAGTTCCCTTGGTCTTTAGAATTAAAATATAGGCACACGCTTAAATCAAAGTAACATAACTTGAAGTTGTTGTTACCATACCTTAAACAAAAGCGCCGCTTTGCACTTTAGTTGCAATTCTGTAACACACTTCCTCCTTTCTGCAACACACTTGCTCCTAGACACTACACACTTTTTCATACGTAAGACACTTGGTGCAAAAATGAAATATCAGGGTACCATTAAACACATCTGTTCAAAATACAACAGACATTGGTTATTGAAAAGACGTAGACACACTTGAAAATACTAATCAGCCAGCTACAAAAAGGCCTCAGTTAAGCCATTTTGAGAACTTTGCAAGCATGGAAGCAGGGAATGCTAGAGGCAGAAGACCATTATTATGGATGACTTAAGAGCAACTTTGGTGGACCATGTCATGAACCATGGCCTGACTAGAAGGGAAGCTGGGCAGAGACTCCACCCTAATAGTTTCATCCATAATAAGGACATTCTCACTGGAAAACAGGTATGTCTTCAACTCCCTACTCAGACTGTATCTAGAGTATTTACAGTACTGTATCATACCACGTTACCGTGTCACATGTATTTTATTGCAGGGTGGCTTATACTCCTTTTCCAACAAAAGTGGTAGTTTTGTGAAACATGCTGTACAACATGAGATGTTTCATTACTGTGTATGGTAAATACAGTAAAGTTCAGCATACACAGTACTGTAAAAAAAAAAACAATGACAATTTGTGGTGGCTTTTTCTACAGAATGGCTAGAAGACCTACTGGGGGTGGACGCCAACGCCTGTTCACCCAACAGCAGGAACTCGCCACAGTGATCCTAGTCAGAGCAAACAATGCAATCCGTCTCCACCGGCTACAGCAACAAACACTTGCAGATAGGCAAGTATTCAACAACATAAATCGAGTAAGCATTACCACTATCAGACGCATCTTGGTAAAGAACATGACCATGGAGCAATTGTACAGGGTCCCATTTGAGAGCAACAGTGTCATGGTTCGGTCAGGGTCGGTTCTGTATGTGTAGTAGTGTAGGTGTGTGCTTTGTGTAAAGCCATTCACAATATGGATTTTTTAGACATGGATGGAGCTGCCCAGCCGCATGAATGTAAATACATTGACGAGCCTGGATTCAACCTTAGCAAAAACAGACGACGGGGACATAAAATAACATGCCAAAGGGCAATTGAGCACATCCCGGGGCAACGCAAGGGACATATCACATCGTGTGCTGCCATAAGTCTTCGAGGGCTACTGCACCATCATGCCAAACTGGGTCCCTATAACGCGCAACACATGATCCCATTTCTAGATGCACTTCATGATGCAGTTGTACAGGATGGACCAGAGCAGCCCAGGTTTGTTGTTGTAACGTTAGTCTCCATCGGGCTGCTCTGGTCCAGAACTGGTTCACCAACCATGATCAATATGAAGTTGTGTACTTGTCCCCTTACTCGCCATGTACTATATAAGGCATCGAGTAATGATTAGACAGTGTTTGTAAACCTGTAGAGCTCGGCGATATGGAGAAAATCAAATATCACGATATTTTTGACCAAATACCTCGATATTGATACCACGACAATATTGTAGTGTTGATAATTGGTGCTTTCACAAAATATTTACACACTAAGATTTTTGATAAATAATCATCAGTAATGTGGATACAATGACTAAGTGGGTAAAGGTCAACAATAGAACAGTTACAACAGTCTGGTCAGATCAGAAAATGACATCACTTTACTGTGATGCAGCCTTGAAAACCAGGAAAAACAACACTCATGCCATTTTACCACATCCAAAATCTAAGACGATATCTAGTCTCATATCACGATATTGATATATTATTGATATATTGCCCAGCTCTACCTTTAAGAAACCATTTTAAACCACCTATAAAAGATTACATAGCCAGATGGACCAGATGTTCCTAACCCGTTGTTAAGGGTTACTAGTTGGTTTATAAACCGTCTATAAACAGTGCCTGGATGGTTATTATAAAGATGACTATAATACCTTGTTAAATAGTTAATAAAAACTTTGTAAACCATGTATATCATTTAGATAAATACTTTGTCATTGGTTACTAATTGGTTTGTAAACTGTCTATAAACAATGTCTGGATGGTTATTATAAAGTTGCAATATATAAATGCACACACATATACACACATATAATATGTATGTGTGTATATATGTGTGTATATACAGTTTATGTACAGTACTGTGCAAAAGGTAGGAAAAAAATGCTGAGAAGAAACTAAGAATGCTTTCAAAAATGGAAGTGTTAAAAGTTTTATTTTCATCAATTAATAAAATGCAGTGAATGAACAGAAGAAGAGTCTAAATCAAATCAATATTTGGTGTGACCACCTTTTGCCTTCAAGACAGCACCAATTCATCTCGGTACACTTGAAGGAACCCGGCTGGTAGGTTGTTCCAAACATGTTGGAGAACTAACCAGAGATCTTCTGTGGGTGTAGGCTTCCTCAAATCCTTCTGTCTCTTCATGTGATCCCAGACACACTCCATGATGTTGAGATCAGGGCTCTGTGGGGGGGGGGGGGGGGGGGGGGTTGTTGATAGTTCTTATTGGCCTTGGCTGTATGTTCGGGGTCGTTGTCCTGCTGCAGAAGGAATTCGGGGCCAATCATGCGCCTCCCTGATGGTATTCATGATGGATGAGGATCTGTCTGCATTTCTCAGCATTGAGGACTCCCTTGATCCTGATCAAGTCTCTGACTCCATTTGCAGAAATGCAGCCCCAAACCAACATTTATATTTTTGAAAGCAATCTTAGTTAACAGCATTTTCTCACACCTGCTTTTTTTCACAGTACTGTATATACTGTATATGAATGTATATCGATACTTTTTATACTATTATAATTTAATGAAGGGCAACAAATGTATCATTGCTTTACCAAGCACTTACTAACCAATAAATAACTATGAAAAACATCAGTCACAACTTTACAATAGCATCTAGATAATGTTTATAGATGGTTCACAAAGTATTTCTTAACTATTTAACAAGGTATTATAGTCATCGTTTAACTAGTAACCCTTAACAACGTATTAGGAACATCTGGTCCATCTATGTAATCTTTATAGATGTTTTAAAAATGGTTTATTAAAGACAAACACTTTTTAAGCATTACTCCATACCTAATATAGTGTATGAGGGATGTAATGTGTGTAACAATAAACTGTTAGATTACAGCACCACTAGTATTTTATTAAATATAATTCTATTGCTTGTTAACAGTATAATGATGGTTGGCTAACAGTTAAATGACAATTAACTAAAGATGATTTAACTATCAATTCACCATCTATTAATGATGGTTATTATAAAGTGTTATCTACAGGGCACATGCTTCTTCACTGCCAGGGTGAATAAAGACACCCCCCTCCCCCCCCACCCTCCTCTCTCTCTCTTTAACCCCTAATTGTGGGTGATCAGACCTGCGCTGGGCTGACTCGGTGTGGCGGCTTGACAAACGCAATCATCCGGACAGCCGGGGTTGAAGAGGCCAGTGGTTGGCAGCTGCCCCGGCTCCTCAGCTGGGGCCCCAGTTGCTGCAGGCCTTAGGGGGGGTCAACTAGCCACCACTGACTGGCCCAGTCTGGACTGGTGGGGTGCTGGTTTAGTGAAAAAGGGAGGGGCAGGACAAGTGCTGTGAGGTCAAGGCCAGGATTCAAAGAAGGTAGGGGTTGGGGGGGCGGGGCGAGGTATTAGGGCTGTGTGTCCAATCCTGGGTGACAGGATGAGTCGGCTGAAATGGTGGGGGCGGGGGTGATGAAGATGCCATGTAGCAAATTATCTAAAAGGGCTTTGAAGAGCACGATCTGGAGCCTTTCCAAATGACTAGCCCTGCATTATGTATTCTAATGGCCGAGGCCCCCGGGGGCCGCTGCAGCCCAGTCGCCGTTGTTGTCAGTGACCAGACCTTGGTTTCATCCTGCCAGCCGCCCGACAACAACCACAACAACGAGCCGTCAGACAGCCGGCCGGCTCTCCTCCAGCCCTCCTGCGTCTCTGGTGGCGTGCAATTATGCAACGCTGTTCGGCTGCGGAGAGCCCACTGAGAGCCCTGGCAGATAATTGGCTGAGCCCAAAGCCGTGCAAATGGTTAAGTGTCGACTCCAGTTGATTGGATAATGGGTAATTGCATGCTGCATTTCATTCAGTGATATGCTGCGGGTGTAGCAGGGGCAAGTGGAGGGGAGGGGGAAAGAAT
>NC_045736.1:4207435-4208235 GCF_008692095.1 Etheostoma spectabile | reverse complement strand
GGGGTATTTTGGCGTGCTGTGATTTTTTTTGTTGCAGCCTGTTATTTCACACTTCGAGTCTATTGCACTTGTTTGGCTCTGGGGCTCGGGAGGGATCTCAGGTTTGTATCAACTGCTGACGCAATTTAAATTGCAAATGATTGTCGATTTCTATTGTTGAAGAGTTGCACTTTTTTTCATTTTTTCTCTCTCTCTTGGTTTCTGAATTCAGATTTCACAGATGAGAGCGGCGGCTGGGAGTTGTGCCTGGTGGCGCTGTTTGAGGCTCTGACCCTGCGCGAGTCCACAGTCTCTCCTCTGATCATGGGATGTCACCTCCACTTAGGAGCCCGGGTTACCAGCTCTTTGTCGTTTCCGTCACAGAGGCCTTGACTGTTGTCATGTTGTCTTACATTAAATAGAAGGCTTCATGTCGTACACTAAGAGGAAGCAACACTGGCCTTAAGGTAGCCTGGCTCGGCACCCCGTCGACTGCACAGGCACGAGTGTAGCATTTCCTTTTTAACAGCCACTCGCTTTGTGTCACTCTAATCACCATTAGTAAAATGTTACTCAGTAGATTTATTCAAGTTTTGTTCTTAGGTCCAAATGTTGAGATACTTTCTACTTCTACTCCACTACATTTCAGAGAGAAATATTGTTCTTTTACTCCTCCACATTCATCTGACAGCTTTAGTTACTAGTTACTTTACACATTACAAGCACACACCAAACACATGTAGTTAATCAAATCAGATGTTGTATTATAAATGAAACTAGCCAACAATACAACGGCCTACAAGTCCAGCTGAGATGATTAG
>NC_045736.1:4206421-4207425 GCF_008692095.1 Etheostoma spectabile | reverse complement strand
ACACAACTGTTTGGATCCTTTACACTTTGTAAAACGGGAGGATTTTACTGCAATGAGTGTTTTTATTACTTTTAATACCTGAAGTATATTTGCCTGACAATACTTACGTAGTTTAACTTAAAGGTGCCCTGCCACACGCATCTCAGACTTTGTCTGAAGTTCTACCATGCACTCTGTAACTTGGTTACCTTGGTTACCTTGTTTTAAGCCATTGTAGCGTGGTATTGAAAGCCTGCAGGAAGACTCAGCTCCATTTGGGTCAGTTCTCATTAATGTTCAACCAGCTAAGCTGCTTGACTCTGATTGGCTAACAGCCAGACATATTTCAAAAAATGTAAATAAAAGCAGTTTTGTGTGGCAGGGTGCCTTTAAGTAACATTTTCAGTGCAGGACATTTACATGTAACAGAGTATTTTTACAGTGTGGTATTAAAGTGTCCATATTATGAAATATTTATTATTATGTTGTGTCTCTGGTGCTTCCACACGCATACAAACTTGGAAAAAAAAAACTATCCATGCTGTTTTGAGGGAGATACGGTTTCTGAAGGTCCTCTGCTTTCAGTCTCCAGGTGAGCTGTTCAAAAGCTGCACGGCTTTCTACGACACTAGCTGGCTAGGCGGCTAACCGTGGCACATGCTAGCTCGTTTTCAATGGCAAAACACTGCTACAACATACACTAGTTCACCATAATCTCCAAAAGAACTACTTCCATGTCCCTGTTCTGCAGGTATTCCACTAGTCCCCCTCGTCTAGAAGAAGTCTCCCAGCTAATCCTGCCTTGTACTGACCAAAGCTGGAGAAAGAGTTATCTAGCTAGTGGGATCTTACCTAGCTACTGAGCATGTGCGACTCCCAACAAAGATAGTATAGAAGTGGGATGTCTCACTCTGTAGCTAAAACAGAGACCTAAACACACAGGGTGAAAACAGGATCTGCAGCAATGTGCAGTATAACATAAATATGGTGTTTTATGAAAATTAAACCATGTAAACCTATTCTGG
>NC_045736.1:4199219-4206411 GCF_008692095.1 Etheostoma spectabile | reverse complement strand
AAATACAATTATGAACCTGAATATGAGCATAATATGGGCGCTTTACAGTAAAGGATATACTTTACTTCTTCCACCGCTGGTAATCCCACACCTATTGACTCTCCTATACCTCTTTCCAACAAAAAAAAGCTCCTTTTTTTATTTTTATTTTTTATTTCGTGCCCTTAAACAGAACCACCTTTCTGGAGCTAATGTAAGAATTCTTCTCCAGCTGGACTGGATTATACTTGAGCTGCGTTATTGCTCTTAGAGATCCCAGTAGGGGATTGTGCTTGCTGAATTCCACTTCAGTCGCCGTATCGATCGTGCTTCTGCGGATGTCTCTCCGCTGTCGCCTGGTAGAGTCAGAATGTGCGGTGCTATTCATATCGACTGACGGATTAAGTGGCCCGCTGTAAGGATACAGATGAATTTTGTGTTTTTGTACTTGCGCCTTTTGTTGATATTGATTCGGCCTGGGCAATGGATCCACACATGACACCTGCGCATTGTGTGTGATTTCAAAAATGAAGGCCTTTTAATCACGCTCTAATCAGTTCACTCTTACTCTCACCAGTCAAAGCAAACACTTGAATTGGTTTCTTACTTAGGAAAACACACACAGGCAATCACTCTGTCTGTTGGGTTTTTCTGCTATAGTGCACTGAGATGGACATCCTATCACACTTGTGTCTGTGCCCACAATAAACTCAATAACAATCTGGACACATGCATGATCTTATTTTAGAGCTCTAAATGGTTAAGTAGAACATGCGTGAGAAGTTGCCCCATCAGTGGGTTAGTATTTTTGAACACACAAACACGTAGAGGCTGTCCACACTCATTACTGCACTTACAAATTTGATTGATTTAGACACATTTTGAACATCTGTGTTTCAATTTTCTATATCCACTACATTCCACTACCGGGGATTGCTCCGTTGTAATTGGTCTAAAGAAATAAACCAGAGTATGTTTTTCACCATCCCAGAATGCTGTGTGGACTCGCCAGTCTGGCAAAGCAAGACTAGTGTTTCAACACCGTCTGTGTGAAAGAAAATATTCAAAATTCATGGATTTTTTATTTAAAGTCCCTGTATTATGTTCGTTTTCAGGTTCATAATTGTATTTTGAGGTTGTACCAGAATAGGTTTACATAGTTTCATTTTCCAAAAACACCATATTTTTGTTGTACTTCACATTGCTGCAGCTCCTCTTTTCTCCCTGTGTGTTGAGCTCCCTGTTTTATCTACAGAGTGAGACATCTCACTTCTGTTCCATCTCCGTTGCACATGCTCAGTACCTAGGTAAGGACTACTAGCCAGATCAAAGCATAGTGAGGGGCGGCCCTGACAGTACCTAGTAAGACTACTAGCCATCAGAACAGAGTATGAGGGCGTGCCCTGACAGTACCTAGGTAAGGACTACTAGCCAGTCAGAAGCAGAGTATGAGGGCGTGCCCTGACAGTACCTAGGTAAGGCCTACTAGCCAGTCAGAAGCAGAGTAGAGGGCGTGGCCCTGACAGTACCTAGGTAAGGACTACTACCAGTCAAGCAGATTATGAGGCGTGCCCTGACAGTACCTAGGAAGGACACTAGCCAGTCAGAGCAGAGTATGAGGCGTCCCCTGACAGTACCTAGGTAAGGACTACAGCCAGTCAAAGCGAGTATGAGGGCGTGCCCTGACAGTACCTAGGTAAGACTACTAGCCAGTCAGAAGCAGATTAGGAGGGCGTGCCCTGACAGTACCTAGGTAAGGACTACTAGCCATTCAGAACAGAGTATGAGGGCGTCCCTGACAGTACCTAGTAAAACTACTAGCCAGTCAGCAGAGTATGAGGGCGTGCCCTGACAGTACCTAGGTAAGACTACTAGCCAGTCAGAAGCAGAGTATGAGGCGTCCCTGACAGTACCTAGGTAAGACTACTAGCCAGTCAGAGGCAGAGTATGAGGCGTCCCTGACAGTACCTAGGTAAGGACTACTAGCCAGTCAGAAGCAGAGTATGAGGGCGTGCCCTGACAGTACCTAGTAGGACTACTAGCCAGTCAGAAGCGAGTAGGAGGCGTGCCCTGACAGTACCTAGGTAAGGACTACTAGCCAGTCAGAAGCAGAGTATGAGGGCGTGCCCTGACAGTACCAGGTAAGGACTACTACCAGTCAGAAGCAGAGTATGAGGGCGTGCCCTGACAGTACCTAGGTAAGGACTACTACGCAGTCAAAGCAGAGTATGAGGGCGTCGCCCTGACATACCTAGGTAAGGACTACTAGCCAGTCAGAAGCAAGTATGAGGTGAGGCGTCCCTGACAGTACCTAGGTAAGGACTACTAGCCAGTCAGAAGCAGAGTATGAGGGCGTGCCCTGACAGTACCTAGGTAAGGACTACTAGCCAGTCAGAAGCAGAGTATGAGGCGTGCCCTGACAGTACCTAGGTAAGGACTACTAGCCAGTCAGAAGCAGAGTATGAGGCGTCCCCTGGACAGTACCTAGGTAAGAACTACTAGCCAGTCAGAAGCAGATTGAGGGCGTCCACAGTACCTAGGTAAGACTACTAGCCAGTCAGAAGCAGAGTATGAGGCGTCCCTGACAGTACCAGGTAAGATTACTAGCCAGTCAGAAGCGAGTTGAGGACGTACCCGGACAGTACCTAGGTAAGGACTACTAGCCAGTCAGAAGCAGAGTATGAGGGCGTGCCCTGACAGTACCTAGGTAAGGACTACTAGCCAGTCAGAAGCAGAGTATGAGGGCGTGCTACGCTAGTAGCTAGGCGAGCATTATACCATGTGTTACAAAGTGATACACGTTTGTCTGTGAAGTAAAGGCTGGACTACAGCAGAGCTGTTTGGAGAAGTTTTTGAACAGTGTTGTTGGAGATGGTAAGTCCCTTGGGGGGGGGGGGACTTTGGGCTTTTTCACTTTGTTAACCTATTTCATGCACACAATAAGATCTATAACACAAAAAGACCACTTTAAGACGTATTCTCAAATCAAAACTGTTTGACTAGTCCAGTATCCCTGGATATTCCCCTTAGATTGGTTAAATCCATATATGTCACAATCAGGGTTTCCGCGGGGTCTCAAAAAAATCCAAATCATTAGGCATTAAAAAGGCTTAAATAGCTAAAGTGATGTTTTAGGTCTTAAATCCTTTTAAACTGGTCTTAAATGTTCCAACGTCCATGCAACGCTACCTCTAATGCTAATTGATATGCGTTTGAATTCTGAGGTGCATGGTATTACATTTATAGAGGAAGATAGAGGACTGGGAATCAAGTTGACTAGAAGCATAAAAGTAATTTGGCTGGACCGCCCCCCCCCTTCCACCTTCCAGGATTGGCCACAGGTTAGTATGATGTGCTTGTTAAAGATGGATATGATACAGGTGCAGTGAAGAGAAGGAAAAAAGAAGAAGCACAGGTGACCGGCTGGAGGACTGTTTTGTTTTTAGTACTTTTCATACTGCGCAGGAGTAACCTGTTTTATTTTAACCCTCCTTTTGTCCTCGGGTCAAATTTTCGGTTTTCCTATATCAATGTTTTGGTTTTAACTACCCAAAATAACATGATTGATTCTGTAAAACGCTCTTTGGCAAGTACAAATCTCTACTTTCATTAATTCTGGGGGGGTCTTCAATTGTATAGCATTTGAAATAGTATTCATATGTGATTATCCATCAACATACATTCCTTTAATTTTCTGTCAAAACAATGCCTATGTTCTGCTTTTCTAACTCAAGCTTTAGGTATAATTTCCTATAAATGAGGTTTATTGACCAAAAATTCCAAAAGTCACTATAAAACTAAAGTTAATAAGTTAGTGTTACGTAGTGTTAAAAAACGTCACATAAGTGACAAACATTAAAAAGAAAAGCGTCAAAAGTGTTAAAAAAAGGGAAAAAAAATAAAGTGACAAACATTGATTAATAGCTTCAACAAAAAGTGCTGATTTTCAATTTTGACGGGAAGACAACACAAGAGTTAACTAAATGGATGAAGAATCATCCTCTGGGACTTAAGTTTTTTTAACAGTGGAAACCTTTTTTGCTGGTAGAACAGGACCTCACACAACCGTGTGACAGGGTGTTGGGATTCTTGTGTAGCATCATGTGTTCTGTATTGTATTGTGATTTGTGTTTAGTCCCAGGCGGTCTTTTAATTGTGTGAGCGAGCAGAGTGGTTGGTCATCAACACGGCGGCCTAAAGTGACGGGAGGAGAGGACGGTTCCCAGCAGAGCCAGGTCAGGTCAGAAGGATTAGCCGTGGCACCGGACATCCCCAAATCAACTGATCCTCGGTGACAATGACCCACTGCTTTAATGCCACTAGGAAAGAGCTGAGTGCAGCTGGAGCGTGATGGAGAAAATGGCTCATTGGTTTGCAGCAGTAGGTGATCAAATTAATTTGCCTTTAATTAGCTGGACAAAGAGATGCATATCTGAATAGAACGCATTATGGGTGTGTTGATTTGTCTTGTCTGCGCCGACAACATGGGTGTAATTTAATCCTTTTTAGTCTAGTAGACAATATTACTCTCCAGTAGTAAATAGTCCACCCCAAACATAGTTACTGATTCATTTCATCACTCTGTACACCCAATATCTGCTCGCTATTTGATGCATATCTATAATACACATGCATTATTCTCTGGGACTCGCAGTGTGTTTACACTGCATGCTACATGCCAGGCAAGTTTAAATTGCTATTACATTCTTATTCTTTATTTTATAAAAGACAACATACATTAATTAACATTTCTGTAAATGTGCCAGTGTCAGATGATTTTAGACCAGGGCAACAGGAAAGAGTGAAGACAATAGCACAGGTTAACCTATACAGACAGAAGTCCACTGGACATTAGCACAGTTACATATCAACAGTATCCCCATCCAGTGTAAGAAGCCATGCAAGCAGCAAAACACGGCCAAGCAACACAGCCCCATCTACTGCACCGTTCAATCATGCAAAACACTAACAAGCACTAATAAAAGGATGAAATGGGCTACATCACTCATGAGGGAGGTGTTAACACAGCACAGATTATTAAGATTGTAAAATAGTTAAACTACAAGTTTATCTTTCATACATACCCCAAGAATACAGAGCAGGCTTTATTTGACACCAGGCAAGACATATATATATATATATATATATATAATGTGATTCTTCTTTTTCCTCATTCTTCAGATGGATGGATGGATGGATGGATGGATGGATGGATAGAAGAAATGGATTGAAATTTGGATGGATGGATTGAAGGATGGATGGATGATATATGGAGGGAGAGATGGATGGATGGATGGATGGGTTGAAAGATCCTTCCTTCAATCCATCCATCTACCTATTCTTCCATCCATCCACCCATCCTTCAATTTATCCATCCATCCATCTCTCCCTCCGCCTATCATCCATCCATCCTTCAATCCATCCATCCAACTTTCAATCCATGGATGTATTGAAAGTTGGATGGATGAATGGATGGATAGATGGATTGAAAGTTGGATGGAGGTCAGAGTCAGACAACAGATCTCCCTCCTTGCCCCGTTCCCAGCAGCCCTGCACAGCCCTGCACAGCCCAGCCCTTTCTCTCCCTGCAGCCCACCAGCCCTCCACATGCCAAGGCAGGCCAGCAGGCAGACAGGCCCATCCCCGAGACGAGCTGCTCACCGCTGTCTTGAAGACATCCTGATGAGGTTTTGGTGGAGAAAGGCTGGGGTTGACTGTGTAAAAGAATCTAAATGAGGTGGGGGTGAATGCCGCGGCTGTTCCATTTGAATCTATGTGTTAGGCTGCTTGTTGAGTGGCTCATTTCCATGCATCACACCATGGATACCTCAGCGTCGCAGAGCCCCGACACATTTAGGCCTTTCTGGTTATGCTTTTTAGTCAAATCAGGGTCAATGACAGCAGTTTCTTTAATAAACATAATTTCAAATGTGCCTATAGTAAATGTAGCATAATTGCATCTCAACATGTCCAAATTCCATTGTTGGCCGTTCCATCCTCCACCCTTTCAACTGGCTCTCATTTGAAGCAGGAATAGAGCCAAAGAGTGAAGAGAAGCCACTGCTCATTAACCCCTCAGCCCTTTACAATGAATCCTGGAGGCTCATTGTGCCTAAGGGCCAATGCTCCCCTAACGAGGCCTGGTTGGTGGGGGTGGGGCTTCTCTATCACCAGAACCAGTACAAGTCTTTTGGGATCCTAAGCACAAATGTTTCTCCACATTAACTTTGCCCATTGTACTTTGGCGGAAAACAAGCAAATACATTGAAAACTGAGGGACAAAAGGTGTGTAACTTTGCATTTTTCTTTTTACCATTTGCCCTTTCAAAGTGAAAATCTAAAAATGGATGGAGATTACGTATGTAGACAATCACTGAACATGCGTTAATTTTGTATATCTGTGTTTTGGACACAAAACAATTCAGTTCTAAAAGGGGCTTTATTGGCATGAAAGTTTCATTAACAATGTTTCCAAAGCATCAAAATACAATGTGTTCAAATATGCGGACAGAATACAATAAACAGTAATATGACCAAAAAGCCAAAATGAATGATTTCAATGTCAGAGCTTTCATTGCAGAGAAGTTCTGCTCAATGTTTTCCCTCGATGACATAAAACCATTCTCAAAACACGTGTTGCACTCAGAATGTACAGTTATTCATAATTGTAACAAATTAATAATATATGTGTAAACAATGTGAGAACATTCTGTAAAAATGTCTTCCAAACATTTACAGAATGTCAAAGGCAGATTATTACACTATGTACAGTATACTTACACTATATTTGTAAAAATATAGTGTAAATGTATGTACTACACAAACATACGGAAGAGTATTGGGGCCACTGGTGAAAATGTATGAGTTCTGACTTCAATCTCAGAATTCTGAGTATGAAGTCAGAATTCTGAGTTTAAAGTCAAAATTCCGAGTTTAAAGTCAGAATTCTGAGATTAAAGTCAAAATTCTGAGTTTTAAATCAGAATTCTGAGAATAAAGTCAGAACTCAAATAATTTTTTCACCAGTGGCCCTAATCTTCTAGGCTACATGTTGCCGTTATGTAAGAAAGTGTGTGAAATCACACAGAAGTTTAGCTAGTACTGAATAGCATAAATGATAAAATAAAAAAGACAGCTTAATGTGATGACCAAGCAATTCCCTTCAATTAGCTAAATGTTCAAATAGCCAAAAGTTGAAATAGTTGGCTAACGG
>NC_045736.1:4189362-4199209 GCF_008692095.1 Etheostoma spectabile | reverse complement strand
TAAAAGAAATGGAGTAGTAGCCCAGTAAGCTAGTAATAGGCTACGCTTGTTTAGTAAGCCAACCTTAACATTAAGAGTTAAATATAAATGTATAAAAAAGGTTGGAACAATTACTGTAGATATTGGTATTGGATTGTGGGGTATCATTGCTGTAGGTAATGCTATTAGATGTTGGGGTACCATTGCTGTAGGTCATGTTATCAGATGTTGGGGTACCATTGCTGTAAGTATTGGTATCAGATGTGTGGGGTACCATTGCTGTAGGTCATGTTATCAGATGTTGGGGTACCATTGCTGTAAGTATTGGTATCAGATGTGTGGGGTACCATTGCTGTAGGTCATGTTATCAGATGTTGTGAAAACCATTGCTGTAGGTAATACTATTAGATGTTGGGGTACCATTGCTGTAGGTCATGTTATCAGATGTTGGGGTACCATTGCTGTAAGTATTGGTATCAGATGTGTGGGGTACCATTGCTGTAGGTCATGTTATCAGATGTTGGGGTACCATTGCTGTAAGTATTGGTATCAGATGTGTGGGGTACCATTGCTGTAGGTCATGTTATCAGATGTTGTGAAAACCATTGCTGTAGGTCATGTTATCAGATGTTGGGGTACCATTGCTGTAGGTCATGGTATCAGATGTTGGGGTACCATTGTTGTAGGTCACGTTATCAGATGTTGGGGTACCATTGCTGTAGGTCACGGTATCAGATGTTGGGGTACCATTGCTGTAGGTCATGGTATCAGACGTTGGGGTACCATTGATGTAGGTAATGTTATCAGATGTTGGGGTGCCATTGCTGTAGGTAATGGTATCAGATGTTGGGGTACCATTGATGTAGGTAATGTTATCAGATGTTGGGGTACCATTGCTGTAGGTAATGGTATCAGATGTTGGGGTACCATTGCTGTAGGTAATGGTATCAGATGTTGGGGTACCATTGCTGTAGGTAATGGTATCAGATGTTGGGGTACCATTGATGTAGGTCATGTTATCAGATGTTGGGGTACTATTGCTGTAGGTAATGGTATCAGATGTTGGGGTACCATTGCTGTAGGTAATGGTATCAGATGTTGGGGGTACCATTGCTGTAGGTAATGCTATTAGATGTTGGGGTACCATTGCTGTAGGTCATGGTATCAGATGTTGGGGTACCATTGATGTAGGTCATGTTATCAGATGTTGGGGTACCATTGATGTAGGTCATGTTATCAGATGTTGTGGGAACCATTGCTGTAGGTTATGGTATCAGATGTGGGAACGTCCTGTCTGCTGGCTGCTGTGACACCAACTGCCACCCCTCCACCCTCCTCTAAAGAATGAAAGCTGGTGCTAGCGGGGACGCTTTAATTGGAATTTCATGTGGGCTAAAGTGAGGGGAAACTGGTGTAAGTTAACATTTGGTAGACTTAATTGGTCCCTTTCTCTCCCTCCTCCTCCATCGGGCACTTACGGGCCGCTGCCGAAGCTTCCCGCTAATCTCCCATTTACAATCAATTCAATCGGCCAGACAAAAGTCCGCCTCTCTGCTTTCTTCTCTTCCCGTCTCAAACGAGCTCCTTTGTGGCCCGTAAATTGCATGAATCCCCAGTGATCCCTCGGTGGCGCAGAGAGCAAGAGAAAGATGTCCTCATGTTGTTGACAGGCGATTAGCGCGCGCGCTCTCCCGCCACCTCTAATCTCCTCCGCGTGCGCGCGCCTTAATTAAAGCTCCCACTCGTCAATTAACGTGTTTGTGGATACTGAGGCGGTTGCTCAGATGTTGTAGTAGAGGTGCGGGTGGGGTGTGGGGGTGGGGGGGGTGCAGAGAAAAGGACAACCTGCTTGCCTTTGGGTTGTTTACTGCTCTGACATGGTTGTCCATGCCCGCAGCTTGCACGCTCTGGACGTCTCGTGCACGCACACGCACACGGCTGCTGTGGGTGTTTCTCACACAATTTTTTTTAAAAACCTTACACTATTTCAGAGCATATTGTTTCCTCCGTGACACGTGGATAGCACTCAAAACTCATCAGGCATACTACATGTTGCGTTTATGAAAATATGACGCCGACACATAAAGTGTAGATTTATATTTGGGACAGTCTGGCCCAGAGGAATGTGTGAAGATGGGAAGGGTATGTACACCACGGGCATGTCTCTGCTCTGGTTTCTGTTCATTTGGAGGTTTTCACAACCTGCAGGGGGGGAATGTATGCTACATTCTGCAAATACACACGTCTTTCACATGTTTTAAAGCAAATTATTATGTTTTTGGGGGTGAAAATTTCCAGGCTTCCCCACCCAGGCCATTTAGATAGATAGATAGATAGATAGATAGATAGATAGATACAGTATTCATCCCGAAGGACGTTTTAGAATTTAGATTTTTTATTTTGTTGACAAAATTATAACCCTATGCATATTTGGAACAACATACACTATTGCGTAAGGAGACATTGACAACATTATTCATTTTAGATTGTGGCACTGTGTTGGCATTTAGTCATTTTTATTTTTTTATTTAATAGTGAGAGTGACCGGGCAGGGGAGAGACATCAACTGGAAGTGAACATTTCTTGTTTTTCTTTTAACAATTTAAATGAATGTAGAAAATATGATAAACATCACTGACAACTGAATAGGGGAGGGTTACAACTCAAGGCCCCAGACACTTAAAAACATTGTTACTGACTTCCTAAAGAGGCGCTAGGCTTTTGTTAACTATGGAAGTTGAAATCATTTTTCATTTGAATGTAATCGGAGCTATAATAACGCGCTGATATCGCCAGGGAAAAGCCCGTTTTCACCGTACAGCCCACAGTTTCTCTTCATCTCCGCCGGCTGGTGCAGACAGATGAAACAGGTGAGCAGGGCATCCATGTGGCAATATTAGCCCATGCTGCCGGGGTTTCTGCGGGCTTGGCTTGGTTTGGCTCAGCCCGGCTCGGCACTAATTGACTGTTAATAGAAAGAGCGGCGTTTGGGAGCACGGACGTGCCTCTCCACAGAATGTGTGCAGGGATAATATTGTTCCAGGAGCCGTGAGGAGAATAACGTATGCTCTATTAACACGGAGGCCCAGATGAGGAGCTGCGGCCTGAGTGCTCCATTATCTCCGGCTCCGGATGCGCCCGGACGACCCCCCCTCCAGCCGATTAGCTGCTTAATGTAATTCGCTTTCAAGGGCCCATGTTATCTCTGATCATTTGCGCCACTACGGCACAAGTCAAGTGTAAATGCTCCATTATTAAGATCGTGTCTGTCAATAAATGGTGAAGCGAAGTGGCTGCAGAGCATACAGCGCAGACACACTGAGTCTATATGTGGCTCTCTCACAACACTTCCAAAGAAAACACAGAGCCCAAAGTTCAGCAGAGAGATGTCTCTACGGTAATATAGGCTGAGTGATGTTGTCACTGAGCCACACTGAGGGCAGCGTCATATCACAGTCACTGTTTGCTGTCCGCACAAGATCAGCCATTCATCAGGATCCAACACAGGACCGCAGACAGGACTGTAGGGGTGGGAATCACCAGAGGCCGATACCATCACGATACTATATCGTCACCATATGTATCGGCACCGTCAGACACCGCCTACCAAGAGCCTGGGTCTGGCCGAGGTTTTCCTCCTATGCTTGCTCTTGGGGGAATTACTAGAATTGTACAGACTTTGTACATTATAAATTATAGAGTGTGGTCTAGACCTACTTTATCTGTAAAGTGTCTCAAGATAACTCTTCTTATGATTTGATACCATAAATAAAATGGAATTCATTATATCTCACAATACAATTTTATTGCGATTTTAAACATTGTGCAATATTTTCTTATGTACTGCAGTTCATGGCCTTTTTTCCAACTTTTGTTTCCCGATGTCAAATGATTTTACTTTAAAGGATACATTTCTCTGTTTGTTCATCTTTAATTTTATTGCTGCAAAACGGGACTGTCAAGCAGACAAACTGACCAACACATTTAATAATGTATGTATGTATATTGCAATATTGCCACGGAAAATATCACAATACTATTCTCTATGGTTTTTTCACTCCCATCCCTTCTGTTCAGACTGCACCATGGCCTATAAAACACCACATCAAATAGAAATGTCCCTGTCTCTTATGTCTCTGATGGATCAGCAGACTGGATGAAGTTACTCAACATGCAGCCACACGGTTAAATGCATTTATTGTGCATAAATACATTTTATATAATGTTTATAAGTGTCAGCTACGTACATTCTGCTTGCTGATACTGTCATTTACCCGGAAAAATATTTTTATTGGAAATATGTATTAAAGCTATAGTGTGTAACTATAGTTTAATTTCTTTGTTTTCTTTTTGTAAAATGTCGTCATGTCTTACACCTACTACATGTTTCTGAACTCATGCAACGTTGATATTAGTTCATTGTTTTATTTCCAAAGGCCTTCAAAAAACGGAAACAACATGGCTCAAACATTCAGTCTTCATTATAAGTTAAACTTATTTATTCACATTAACAGTTTTTTTCTGTGAAATACACAACATGGCAATGATTCACATTTTAAATAACATTTAGTTCATTTCCATAAGCTATTATTTACAGGTCCATTGTGGAGACAGATTATTCCTCCCATGTTTGGTGCTCGTCCCGGGCAACGCAGGGAGAAGTTCTATCTGTGCATGAACCAACCCCTGGAACATGCCAGCGCACAGTATACGGGAGCTGGGGCTGGGCAATTAATGGAACATTTTAAAGGGGAACTGTGCAGTTTTACAGCTTAATTTACCTCAACTGAACAGATTTAGAGTCATTGGAATGGTTAAAGGACTCTTTTCAGGTTGAATGGTGGCCGTCTCGTTTCCCCCTAGCGCTTGTAAGTGGGAAAAAAAACATCCTCGCAACTTTGGGCCGGCGGCACTGCACACACAGGCCTGCACACCCCCATTCAGGAACCGGCTAGCTATTAGGACAAGGTAGTGATGGGGAGCTCTATAGAGAAACCTGTAGGGAAGCTCTATAGAGAAACCTGTAGGGAGAGATCTATAGAGAAACTTGTAGGGGGAGCTCTATAGAGAAACCTGTAGGGAGAGATCTATAGAGAAACCTGTAGGGGGAGCTCTATAGAGAAACCTCTAGGGGGAGCTCTATAGAGAAACCTGTAGGGGGAGATCTATAGAGAAACCTGTAGGGGGAGATCTATAGAGAAACCTGTAGGGGGAGCTCTATAGAGGAACCTGTAGGGGGAGCTCTATAGAGAAACCTGTAGGGGGAGATCTATAGAGAAACCTGTAGGGGGAGATCTATAGAGAAACCTGTAGGGGGAGATCTATAGAAACACCTGTAGGGGGGGCTCTATAGAGAAACCTGTAGGGGGAGATCTATAGAGAAACCTGTAGGGGGAGATCTATAGAAACACCTGTAGGGGGGGCTCTATAGAGAACCCTTCGAGCAAAAAGTGAAGAAATTGCTAAAACTGCATAGCGCCCCTTTAATCACGATTACAATTTTGGCTCCTACCGATCACGAAAAAATAGAGTAATCCAGATAAACGATTATTTTGCATGTTACATTCTGCAAGTAAACTCTTATTTGGCCTTGTGTTCTGAATGTGGGAAATGTCACAGTTCAAGGTGTTTTCACTGTTGGTTTGTTTAAATGAGTCACGGTTTCTCATCTTCAATAAACGCGACATCTTTCAGAAAGTCAGTGAGCAATCGTGTTCAGTCAGCGTGATTTCAGAACCAACCAAAATAATCGTGAATAAGATGTTTTCCATAATCAAGCAGCCCTAACGGGAGCCAGTGGTAATGAGAGGTGCTCCGGTCTGTTCTGTCTTCTGCTGGGACACCAGGGCAGGATCTGAAACCCTACAGGATTACCACACTTCTTTTAAAGGGATTATTTCCAATTGTATTGGACCGCCCCATGCACCTTCTCTCTGGCCTTTCAAACCCAAACTGTTCAACATGACCACAAATGCAGAGCTATAAGCCAGTCCTTTTAGCTTTTTTGAGGTCCAACAGTCCCAGGTGGAATATTCTTGAAATGCATTCTGGCAGGAAACGGGGCAGCGTGCCTCAGCTCTGGGGCTCTCTGGAGGCGTTTGTGGCTGGCGAGAAGACGCTGTCGTGCAGCTTCCGGATGTGTTTCTTCAGGTCAAAGTTGCGGCAGAAGCCCTTGCCGCAGGTGGCGCAGGTGAAGGGCTTCTTGTCGTTGTGCGTGTGCATGTGGAAGGTGAGGTTGTACACCTGGTGGAAGGCCTTGTTGCAGATGGAGCACTTGTACTGCTTCTCGCCGCTGTGCGTCAGCTTGTGGTTCTTGTAGTTTCCTGGGCGATGACAAAAACAAAAGGAGCAGTGAACACCATGGGCGTACATTTCATCTAACAACGAACGTAAAATATATTTATTCATACATTTGGGCATTTTAGGCCTTTTCTTTTTATAGGAAAGCTGAAGAAATTAATGGGGAGAGGGAGGGGGAATGACATGCAGCAAAGGGCCGCAGGTCAGAGTCGCACCTGCAGCTGCCGTGTCGAGGAGTGAACATCTATATATGGGCGCGCTCTCTACCGAGTGTGCTACCCAGGCGCCAAAACACTGATCAGGGATGAGGAAATGAGGATATGTGGAGTTGTGGATACTACATATCCTCCAACTGTTTTATTGACTTTAAATATCGGATGTGGCATAGGTTCAATTTACACCCCCCCCCCCCCCCCCCCCCCCCCCCCCAAAAAAAGTCACAGCCTACACTTATGCATGAGAGGGAGGAAGGATGTGACGATTAAACAGAACCAAACAACAACGCGGTTGGTGTTTTTCATTAGAGGTTATTACTGAGATATTGACATGAAATATCCATCTAGGTAGTACATTTTAATTCACTACATGTACATACATTTGTACATTCTTTCATTTGTATTTTTTATCTTAAGTTTTGAATGTTAGTTGTTCTTGTATTCTATCTTATTTCTTATTATTCTGCAGGTGTGCTGTGTGTCTCATATGTTGCTGATGTAGCACTGAAATTTACCAATTAGGGATCAATACAGTCTTTTTTATTTAATCTAATCTAAGTTGAATAAAGGCCTCTTTTATTTTGGTTTTGCCTTGGAACATTTTTTTCCTCTTTTGACCTTTTGTGCTCTCCAGACTGTTTTTTTCTTCTGAAGATTATGTGTTGATTGATTTCCATGGCATACTTTAATCTCCATTCCCAGAGCCTCAAGTAATCTCTACACATTTATTTGGACCAGCAGTTTAAAAAAAAAACTATAAAAAAAAACTAAAACAATGTCATATAATGGGACCACCTGTTTGGTATTTTTTTTTTTTTTTACAACACTTATCAAAACAGGAACTGGTCCTTTCAGCAGTTTCACAGTGTGAATGCCATCACATCAAACTGGTGCAACTTCCTGTGACTTTAAGTGAAAATGACATTCCATAACATACAGGCTGGAACTAGGACTCGAGTTTGACCGAACATAACCTTAAGTTCGTTGTCTCTTCGAAATAAAATCACACATGTGTGATCAATACGAAATAATAACAGCAGCTTAACTACACCACCATACGATGAAAAAAACAATGACACCAAAATGAACCACATTGAAGGCATACGTTTTAAATCCTTAAAACCACCTGGAATCCAGTTAATTCCACCCGTAATCTGCTGTTCCCTGACTTTTTTATTTATAAAAACACAGCGCAGGCCCATAGGCAGGGTAAATGATGCCACTTGGTTCAAGAAAATATGAAAAACAAAATGAAGCTGCACAGCCACCTGCAACAATTATTACATAATTATCTAATCGCAATGTCTTTGTTTAACCGCATTAATTGGTCAAATTGGCGAAGGTCCTAAGGGCCGATGGGAATGACAGCAGCTCAGTCCGTAGGGAGTTGGGCTGAGAACCAGAGAGTCGCGGGTTCAAGTCCCCGCACGGGCCGAAGTATGAAGTGTGTGTTCTGGTTGCTGGAGAGAAACAAGTTCATCTTCTGGGCACTGCCAAGCTTCCCCCACAAACACAGATTTTTACATCTCTCCATTAATGTGTGTGTGTGTGTTTCAGGCCTGTGTCAAGTGTGTGATAACAACAGAGTGTAAATCGTAATATTCCAATAAAACATATAAATTAAGGGTTATGCCTGTTGAAAATATGTATACTGGTTTTTTTTTCAAAATGGTATTTGCTCCTAAAGTAATACATGATATATTTTTTTTTTGACTGAAAGAGACAATTATATTTCAATCGGAATTATTTATGGGACAATTAACAGTAACATTTGGAATTGTTACAGCTCTACATGCACCAATGTGGATGAGAAAAGGGAATGGGCGGCACCCCCCACCACCAACAGTAAGCTTATATACCCCACTAGCACCGACTTATTACCCCTAGTTACATTTGTTCTTGTTATATGAAATAAATAGGGTTCAAAACTAGCACCCCCAATGTTAAAAGCGACATGCTGGTAACATTGTGTAAGCGTACACGTTGTGTAGATTTCCTTCACTTACAAGCCCAAAAAAAACAGTAGTAATCTATCGAGTAGCTGGTCAAATCGGAACACTCCCTAGCCATTTGGTTGGTGGACAAAATAGGGCCCACTTTTTTGAGTTAAAAAAGCAGAGAATGTGAATTATTTTTGACGTAAGAGTAGCCGAGGAACGTCTGCCGAGTGGATAATCACAAACACAGACGGTAAAAAAAAAAAATAGAAAAAGAAATCTCTGAAAAAACGGATCAAATGTGACCCGGGGACAACATGAGGGTTGAGGGAGGGCTGCATAAAAGCAGCAGGGGAACGTGAAACACGGCGCACTTTGCTGGGAACCAGAAGAGAGAAAGAGAGAGAGAAAACAGAGGATGGGGGAGGCCTGCTCCTCTCCTCTCCTCTGCTCTGCCCCAGCCTTCATTAATCCCGGCTTTGTACGTCCAAGTCAAGAAGTTGTCAAACTCAGTCAAAATCAAGCGCGGCGACACAACTCAACAGAAGAGGAAAAAGTCCCCTGACTCCCCACTCCGCCGAGGTCTGAGCAGCTGACCCAGAGCAAAGCCGCCGTCCTGAAGCATGCCGGCAAAATTAGTCCGGGGGAAAGTGACATGTCCTGTTCCCCCTGAACGCACCACTCATTACTATCACACATAAACTCCGATCGGCAGCATATGGTGCTGCTCTCATATTCACATTTATTCCAGCATGCAGCAGACACACCGAGGATTCCTCCACAGTGAAGAAACAGCTGCCATTGTTGGGGGGGGGGGGGGTACCCGGTTTACTCATGACCAATTAAACGCAGTCAAAGTATCCTACTGCACATGACAGCCATTGTTTTTATTATTATGATTAACAGGTTTTATTTTCATGATTTTTTCCGACATATCCAACTACAGCAAGAAGATACCAAAAATCCTTCAGCAGCCAGACAACAGAAATAAAAACAGCTAACCAGACTACAACGCAGGAATCCCTATAATTAATGTGACTTTTTTTTTTTACTCTCTTATGGAGTCTTGACAGTATTATTTTTATGAACAGCACAGAGAGATTATTTCTCCTGTTCACAGAGCAGGCCTCTCTACGCACCGCCGCTCTCTTCCAACAGAAAGATGAGCAATAGCAGATCTTGCAACAAGTTTATTATTATTGGAAATAGATTCAATAAAAAAAAAATATATATATATATATGTATTTTCGTTTTGAGAAGAAGACCCAACATGCACAGACAAAACGACGAATCGATTTGCTTTGCAGAGGCCTGCGCGCGCTTTGGACACGTTCCCGGGATATTTGACTAAAGACACACAGCACTTAAATAAAAGCTTTATAGACAGTAATGAAAAAGGTGCCGGGAGATCGGAGG
>NC_045736.1:4175768-4189352 GCF_008692095.1 Etheostoma spectabile | reverse complement strand
GAACTGTTACCTTTCTGGTGGAAACCTTTCCCGCAGAACTCACAGACGAAAGGCTTGTACCCGGCGTGGATCCGCACGTGCGTGTTGAGCGTGGAGCTTCTGTTGAACGCCTTCCCACACTGGTTACATTTATGAGGCTTTTCCTGAACCGGAAACAAAGAGAGAGAGAAACTATTCAAAAAAAAAAATTTGAAAAGACAGAAATTGATTAAGAAACAAGCGCGTGTGTGTGCGCACGTCCGTGCGTGTATGTGTGTGTGCGTGTGTGTGCGTGCGTGTGTGTGTGTGTACCTGTGTGTGGATGATCTTGTGCCTGCACAGCGTGCTGGCCTGCCGGAAGCCTTTCCCGCACACCTTGCAGACGAAGGGCCGGGCCCCGGTGTGCACCGGCATGTGTCTGGTCAGGTTGTAATGCGCGTTAAAAACCTAAGAGGATGCAACAACAAAAACATAACTAGGCTAAATAAATACAGGGTATTAATTATTTAGAACAACAACACGGGCGACTTTAAAAATCTGCTGGCGTCAAATTGTCTCATTTAGATCCTCAGGAATTTATTGTGGTCCCTGCCTATAATAATTCGTTTTTTTTCTCGGGATTAAGCCTCTTTTTCCCCTAAATGTTATACAGGCTAATTCTATCTTGGCTACGTGTTATTTATTTCTATATTTATTGTGTTTTTTTTTAAATTCAAAACAATCTTTAAATGTGTTTTCAATTCAATTGAATTGTATTTATAGTATCAAACCATAACAGGAGTTATCTTGAGACACTTTACAGATGGAGAGGTCTAGACCACACTCCATAATGTATGAAGTCCCAATAATTGTCCCCCAAGAGCAAGCGTTTGAAAGTATATACGCACCATCAACCAAAGCAAACTCCTGGTAATTTCTACGTCCATGCTAATAAGTCTTCTTTTCAGATTTTGATTCTGATTGTAAGGATATATTTTCGTTTTCAGGAAAAAAACATTTTTCCTTATTTTTTGTTGTAAATAATGACTTAATATTTAATAACACTTAAAATTGTGGGATTTAAATTAAAATATAACATTAAAATCTAAATTTGACACCACATACACATAATATAATATAATATAATATAATAATATATTATATATATATTATGAAGCTTAGCCAGTTACACTTAAAAAACAAACATGAACACGTACCTTTCCACACACTTCACACGTGAAGTTTTTGGGTTTCCCGTCTGCGCCGCTGCCGCCGCTGACTTTGCTGTGCGTCTTGGCGCCGCTCTTCTCGGGGCTCAGGCCGTGGCTCTCCTTCACTATCTGGTCCAGCTGCCCCGGCAGATGCTCCTTGTGCGGGTACTGCGGCGTGGGCAGCTTTTCGGCACCCACCCCGGCGAGCTTCGCGTTCTCCAGCAGCAAGAGTCTGTGGTGCGCCGACAGAGAAGCGTGGGCCTGCGGGCTGGAGAACCAGTGTCCGGCCAGCAGCTCCGACTGCTGCTGGTACGCAGAGTCCAGGTAGTTGAGATAGTACAGCGAGCCGCCGCCGCCGCCGCCGACGCCGCTGGGCACGGCCACGGCCTGCTGGATCACCTGCGGCTTCACCACGCGGCCCGGCTGCTTCACGCCCGCCTCCGCCTTGGCGCACATGCCGCAGCTGGCTTTGCACGGAGCGGCCGCGGAGCCGCAGAAAGTCCCTCGGAAGCTGGCTCTCCACAGCTCCGAGTAGTTCATCAGCGCCTTGGCTTGCAGGTCGTAGCTGAAGGGCTGCAGCGGGATCATGCAGGGGATCGGGGAGCAGAGCCCCAGCAGCTTCCTCCCCTCCGGCCGCTCCTCTCCGCCGCCCCTCGGCTCCGAGCCCTTGGACATGATCCGGTCTATGGAGAAGGCGAGGCTCTTTGGGGCCGCGGACGGCCCGGTCCTACCGCAGGACATCACCGTCTCCAGGGACGCAGAACTTGCCATTTCTTTGCTGTTGTTCTTGCTGGTTTTTTTTGTTTGTTTGTCGTTCTTTTGTTAGTTTTGCAGCAGAGCAGAAGTTCCTCCAGTCCGCCCCGCTCCTCCAGCTGCCCCGCTCCGCTCCTCTCACTCCGCTGGTCCCCCGGTACAGCGCACAGCAGCGCTCATCACTTTAATAAGCACCTTGCTGTCACAGTGTCACGCATTTGCATTCAAATGGCCATCCCCCGCTGCAACAATAGCATCCAGGGGTGACGGATTAATGCTCATTAACTAGCGCACACAGAATTAACAGGACATTACAGGGCTCGTTAGGGAGAGGAAGAAGTAAAAGAAGATGAGTAAAAAAAAAAGAAAAAAAATAAAGACAGAAAATAGACGGAGCCGATGGAGAAGGCGAGCGCATGAAGTTGAGTCTGTGTTGGAGTTTACCTCCGGAGTGGTAGGATGGGTGCGATGCTCTGTCACATGTTGGCAAGCGCCCGCCCCCCCCCCCCCCCCCCCAAAAAAAACCCCGTCTGTCTGTGACGTCAGCGGGCCGGGCACCCCGACACTCCGCTGGGTGACAGGGGGACGCAGGAACACCTTGACCTATGGAGGGCTGCCTACACCCAACAGGATCAGGGCCACATGGGGACATTTGATTTGAGTTTGAAGCCGGAAATTTGAGATTTAAGTCAGAATTCAGTCTTCTTCTTCTTCTTCTTCTTCTTCTTCTTCTTCTTCTTCTTCTTCTTCTTTTTTAAATAAAAATAATATTCGTGAGGACGAGGATTTTTTTTCAGAATTCTGAGAGGGACATTTTGTTGACGGTTGGGACATGTGTTGTTGAGAATTGCAATCGCAATGTGAAATAAATTATTTTTTTAAAAGAAAGAGAAAATAAAAAAAGGTCTGAGATCTTCCTTTAAACCCAGGACTCCAAATGTTTCACATGTGGCCCTAATTCCTCTTCCGTAGATCTAATGGGACATGTGCGCCATCGGGCTACACGTGAAACCATTTCCCTCAAGAAGGTGAACATGTCATTAAGTGATCATAATTGCGTTGTGCTCGTTAAACACGCATTGGAAACAAGTTATATAAATCCTCCCGCTTTCATTTGGTTAACAACACAGACACAGTAATCTATTTTTTCACTTTGGGATTCATTTATTTTTTTTCCCCAGGAGAAAGCTGCTAATCCTCGGAGATGGGTCCCCTCCTTTTCCACGCCGGCTTATATACTTACTTACTTATTTGTATAAATTCGAGGACGTCCAATTTCCACCTGTTTAAGAGCACAGACTCCCTTTGGATCCTATTAAACGTTGTTCCTCCTTCCCTCTATTCAAAAGAAGCAATTTTCCAGAGCGATTCAAGGCTCAACTCAACTCAACGAAGGGAGGGGAAAACACACACACACACACACACACACACACACACACACACACACACACACACACACACACCACACACACACACTCACACAAAAACACAAGCTCTTTCACTTTTAGCCACTAAAGCACTGCGTGAACCTGGTTTTGTGTTTTTTTTTTCTTCTTCCTGAAATAGAGGGACGGATTAAAGAGAGAGAGCGGGGGGGGGGGAAGAAAAGACTTTATCTTGGGCAGAAAGGACAAATGAAAAGAGAGGCTCTAAAGAGGCATACAAGCAGTTTGCTGGAATCCGCAGTGTTGAGTGGGAGTTACAACAAGGGCCGTGTTGGATTCATGTGTTCGCAGGCCATTTTTACCTGAGGGGGGGGCACATGTTAAAGAAGCTCACCCATTTGACATATTTAATCTAGATTGAAACTAGTGGTGGGACTCACCAGACGCCTCCCGATACCATATCATCACGATACTCATGTTACGCTGCGATATTGTTGCGATTTAAAAAAATATTGCAATATTCTGCGACATATTGCAATCTAGAACCTTTTTTCCAACTTCTAATTTTTCTAATTTTTGATGTCCCTAAAAAGGAAACTCTGTCAACATCTGTTTCATCTAAAATAAAAACTGTTTCTATTTCTAGGTGGTCTTGGATCCCAACCATGCCTGGATGGTTGTTAGTTTGGCCTTGTTGAGGCGTGCAGGACACACTATCATACTGGCAGCTAGATCAGGGTGGAACCAACAGAAAGACACACTTGTGTGGAATTTGCCTTAGTGAAAACCGCATACATAACTACACTAATGGTGAGGTATCAGAGTGTGTGTGTGTGTGTGTTGGGGTCATCCCCAAGCAGTTGGGGGCTTCAGAGACATGCTCAAGACTTGCCCAGGAAGTGAACTGGCAACAGCACTGGCACCCCAGCTACCATTGGTCCAACTGGGGATTTGAACCTGCAACCCTCCGGTTCCCAACCGACTCCCTAAACACTGAGCTACTGCTGCCCCCTTACAAAAAAAAGAAGTTGAACAAAAAAAATTAAAACAAAAAAATTAAAATCAAATAACATAAAAGAAATAAAGAAACACATTGATGATTAATTTGAAATAAACAATACATACAGGATTACTGCTGCAATGCTGTTCAGTTGCTTTGCTGCTGTCTGTTATTTCTGTGTTCCTTTAATTGTAAAGTGCACTGAGACAATGTTCAATGGTGATTTTACACTTCAAATACATTTGATTGATTGACAGAGGGAGGGCAACACCAAAAAAAATAGAAAATGAATATCATAATAATTATCATTACCTCCAGGGGCGATTTTAGTCCTTTTTTTTTTTACTGGTGCTGAAGCCCCGCAACCCCAAAAAACAATTGCTAAAAAAAAATGTGTTAGTCTATTGTGAGCTAAGGAGTTGTGCTCTGGGAGTACCCCAGCATCGTGAGACTGAGCCCAGAGTCTAGATGCCCAGATCATCCAGAAAAACATTGAGCCATTCTGTCAGCCATTAGTCAAAATTGTAGTAAATCTCTAGTTTTGATAAATTTATTGATCCTGCATTTTGGAAATGTCTGCTTTTCCATGAATAAATGTCATACCACATCACCTTTGTCATGGCCCTGTGGCTGCGCATTAAAGGACGTTTTCTCAGAAATGTTGGTGTCTTTCTAGTTCCTCTACCATGATGGTCCAAAATGATGTTAACATGCCTTGTTGGCACAGTAGATTAAGACTTAAAAAATTGTGATAAAAGGGTTCCAGGCACCCCTAAAGCACCGATCCTAGAATCGCCCCTTACTACCTCCATCCATGTAGTTCTGTCATTGAATCACATCTTTTATTTCACTCAATAGCCTAAATTTTTTATGAAGTCTGAAAATATGTAAACACAAATTTGGGGTGGTATGCTCTACAGTATTTCAGACATTTTAGACAAGATATGCTACAAATTTGACTCTTTTTTTTAACATCTTCATCAAAAATGTGGATTTATTTCAACCAAATTGCGCCAAAACCTAACCAAATGAAGTTGGCTAGAAGCCTAATTTAACAAAGACTTGGTGGGTATGGTATGTGTGTATGTTATATTCATCAAATCAAGGAAGTCAACAAGTGTGATTATGTTCTACCATTAAAACAACTGAAATGGATTCAAGCTGACTAAACTTTGACGTTATCCATTATCCATTATCCACTATCCATTATCCATTATCCATTATCCATTATCCATTAACAAACATTCCTCTGATCTGAACCACAGAGGAGGGAAACAGGTGCACGGCCAGCAGGAAGACAATACCAGGGTTGAACCAGGCAGTCGCAAATTTCCATGTCAGGTTTTCATCACCACTTAACCAAACAATACAGGATCACATACAGCATACATTTTCAGATTCAAAAAAGCAAAAACAACTGCACCAAAGAAGTATTGTCCACCCTGTCTGATAGACTTTATTTAAAGAGTGTGAAAATGGTAACTAACTGCTTAAATCATGTTCCTGCGTTTTACAGACCAGTCAGCAGCCAAGAACTACTACTTTTGGTAAGGCTGCTATCGATGTCGTCTTCGATTTTGGCAATATGGTGATAAGGAGTGTTGTCTTTCTTTTTGCATTACAATAAGGTGATGTCATTTTAGAATAGAATGCCTTTATTGTCATTATACTCAAGTACACGGTACTTGTGCAACGAGATTAAAGCAATCCCTTTGCAGTGTTGACACAAAAAAATATAAGAATATAACAGTATAAAATAAAACAGTATAAAATATAAAAATATAAAGTCAAAGATAAAAGTGTAGTGACTGTCTAGAGTAGTGACAAAAAAATATAAGAATATAAAAGTATAAAATATCAAAAATATAAAGTCAAAGATATAAAGTGTAGTGACTGTCAAGTATACTATATAAATCAGCTTGAATAAGCATAGGTAAGTGTTAACACTCAATAATAATATTGCACAGTGATGGAATGAAATGATTAAGTACTATAATTAAGTAAATAAATATTGCACAGTAATGGAAGGTTAATGTATTAAATATTGCACTGTATGAAATGAAATTGCACAGATTCCAGTGTCATATGAGGTATTATATAACAGTAACAGTATAACAATAATACATATATAATATAACAATATAATATAATATAACGTATAACAATTTTCTCAACTTATCAAAAGTGTTCCAGCTGCGTCGTTATTCCACAGTTGGGTTGGAAACCGGTGGGTTGCTGGTTCAAGTCCCACATGCGTGACAAAGTACGGAGTGTGTGTTCTGGTGGCTGGAGAGATGCCAGTTCACCTCCTGGGCACTGCCAAGGTGCTTGTGGTCTTGGGCAAGGCAGCACCCCCAACCGCTCGGGGTTATTGTCCATCGCCAGTTGACACATTGTATAACCACAGAGTTATTGTCTGTCCTGTGAAACCTCGGACCTTCCTTTCAATTTATTTATTGATCCCCAGTGGGGATCATTAAATAGTATCAATAAATTACAATTTACACTCTGATAGTAATCACACACAGGCTTGAGATACACACACAAAGAGATGCTAGTGAGTGGGCTGCCCTGAGCACGGTGCCTTGCTCAAGAGCACCTGGCAGTGCCCAGGAGGTGATGGGGCATCTCTCCAGCTACCAATCCACACTTTAGTCCACAAGGGGACTTGAACCAACAACCCTCCAGTTACCAATCTAACTCCCCGCCGAATGAGCTACTGCCACCTCCGAATTATCCTTTTTATTCTGTTCTTAGGTAAAAGCTTATTTGTCTGTCAGTTTTTATCATTGTGTTCCTGTACAGCTGTTTGTTTTAAGACTAGAAACCGTGTAATTTGTAGGAGGTGTTTGTAGTGAAACAACGGTTTTGTGCTGCTATACCCCAGTTTGGAATGAATCTGCCACCATCATGTTGAATCCCTGCAGATGGCCTCTGCTATACTGTAGGTGGAGGAAGACAATGATTTACCTCAGGCCCTACAGACTTAATGCTATATTAGCTCAGCATGTCGCTGTCCTGTAACACTAGTTTTCCTGTTAATAACCTTAAAAAACATCCCTCCTCGGTTTTGTTTTACACCTGCATCCCAGCATGGAAGGATTACTGCCTGTTGTCTCGCTGCCACTCATATGTAAATAGCGCCAACATTCTCTAATTTGAGTTTATTCAGGCACAATTGCCGGCTCATCCACACAATAAACATTGATCCTATTGCTGTCACCCCGGCCCCTCCATTCAGCTCTAACAGCAATTAGCTCAAGCATTGATTTAAGGGACTCTTGCTTCTCGCCTGCAGGCATGCTGGCTGCATGTGGCCAACCTTTTCTACACCACGTTAGTGTTTTTTTTCAGTTTTCAGTTCTCTGTGTTTTTGTTTAACAGTTATACAATACTATTTGTGGATATCTAATCTGGAGCACATGATAGATTTATTTGTAGTTTGAATCAAGAGTCTTCACTGACCCATCCGCGGTAGACCCAGTTTCTGGGGGGGTCGGGGGGGTCAGTCCTCCTTTTATACATACAGCAATTCCTTCAATCTTCTTGTCCTTTTCAGGGACACTGTCAGCCCAGTCAGCATAGAAATGACAGCTACACCTATTAACACAGGGGTGTCAAACTCAATTTCACTACGGGTCACACTGGAAATCACAAGAAAGGCCACACATGTTTAATTTATTAACATAATAAGCGTTTTGACTGTATTACTCCATGTCTCATAGGCTTCCTTGCTTACAGTTGACGACATAAAAACAATGAAAAGGTTGGCAAAAAAGTTCCTCATCCATCATAGAATTTAGCAAATCATGAAAAACAATAATTTCATTTTTTAAAGTATGCACACAGCCGACTCACAGCAACCTGAAAACTTTTCTACTTCTGGGGGAGTCTCCAAGTCAGCAAATATGCCAAATTCTGCCTTAATAACATAATTACAGTACGAAAAACAGTTTTCTGTACTCTGGGTAATCGGGACAAAATTTAATGTAAACCTAAATTGATATGCATGCCGGACCAAAATTTGTGAGGGGCTGGATATGGCCCCCGAGCCTTGAGTTTGACACATGTGGATTGTGACTGACCAGGTTATAAAATAACAGTAAATCTAAAGACGGAGGATAAACAAGTCCTCCAGACCATACAACGATGTGAGATTTGTTCCTCCCCTTTAATATGACCCACAGGAGCGCTTCACGAATGAGCGCACCTGGCGTTGGTGGAAACAAGGGGCGATTCTAGGATCAGACCTCTAGGGGGGCTCAGAGAATGTGACATGGATACAGTTCCTTGCAAAAGTGTTAACCCCCCCCCCCCCCCCCCCCCCCCCCCCCCTTCTAAATCAGTAAATTCACTGGACAACAATGAATATACAGTATGTATATCAGTATAATAGGAGGATAAATGCAAAATATTCAACGTACGAAAAAAACTACAAAAGTCCCTTAATGGACTACCAGAATCAAATGAAATGATGATGAGGTGGAACAATAAATAAATAAAAAATACAGCTTTCATTGACTGGGGTACAGGTGCATAGCGTTGACAACAGCGACAAAGAATAGTAAACCTGTTTCTTTAAGCCTGGGATTGTTTGCCCTCTGTCACTAACAGACAAGTTCGCAAACTCTAAAATTGATTTTTTTTTTATTATATAATTTTTAGTGGGGATGAGATGAAATTTAAAAACTGTCGGAAACACAACCTCATATCTACCACAGAATATAAAGGTCAGGGTTTTTTTAACGTTGGAAAAATGTCAATTACAGGCCGTAATAGCTGCTTGAACAAACGACTTATGTGGCCGTTTTTCGGTTGAGAAAGTCTTGTTGAATTCTTCAGACGTTTCAACATCATTCGTCACAGTGGGACAAGCACAGCTACAAAGAGTACAATTAGTGATGGCTGATTCCCATTTAGCTGCCTTGCTGTCAGGGCTCTGGCATTGTGCATGCCGGCACACTGCTGTCAGACTCCTACACCCTAAAGCACGTGTCAAACTAAAGGCCCGCAGGCCAAATGCGGCCCCTCACAGACTTTGATTCGGCCCGCATATCAATTTAGGTTCATTTAGGTTTTCGAACTGCAATTACATGACACTCAAAACAGAATTTGTCAGATTTGCTGACACTGACACTACCATTCCCACAGAACCAGAGAGTTTTGATATCCAGGCCTCTGATTACATGTTAACCATGGATTCAGAATGATTGATTTGCTTGATTTGCTAAATTCAATGCTAAGGAACCTTTTGTCCGACTTTTTATGGCTTCATGTCGACCAAACTGTAAGTGAGAAAGCCACATGAGACATGCAATAATACAGTCAAAGATATTTGACCTTTTTCGATGAAATCAATAAACTAAACTAAATTAACATGAATAGCTATTTAGGTTATTTCCTCCTAAACACAAATGTGTGCCCTGTGGCAGCGGTACAAAGCTGTACAAACACACATACCCGTCTATCGGAATCACACGTGACTGCATTAGTTCTGGGCGTCAAAACTCAATTCCTTTTTGGTATCAACTTAGTATAACTACTAATTATGAAGCATGCGTAGGCCTACCAACAACTATAATACTGAAAGTCTATATACGCTTGGTCAGAATTGCAGTCTTATTTCCTTCTTTAGTAAGATATGTCCACAAAGTATGGTAATTTGAAAAATAGTTTTGCATTGCCAGACACAGCGCTGCAGAGGAGGGTCTGGCTAGTCCACACAGCATTCTGGGATGGGAAAGAAATGTTCTCTGCTTTATTGGCATATCTTTAAACCAATCACAATCATCTTGGACGGTGTTAAGCCCCGGACGGAGCCACGGTGCCGCTGCAAAATAGTCTCAGGAAAGAACTTGTTTTGTTTGAACATGTGAACGTTCAAAAGTAGTTTTAGTCGTACAACAGAAACTCTGATTGGACATATAGTCTAGCTAGCTGTCTGGATTTACCCTGCAGAGATCTGAGGAGAAGTAACCAGAGTCCTCAGAAACCCACCGCAGGTTAGAACACCAACACAAAGAATGACGAAGGCGAAGGACATCCGGCAGAATTTCAGGAAGTGGAACGTCATGGATATTTAGACTATTTGATAAAAAGGATTGTTTTGGTGACTAGTAGCCATTGAAAAGCGAAACCCAGCCCTGTTGTAGCCTGATACTCTGATGTTTGGACGTAGCAATGTGTTTGGAGCAGTTGTTGCAGGGTCTCCAGTGTGTACGTTACCTTGGAAACATCAAATCTGTCCACATATTCCTCAAAAGGTACAACAGGCTTCCATGTCAAGCGCCTGCTCATGACACAGCATGCTGATGACTGTAACCTCACACGTTCCAGCACAGGAAATCACAGACAGTTGTCCTCACACTTTCCAACCGTGGTGACAACTTTCACTGACGTTAAACCTGAGGGAATGAAGGGGAACGTGTGCCCCAGTGGGGTGATTCTCCCACGGAAAGTGCTCTTTTAATCTTGCCAGTGTTAAAGGACTTCCCCCCATGTTGACTTTTCTGAAATATGAATGTTGTGAGAATGTGTTCTTTCACCGAGATTGCTGTCTTTTGTGTGTGGAACCCGCTGGATTTACACCTGGGTTAAACATCTGTGTTTGGCCCTTAGAGATGTCGCCTAAGCCTAACCCTAACCCTAACCCTGGGCTTGAAGACATTGACAGAACTCTGTCTGAGAGTGAGATAGTGTGTGTAATAGTACATAATAGTACATATAGTAATATAGGAGTTGTTTTCAAGGAAGGGATCGCCCCGCTTGCAGGCTGGTGGGCTCGCCAGCAGTTTCTCTCCACTGACCCATAACAAGCAAAGAAAACACGCCACCGCGCTGGCTGCAGCTGATTGGACGAAAGCGTCCCGTGGGTCTGGCTGCGCCTGGATTTTAAAACTGACCATAATGGCAGCTTTTTTGGAAAAAGAGCCCTTGTTTCTGAAAATAAATAAAAAAAGTATTCACTGAGGGCAGTGGTGGCCTAAAGTTTAAAGAAACAAGCTTGTGACCAGGAGGCTGAGGGTACAAATCTGGGTGGGGAAAGTGAAAAGGCAGCACTTGTCCCTTACTCATTACCACCACTGAGGTGCCCTTGAGCAAGGCCCTTAACCTTCAACCACTCCAGTGGAGCTGCTCAGTGGCAGCAGAACAGACTGTGGTTGTACTGGGCAGCTCCCAGGTAGGAATGTGTTACTGTGTGAATGTGATCCTGTAGACGAGAGTCTGCCTCTCAATAAACCTTCCCTGAATAAATAAAGGTAAAATAAAAAAATAACGGGACATTTTAAGCAAGAAAAAGGCTGTGCTAGTTTAATTTTAGATCGACAGCGGTCAGTTCAGAAGACCTTTGTCAGCTTTTGAGAGGCATCGAGCCGAGACCACGTCATTTTCAATTCAACTTCAAATGCAAATGAGGTTCTGTGTTGTCGTGGAAGTTTCTCGTTCAGCGAGAGAGGAATTTGTTGGAAGTGAGACTTTATTGAAACTAAATAAAGACAGGCTACAAAACTGAATCAAGGTTTGGTCTTCGGTGAAGTGTTAATTGTTGTAATAGGCTATGGTGACCTGCTATGATAACCATCGCCCTGGACCATTGTTCCTGTTGGACTTTGTGGCATTGGTCCAGGACTTTAAAGCCAGAGAGCAGAGAGGTCGCTTCCAAGGGAAAACTTAAGAGTTATACCCAAGAAATGCGTGATCCTTCACAGTGTTTTAATCCAAACCACAATCTTTTTCCCAATCTCAACTAGCCATTTTGGTGTCTAATCTTAACTTTCGTCACGGTAAAATGTACCTATTTTGTCGTCTCAATTTAACCGTAATGTCCTCTGAGATAAGTGGCAGCTTGCAGTGTTCTGTACACGGCTCAAAGTCACCTATTTTCAGCCAAACACATCTACTTACCACTGCTGATACGACCAAGCTCTGACGGAGGTCTGAAGCCCACGTCATGAAGCTCTGTAGCAGCTTCACCTGCTCGGCATCATGGAGTTCAAAGCCAGCCGGCCTCACCTGATCACCCGACATCCCTGTACCAGCCTGCGTGTCCTAGTTTTGTAGGATATCGTACGTTTTGAATTGCATACATTTTCGTACAATATCACACGGAACCGAAGAGAATGCATTGAGCTCATACAACCACACTTCAAAATATCCGCACTATCCCTTTAAGTTGTTCAATTTGTTATTGTTATCAAAACCAGCACTGTGGTTTTTGTTGCAGCACGAACTGTAAGTGCTGACTTCATGTCCACCACTCACTGTCTATTTGCTTCCTTCTTCTGTTTTTCCGAAAGAAGAGGAAAAGTTTTCGGCGAGGGGTGCCAACGAAGAGGAAACGCCGGTGTGTCAAGGCGATGTGGCGTGCTTTGTGCTGGGCAGCAGAACTGACTGTTTGACTGGATTCTTGCGTGAGTCTTTTTGTCAGCCTGAGTTTCCGTCCTGAAGCGCTGTGGAGGGTTTTTTTCAGCCTGTCATGTCTTCACCTGGTCCTCTGAGCTCCCCACCCCCCATCCCCGCCAACCCCAGCTGCCATGTGGCCTGTCACATTGCCTCAAACATTGCCCCACACACACACGCACACTCACACACACCTATTTTATTTCCTACATCTGTGAGGGACTTCCAATATCTTCTTAGTACAGTGTATTTAATTCAAAGTTTTTTCTTTTCTAATAGTATTCCATTTTGTTTTTTGTCCTGAGATCCTATTCCTATTTAGTTTAATGACATAGCTGCACGCTCAAGCTACAACCTGAAACAGACAGAACTAAATTCATCCTGTCAAAATGTGCTCTCTAAAATACAGAGTAGAAATGTTGAAATACGTAGGAGCATGTGATATGCAGTGTCGATGGAGTATGGCCCTACTGTATCAGGCCCTTTGAAATAACAGGTGTTGCCTACTAACTCTAGCACGTTTCTCACTAATTACAGAACCCAAATACCAGCAGTCTTGGTTCAAATCTTTTAATTGATAATCTTACATTCTAGTTATGATATAAATAACTAGGAGAAAGGGACTCCTGAATTTATGTTTGTACAAACATTTCGGTATTGGTTTGTTTATTCATTTTGAAGAATGGCTTAAGAATACATTCAGTACTCATATTGATATGATAAAAGAAATCATCGGCTGATCCTTCATTTTAAGAACAATCTTAATCATGAAGCCAAAGGTTGCCGAGCTACCCGCTTCTTGAAGAAAGCAGCAGCACAATGACCTCACTTCACAAAAATGTCCTAACACACAGACACAACACACACACACACACAC
>NC_045736.1:4163941-4175758 GCF_008692095.1 Etheostoma spectabile | reverse complement strand
ACACACACACACACACACGGAATACTCTGTATTTCTGCAGAATCTCTTTCTTTTGCTCAGATAACAGACTGGTTCAATAAAGCAACCACTTGAGCAACCTGCACCTCAGTTCACTTCAGCCTGTTGTTTCCTCAACACACATTTCCCCAAACGACCCTTGCGTCTATTTTTTTGACCCCCCACTAACCCTCTCTTCCTCTGTGGAATTAGTAGGACTGGCCCACGGCTCAGTGCGGTGGAGGCGGGAGGGGCTTTGATGCCCCCACCTCTTTGAGTGCTGATGCTGGGATGAATGCAGAGACAAAGAACTGAACATCCAAAGCTGCCCTGACAACTTCACATGGTGGCACACGGGACGAGATGTCAAACATTAGAAGACGAGTATTTTAGTTAGACTGCTCTCACTTTGTTCCTGTGACTCTGAGGAGTTTCTTGCCATGGGATTAGTACGCACCAAAGTGAGACGTGGTGCTCACATCGGCCAATTACCAGAGACGCTGAATCCCACAGGATCATTCCATTTCATCTGTCATGCACGCAGACATTACAGTTCTAGAGCTGGAAGGAGTACAACATGATTCTACTTGAGTGTTTCTTTGATTTATTTTCACTTAATCTACTCACGTTAGAGGGAAAAAGTAGCTCATTTGAAGTTTACTCTGAAGTTACTTTTTAACAGCGTCAATTTAAAGTGTAAACACACTTTTTATGTTTATAGTATACTATCATATTTATATTTTTTATACTTTTATACTTTTGTTTAAAAAAAACTCAAAAAGCAACAAAAACCTTTTAAAAAACAGGATGAAACTGTTTTTTTTCACTCAGTACCGGATGTGATTTAAATGCAGCAAAGTACAATATTTCAAACAAAACGTAAAAGTAAAATTGTAGATTGTAGAAGTTTTAAAAAGTACAAGTAGACAAAAAAAGTACTTGATTTCAGTAGCTTGAGTGATTGTAATTAGTTACTTTTCCAGCTCTGAGCACTCAGACGTCCGTCAGTGCCTGTAGATGCTCCACGTCTGCCACAAGCACATGAGTGCAGGTGTACGTCACTGTATGTGACTGGCAAATCCATCCCTGAATGTCAGGATCAATAAAGGTCCCATGGCATGAGAATGTCACTTAATGAGTTTTTTTAACATTAAAATGAGTTTCCCCAGCCTGTCTATGGTCCCCCAGTGGCTAGAGATGGAGACAGGTGTAAACCGAGCCCTGGGTATCCTGCTCTGTCTTTGAGGAAATGAAAGCTCAGATGGGCCGATCTGGAATCTTGCCCCTTATGAGGTCATAAGACAAACTGTTGTTGATTTTGTGGTTCTATTCTAATGAAGTCGCAGGATCTCATGGGTCCTTTACGGAGCCGATCCACAGCTGTTTTGCAGTTGGTGGAAATCCGGAGTAAGGTGACCAGATTTCTGAGACAAAATCGGGGGACATTTTCAACTCAGAAGCGTAAATATCTTTAAAACAGGTAATGTTGCTGCAGGTAAGAGCTGCACTGGGGCACAAGCCCCTGGGCATGCTTCCCTGTAAGAAAAGTTTGTATGTTTTTATGTTTAAGTGCATTTGAGCAGTGCTTGCTCTGGCTGTCTTGAGCCTGCGTGTGTAGGGTGTGCAACCACACATTTGGTCAATGTTTTCTTTCTTTCATTCAACTTCAGGTCTGTCAGTCACAGTGAACACTGGGGACATTTCTGGGGACAGCTCCAGTGCCCGGAAACCACCAAACGATTGGGGGTGTGCCCCAACTCTAAGAAAACTCCTATGATTTTATTCTGATGTTTGACATTAGTCTGCGACAATGGAATCTCTTTAAAAGTTGTTTGGCATGGCAATTCAGTATATTCTCAACCAATTGTTGAACAGGATACTGCAGCTTAAGAGGCCTCAGCACACCAGACCCAGGTGAGCTGAGTTACTCTAATTAGTACCTACAAACAGGAGGCACACGTCAAAACACACCTCCTCAATGTAGACAGCCAAAACACTCTGATGACACCAAATGGTTTGGCCATTGAAGAAATTTGTGCCAGAGGACATTTTGTTTTAATGTTTATGATTGTGACCCATTTTATTTCTTTCTGCATCAACGGAGGATTGAAGCAGCATGATTTCTTCTGTGTGTGTGTGTGTGTGTGTGTGTGTGTGTGTGTGTGTGTGTGTGTGTGTGTGTGTATGTGTGTGCCTCGTGGCTCTGTAGTGAGTCAGGTAAAGACAAGCGTTGCTCAGGAGTCCTTGGGCAGTGGTGATGGACACAGGAGTCCAAAGGCTCTGGTTACCAGAATAAATGACTTATTGTATTTGGTGGAGAATATGCAGATGATGCATGCATGCTTGTCCAAGTTCATTCAAATCTTTCAAAAAATGCAAAGTCCATTGACGTGACCATCTCGGGCCTTTTTGGAGCCCTAAAGGTGGCTTTATTCTGTGTAAACATTATTTTTGTATCTGCATGCAGTGTATCCACTCAGTAGCTTTGTAGAGTGGCAGTGTAGTGCCATTCAATGCCATGGATTGTATAAAATGGATGTAACATATCTTTACTTTTATTTGCCTAATTTTTCATACAAGGTTGAAATTAAATGTTAGTACTGCCTGTTAGTGCAGGACAAGTAATGGCGTATCATGGCAACATAATTATTTGTATCCCTACTAGCCAATGCTGTGGCTGCTTGTCAACATGTGTTCTTTTGTTTCTTTTTAAATGTTGTGAGTGAATACAGCGTCTGAATGGTGTGTTGCTAAAGCGCTGCTTAAACAATACCATGGTCAGGAACATATTGAGAGACTAACTACGTCATACAGCCATAGTTTAGAAGTGGTAACATATCTATCTTTATATCTATATCTGTATCTATTTACTGAGGTGAGTGAGAACTGCATTGAATATGTCAGAGTGGCAGTGTTGGGGTGTAATGGAATACATGTACTGCCATACGTGTTCAGAATACCAATTATGAGTAACTGGTTTGCGTTACAGTTACCATTGAAATAGTTGGTATTTAGAATCCAGTTCCAGTTCCAGGCTATTCTGAGGCGGCACTGGGGGCTCCTGCCATGATGATTGTGATTGGTTTAAAGAAATGCCAATAAACCAGAGCACATGTTTCTCCCATCCCAGAATGCTGTGTGAACTAGCCAGACCCTCCTTTGCAGCGCTGTGGAGGAAGGTCTGGCAACGCGAGACTACATTTAAAATACTTTATCTGGTTCCACCAAAAGAATAAATGTATGAATACATAAGGAATAAATAACCGCATAAATAAAAAAACATAAATAATTTGTATTTATGTATTAATTTATTATTGTATTGTATTGTATTTATTTCTGTATTTATTCATTTATTAAGACTTCAGGTTTTGTCCTCCATAGCAGAAGGAAATGCCTTTGCTAGGTGTGTTGAACAGGAAAGAACAGTGTCAGACCAAAGCCCTGCTATAAAGTTATCTTCATATTGGAGGGCTAACACACAATTACTTTTGTTATCAATGAATCTGCCAGTTACAGTCTAGGTTGATTATCGTTATCTATGAAATATTAAAAACAGAGTGAACAAAATGGCACGACAAGGTTATAAATTAGACTGTTTGGCCAATCTAACAGTAAAAAACAGAAGATATTGAATTTACTGCCATACACAGTCTGTCAAAGAAAAAAATGGACTGAAATAATTGATCCATTGTTAAAATAGCAGGCCATTCATTTTCTGTGGATCGACTTCTCTAACTGAAAGAAAGCGACATTCATCACCCTTAATGGGACGTGTTGAGTTACTTTCACATAATCACAGACCACTGTCTTTATGTTTTCCATGTTTGGTGCCGTGTGTGTGAATGGTGAATGGTTCCTGTACTATGTAAAAACAATTTGAGTAGTCGTTAAGTCTAAAAAAGTCTTATGTGTCCTCTATAAATACATTACATTCAGATCAAAAATGCACTTTTTAATGTTAAACGATATAGGACAACAGCGTATTACAATTAGAAGAAATGTATAACTGGGTCATCGGCATGGTGTCAACAATACTGCATACCAACATCATAATACTTCAACAAATATCTGAATTATGTAACAAAACAAAGAGAAACTGTAAGAGAAACTGGTTTCCGAAATAATCTGTTTTCCTTTTCATGCTATTCTATTTAATATTACACTGGTCTGCACTGACAGTTGAAGTTGAAGCTGTGGGAAACTCATCTGGTCACAGAAAGAGGCGTGCACAATCAAGTGTGGTTGCATGGGGGAGGATTAACTCCTAACATCCATCTAATAATAACAGCAGTCCCAGTTTACATGTGATATTGTTGATACCCCATATGGGCTTGTGCGGTATACGGCCATGAAACAGGACAAACAGTCCCGTGTAATATTCCTCCCTGAGGTATAACACAATCTGCCCCGGTGTCTTTGTCCGAACACTGAGTGAGATTGCTTTAAACTGTAAGCTACTCTTTTCATGGAAAAAAGATCTAAAATTAATCAGCGGGCTTGTTGTCCCCTCTTAAAGCCACAATAAGAAGGTTTTGGTGCATGAGGAGGGAAACATAAGAGGCTTTGGGGCCCGCTTTTATTAGAAGGATCTGACATCTACCTGCCCTCTCAAATGGCAGGCGATTTTGACACTTCTGGCACGCAAAGCAGCCGAACCAAAATAACCACGTCTCCTGGGCTGGGGGGGGCACTCTGATTCAATGCTGTTTACCTTAAAGGACACTGCAGAAAAAAACACAGTAAATGAAATGCTGCTTTCTTCACAACAAATCACAGACCAATTTAGTTGGCAGCTTGAATGTCTATGCAAGGGCTGATTTCTCTCTCTTCATCTTTTCATTTTCCTGTTGTCATTTTCCACACGTATCATGTCCGAGACGGCTTGATGGACTCAATGTGTCGGAACGGCTTGTTCTCACATCCGTATCACTGCAGGACTCCCCGCAGTACAGCAGCGGCCTGTCAGCGCCAAGACTCCGGGCCAGATCTCACTGTGATGGTCAGTTGGAGATTCTTTTTTTATTTGGATACAGTTATCGTTTCCCATTTCCCCACTTGATTGGAGCTTAAAAGCCAAAGCAGCTCAGATCGTGCCGACATAAATCTCCGGGCCCATTAATCCGCCCTGGTGTCGTCTCTCGCACAGAACTGCCCAATCATGTCTGGATTATTAAATGAATGATATTCCGAGGCAGACACTGCAGATTTGATGTTGAAATAGGTCGGGGTGCTTTGTGCGCTAGCTGGTTGATTATTCTCATATGTGCAGGATATGAAGGACTTGCCTCAGACAGTCAAGAGCGTGTGAGGTCTCTGTCACATTAACTCAAACGGTCTATTCTATTTATTTTTTTTCTATTCTGCTTCACATCCTCCAACAAGCCTTTATTTCTGATGATGAATGACTGTGGATAGCATGATGTTATTTGATAGTTTAATAGGGCACCAACTAAACAATACCAAAGAAATGTGGAGGAACCAACCCTTGAAATTACATTTTAATTTCAAACATATTTGAATTACCCACAGGACACCATTATTAGAAGGTGAAATCCACATAGGCACGTTGTTACACTCTCCTTGTCAAGCTCCAGTTTGTAATGGCTCGAATATGAATGTCAGATGAAATAAGAAAAAAATGATGTTGGTGTGGCGGGGTTGGCTCAGTGGGTCGAGCAGGTGCCTTGATGCAGAAAGGTCCAGGGTCTCGAGTCCGTCCTGTGACGAGTTCCTGCATGTCTTCACCTTCTCTCTTCCCTTTCACATCAAGCTGTCCTATCAGTTAAAGGGGGAAATGCCTCAAAAAATGCTATTTGTGCAACTACATTCGAACAGTGGCTGAAAAAAAGACGCTAAAGGAGATTTTAGCATCAATAACAAGGACAAATGCAAGCGTCCGTATTTTACGAGATGGGAGTGAGAATGTGTTTATTTGTGTTATAGTGTGGTGTTCCAAGCAATTTGGTATTTTTATGGTAAATATATGCAACATTCACATTTTGTGTGTTGTTACAGTAAAATACCCCCATACTCCAAGGTATCCATTTTTCACTAGATGCATGTACCTGTTGGGTTTGAAAAAAACAATAAAGTCTGTCTTTTAGCAACTCTACATTTTGGGCCAACCATGCCCATACAAGTCTTAGTGAGATCCTTTTCTTTTCCAATAGAAAGCATGACTTGAAGATTTTGGGTAAGTCTCTAAGTTGCGTCTGATGAGAAAATGAACTGTACTCTGTCCAGACTCTATGATAAAACAATGTCTGATACAAATCAGCTGGACTGAGATTAAAGTCATAGCAAACCTAAGGATTGGTAACTGGACTAATCAGGGCATTTTATGATAGATCGTACTGGATACAATGAATCTGATCAAGTCTTCATGTTTCTCTTTTAGAGTCAAGTCATTAAGAACATGTTCTTATTTACGATGGCGGCTTGACAAGTGACGAAGCCCCTTAGGGGAAAGGAAGGAGGGCTAGGAAATGTACTGTGCTGTGATTTGTCAAATTCACCATGGGCAGCATTGGGTAAGCTTTTTACCATGGGGTATGCTACTGAAAAGGCCGTGAGTAGGAGAAATGATGGTAGTGTGAGGGACTGGGAGTGGACGTCTGAAAAAAGATTCACTGAGCAACGACGCTGACAAATCTCTCCTCCTTCTCTCTCCTCCTTCTCTCTCCTTATTCGTAAAGATCAGTGTAGAACACATGAAGGGAGCAGCTGACACGGACATATCAGCTATCATTAATGAACAGTATCTGTGAGTAGCTTGCCGACAGACCAAAAAGAAGTTCTGGTGGAATGGGAAATTGTAGGCCTGCGTTGTCCTGAGCGCTCATGCTTTCCTTGGCCAGGTCACCGTTGCAAATGAGAACCTGTTCTCAGTAGCAATAATAGAAATAAAGATGAAATAAAAATATACATATTTCTAGCACTATCACAGTGTTGGTTTGTCTACTGTTTAACCATACGTTGTATAGGAACTAATTGCACAATAATTCATCATACAAAATACAGAAATCCACATTTTGGACTACCAACTACATCTGAACAAACCTTTAGTTGCATTGAGCGTTAGTATCACCAGGGAGAAAGTCAAATTTCACTAACCTCATTTCCCCCCGCTCTCATCTCAAATCTGTTGTTTCTGTATTCTTCTGAGAAGGATTTGTCCCCCCCCCCCTTTCTATAACATAATTAAAAGATCTTCTGCCTTCTTTTAATTTGGGACTATATTATATCTTCTATTAATCCTCCCGTCTGTAGTCTCAGCTTCCATCTTGGCCTCTTGATTTGATATTTTGGTCCTCGCTGATTTGATCTCGGGCGATTCTTTCAATCTCCTTCTCCACGATAATATCACCTCTTAAAATGACTGATGCTATAATCCCCAGCATTAATCTCAGACTCAGTTTCTTAAGAAAATGTCTCTGTGGGGAAGGGGTGGGGGGGAGGCCCCGGATAAACAAATATGTATTTTTCTTGCAGTCTGCTGACACAACAGCCCTGTAAGGGTCGGGCATCGTTTTGATTTCAACATCTGATTTCAGTTCTGGTTCTTCTTCTTGATTCCGCTTTCATTGATTCTCGATTCAGATTCTCTGAGGGAGAGTTGAAACGGGTCACATGATTCAGCGAGGATATGTGGTTTGATCGTTTAAAAAAAGCCACGCTAGAGTGTAGAGGCACACCGTCTCTGTTTTTTGGTCCTGTCTTGTCTCCTCGTGTTTGTGTCCTGGTTTCCTCCCCGGTCCTGTGTTGTAGTCTCTGTCTCGTGTTCCCTGTTGAGTGTCTGTTTGCTCTGTTTCCTGTTTTATTTTGATAGTCTGGTTTCCTGTGCTGTCTTGTCTGAAGTTTTACTACCTGCCTTGTGTTGCCCCCCTTTGTGATTGCCCCCCCCCGATGTGATTCACCTGGTGTATGATGTGTTGCTCGTTCCCTCCTGTGTTTAACCTCTGTGTTCTCGTTGTCAGAACGTTTTCTTTGTTCCAGTCGGTGTGTTCTGAGTTTGCCTGTGTGTGACGTCTTTCTGTTTTTGGTGTTCTTTTTTCCTTGGACCTTTTGAATTTGTATTGTTAACTTTGTCTTGCATTTTTGGGATCCTTGTTAATAAAACCTCGTTGAAACTCTCTCCTGCCTGCCTGCCTCTGCGTTTTTGTCCTCAGTTCCCTACACCGTCATAGCCAGTACCAATACAAATATTTGGTTATTTAAAAATGCGATATTCCAATATATCGGCCGATCTATATGTTTTAAAAGAAAATCCAGAAACGCCTTAATGGGTAGGCCTGCTGTGGCTGCTGCTGGTAGCTCCCTTTCTCTGCCCCGCCCCCCCCCCCCCCCCCCCCTCCCCTCTGTACGTCCTCAATTGCAGGAGTGAAGTCTGGTGTGAGAGAGTCAGGGTTCCAGCTGCAGCTCCTCACTAATCACCTCTGCTCAAATACCCGGTCAACCTACCGCTCTTCGTCAGAGCATAGTGAAGACGACCATGTTAGTCTCGCTGCTGACGCTACCTGTTGTGTTTAGCGTGTGTGTTCATTCTCTTTCTGCCACAGTTCTGTGAACCTGACTCCTGCTGCCACTTCCCTCCACCACTCCTCTACACTGGATCTCCGGACTATTGGACACGGACCCATGGAAACACGGTACCGGTCTCACTCTGTACCCTGGGTGTCCACTGGGTTTGGACTTTGCTGTTTCCCTGTTGCAGTCCTGAACTTAAACATTTGCAATACACATAATAAATAAATAAAATTATTTTCAGTTTGTGTGTAATTTGGCTTTGCGTTGTTTGCACTTGGGTTCAACTTTAGTTTTTACATATAACAGTAACAAAACATGAACAGTTTTCCCTAACATTAACATTTGTAGTTATTTATAAGTTCTCACTGAAATATTTTTATTGTCAGAACAGAGGATAATCAAAATATATTAAAGTTCTGATAAATAAAATGTATAAAAATACAAACAGGATGTTGTAGAGCGCCCTCTGGTGGACAAACTATGAAAGGCCAACACTCATGACATGGTTGACAGTTTTATTTAAAAAAAATAATTTAGCAGAGTTAATGAATATTTAATCTCTTCAATGAAAATTTATCGGCTATTATAAATGTCTAATATACCATATACCATACCATACCATACATCGGTCGGGTTCTACTAGAGTGCCGCTTACTGTGCTCCATGGCTGCAACACAAGCACCTGGAAGTACGGCAGTCTCTATGGAAACCAAAACTTGCAAATGTTATATTTGGAACCGATGATTGGATTCAAAACCAAAGTTTCCAAATGATTCCAATAAAAAGCGATTCAATTTCAATCATAATTTATTGAAACCATTCCAAGTTGGAACTGGTTCTCGATGCGCAATCTCAATCCTTGTCCTGTCGAAGTGGCTCGCTCTTTGGGCAAAATAGTAACAATAACAGCGTTGAAACTAAATGTATTATAACCTTTCTATAACAAATTCAGTTTTAATGGTAGTGCACCAGACACTGGCTGCATTTACATGCACACCAATATCCCACTATTATTCCGAATGTGATCATATTTTACTATATAATACTATTTATGATTCCATTATTCATCACCCCCCCCCCCCCCCCCCCCCCCCCCCCCCCCCCCCCCCCCCCCCCCCACCGGCCGTCAGACACTTGGTAGGTACCAAGAGCCTGGGTCTGTCCCAGGTTTCTCCCTAAAAGGAAGGTTTTCCTCACCACTGTCGTGTTAAATGCTTGCTCTTGGGGGGAATTACTGGAATTGTTGTGACTTTATAAATCAAAGAAAGTGGTCTACACCTACTCTATCTGTTAAGTGTTGTGAGATAACTCTTATGATTTGATAATAGAAATAGAATTACATTGAAAAATATTCCGAATTTGATACAGGTCATGTAAACTGCATATTCCGGTTGGATATTCCTAATAAGGCCTTTTCCCGATTTACCTGTTAAGAACCACAGCTACTTTTAAATATTAAAGACTTGGATATCAACAGGTTTTTGGATATGAGCAAACATCGCTACGCCGACCTTTTCAAGAAGCTTGTTGAAGGAATGCTGTGTTCCCATGGCTCAACAAGTCCTCCACTGCTGGAAAACTTGAAAAAAAACTATTACATGTAAATGGGAAACAGCTTAGTTGGAATTTTGTCTTTCTCGGAATAAGGGCAAAACGGAATATTATGTGCATGTAAACAAAGTCACATGGACACTTTGGACCTCCAAACTTCAACTTGTACTTGATTTACATAGCTGTATTTTCTTCAACATCCTACTTGTCCTGATTTTTCCTCCAAAGTCTTCGTGTCTTGTGATGACACTGATGATTATGATGGTGTTGCTTCCTTTTCCAGTGTTTTGGTTTCATTTTGCTCCCCTTCTACTTCTTTGTAACTGACTCAATGCCGTTGTAAATGAGGGCTGCCTACCATTGATCTCTCGGGTGTAAATAAAGGTTGGATAAATTAATTCGTTCAGTCAATTGACATCAAAAAGCAGGAACGAGGGGACACGTTCTTTCCATGTTTACCATTCACCTTTATTTCAATGTTCTGGGCCTTGGTGGGCTCTTCTAGAAGACAGAAGCACGATGAACCCGCCGCTAACTTCATACATGGAGCGAAAACCAACTAAGGGAGTGAATACTGGGGACATGCGGTACTTGCACACAGGGCAACACACAGCTTTAGGAATACAGTATAGAAAACAGCTAACAGAGGGAAAGTACAGGCAGACTTCAATTCCCATGATTCCATAATAAAAAAATGTGGATTAGCCCTATCATACATCCTGGAATGAGGAACAGGGTACATACAAGAACACATGGCAAATCAACAACTTTGACTAAAATAGAACATTGGTTTTAACATTTAAACAAGGATAATGTTGAAAGCAGGTCTGTCAGTGTGAGGGAACCAAAACTATGTGTGTATTGCTAACTTGTCTATTAAGCAAAAGAGAGGGACATGTCAGAGGTGTTAGGTTGATGTGGAAATCAAAGTACCACTGAAGTGAGACCACAAGCGGTTAGTGTTTTTACTTCAACAGCAAGACACAGCTTGTGTTGTCACTGATCCATTTATATGCATGCAGTTTGACACCGATTCTTCAATGACTAACACAGTTTCCCTCTGTGTGGACAGGATACATGGCGCTTTCTCACTCTGGAACGGAAGAACTTGGGATATTCACAAAAAGTGGTAGTAGAGTGAAATGTATAGCTGGAGGCCATATGGGATTCTATTGAAGCCATCCATCAGATGGCACTGAGACGGAGTACAGAGAACCGGCCCTATGGAGGTTGGAGTCACAATTGCTAGAAATTTTTTTAACATTTTGCTTGGCATCTTTTCCCAAAATCAGAGCAGAAAGACAGCTGTTTCCAGAGACGTACCCAACTTTGGTTAAAAACATCTGATCACTCGTCATCCCAGACAACACTACTGTCCGGTGTTGCTGTTACTTGCTGGAAAATGGCAACATTTCCAAACAGTTGATTGTAATCACACAGGATTCATTCTGTGTTTTTACAGTTACATAATCGTGCCATTTGAAATAACTTCAAACTCAGGCCTCTTATCTGTCAAACATCTCAACTTCAGTTTGGTTTAAATTACACCGTTCCAGTGATATGAAAAGCGCTGCCGTTAGATTTTCCAAAGCTAACACTTGAACAATTTCAGAAAGCTGTTAAAGGTTTGCTTTTGTCCATGTAAGGTCTTTGTTGACCCATGTAACTCCTGATAGTGTTTGACCTTTCGGAATTTATTCTGTTGATTTGATACTGTGTGGGATGTTAGTTGGGGGGGGGGGG
>NC_045736.1:4154422-4163931 GCF_008692095.1 Etheostoma spectabile | reverse complement strand
GGGGGGGGAGAGCGTGCGCCCCATGTAGGCTGAGTCCTTGGCAGGTGCCCGGGTTTGAATCCGACCTGCGGCCCTTTGCTGCGTGTCACCCCCTCTCTTTCTCTCCCCTTATCCTATCTAGCCAGTGTCACTTTCGAATAAAGGGAAGAACCCCCAAAATTAGTCTTAAAAAAAGTTTGGGCTTCTTTTCTAATTTCATATTTTAGTGTTTTAGTTACTCTCTATTTTAATTGGATTATGCATTGGACAGGGACCAGATTAAGCCCCATCTGAGTTTTTTTTTCTATCAAATCATTTATTGATTATGTGTATATTAATGTGTAGTATTTGTAAATGTGTAAACCAATAAACTAAACTAAACAGTAGGCCATTCAAGCTCTGGATGTTCAAACTTTATTTGGATATGCTGAGTCCATTTTGTTGTCGTTACACTTCCGGGATAGCTGGAAATTCCGCCGGATGCACCTGGTATTTTCCTCCGCTTTCTTTGTGTTGGAATTTTAAATGTGGTGGATTTGTGAGGACTCTGGTTACCTGGTCCTCAGATCTCTGCAGGGTAAATCCAGACAGCTAGCTAGACTATCTGTCCAATCGGAGGTTTCTACATTGTTTTTGTTTATTTTATATTTATTATTTTCATGTTCTCCATGTGTTTTATTTTATCACTTACTTTTTTACCATGTAGCACTTTGAGATTTTTGCAAATATAAAGTGCATTACAAATTAAATTTATTATTATTATTATTATTGTTCCTGTTGCACGACTCTTTTGCAGCGGCTCTGTGCGGAGCTGACGATTCGGATTGGTTTATAGAAATTTTTCTTTATTTTACTTTTATTTTACCAGGGGAAAAAAATCACATTGAGATAACAATCTCTTTTACAAATGAGCCCGACAGGGATGAACAGGAATAAGAAATAAAAACAGAAAATCCCATTTTAAAAACAAGCGCAGGTGGATTTGATTTAGGTAGGACTTGAATTCAGTGTGTGAAATAAGAACCTGCAGTTTTAACTGGTTGTGCAACTCATTCCATGAAGTAGGAGCGCTGGAACTAAAAGCTGTTTTAGTTTGTGGAACATCACACAGGATGTATCTACCTGACCTTAGATTGTATTCAGATCTTCTAGGGTAAAAGTGTAGGTAAATATAAAGGAGTGTGTCCAGTTATTGATTTGTACACAGAGGTCAACCAATGGTTGGGCCTTCTTGCGTTGAGTGAGGGGCAACCAACCATTTCATATAATACACAGTGATGGGTAGAGTACTTTGCATGCATTGTAAAAATAAATAAATAAATAATGCCAGTAAACCAGAGCACGCTTTCCTCCCATCCCCGGATATGTTTTCCATACCGATGACACGGAGCTAAACCTGACTAGCATGGCTTAGCCAGCAGATAACTACACCCTGCCGAATATTTCACACTTATGCGATATAATTCAATTGCTTTTAAATTAAGCTCCTCACATGAAAAAAAAAACGTGACCCTTTTACATCATGTTAGGCTAATTCGGAGAGATGAGAGGGGACGTTGAGAATGATCTCATACGTCACCAGAAGAATGGGACTTCTCAAAATGACAGAATGCTTTTTGAGAAGTCAACGCTGGCTGAGGGATGTTCTTAGTTTTTGTCCCTTTTTTACTAAAATGACTCACTGTGTGCACCCAGCAACTTTATTTTTAACGATGCCTTGGATTCCCTTTGCTGTCTCACAAAAACCGCCAGCGTCTCACACATGAAGTGCTCATATTATGCTCACTTTCAGGTTCATAATTAGATTTAGAGGTTGTATCAGAACAGGTTTGCATGGATGGTTAATTTTTTTTTTTTAAACATATTTTTGTTGTACTGCACATTGCTGCAGCTCCTGTGTGTTGAGTTCTGTCTTTGCTACACAGTGAGACACTTCTGTTCCATCTTTGTTGGGAGTCGCACATGCTCAGTAAGCACTGCTGGCTCATCTAGGCGAGCATTATAAGGAGTTAAAAAGTGACGCACGTATGTCACAGAAGTAAAAGCTGGACTACAATGAGCTGTTTGGAGCAGTTTGTGAACAGTGTTTTCTGTTGGAGATGGTAAGTCCCTTTGGGCTTTTTCCCTTTGTTAACCTATAACGTGCACAAACAAGATATATATACTGTATATAACACATAAAGGAAAGGGAAAAAGCCAAAAATCATAATATGAGCACTTTAAACATTTTGTTTGGTTGAAACATGATGCAAACCCATTACCAAATACATATTTACACCTTTTACAACAATGCAACTGCACATGTTTTTAGCATACAGACAAATGTGTAGCCTTGGTTATAACTTGATAACAAAACAGTCAACCACATTGCTTGAGACAACACATTCTCACTCCCATCTCGGAAAATACGGGCGCTTGGTCAGGTGCCTTTGTCGTTGTTATTGACGCTAAAGGAGACGCGCTTGGTCGTCTCCTTTAGCGTCATATAACACGCGACGGTCGTCTCCTTTAGTGTCATATAACACGCGACGGTCGTCTCCTTTAGCGTCATATAACACGCGCTTGGTCGGGACTTTTGTCGTCCCTTTTGACTGTTAGGTTAAAGGAAAGTTTGTGGGTGGGCTAATGGTCCCGTGACACATGGCAACAGGACGGTAAAGGACACAAGCGGAACACAAACAACGCTCTCCTGGGTGAAAGTCCTGTGTTTGACCCATCAACCCCCCCCCCCCGACCAACCTCCCTACGAGGAATTTCGCCCTTACACACTACTCGCTAAACCCCGTCTAGATGCTGCTCTCCCCGGTACGTTCTACACACACGTCGAAGGGTTTGTTGCATCAGACGCGGACAGCCACTGTCCAAACGTCGTATTTTCTGAGTTTGGAGTGAGAACGGGTTGCTTGAGAACATTCAGGGGTAATTTGGTAAATATTTTATGAATGTTTTGTTTGTTGTTTTGGATCTTAAACCAACGAGTAACTATCAGAGCCATTTGGATCAATCACAATATGACTTCAACACTAAAAAGTTCATTATGCATATTGGCAGACTAAAAAAAAAAAAAAAGACACCTGTATCTATTTCACTACTTCACTATTTCACTATTTCACTTGGAACCACAGTATAGAGGCCTGGATCAGTTGAGTGTGTCATAAGTTCTTCTCTAGCAGAACAGTGTAAAGTAAAGAGACTGCTCAATGTACTTTTCAGTCTTTGCGACAAGCAACAGAAAAACTCCAGAACAAAGACTGTGGACAGTTCAGGTTGCACAAAATGAAGGTACATGTTTTAAAAGAACTGCATAAAGATGCAGTCACCTGCCGCCTTTCTCATTGTATTTGGGAGGCCGCCTTGCATGGCGTTCATGGTCACATCTGTGCTTGTCTCACACTTCTGTCACATTTTAGCCTCTTTTGGATATTCTGGCCATATTTGAGTTTTAGTTTTGAGGAATTAAAGCTTGATGAGCCTACATGGGGAATTTCTAGATGAATAGCATTGATCGGACAGCCTTGTGTGTTGCAAGTGTTTGTAGAAACAAAATGGAACTATTACAGGAATGGAAAAAAAAACCGGAAACATAAAGGAATGGAAGGGAAAAGTTGGACGTTAGGCCAGTCTGTAGGCATGGCTGCCTGGGTTCCCCCTCTGAAAAGCTTTGACTTCTTAGTAGTTTTCAGGCCCATGATCTAGTTGTCTTCATCACTGTCCTTCATGGAAACGCCTTGCATCCCTCCTTCCCTCACCGAGGCAGTGGCTTCTTCCAAGGTTAGCCGGTTTCTCACTGTCTCATACATCTTGCTGTTCAACGTGGAGTCCAGCACCCCTTGAAGACGGAAGTCACGGTACTTTTTCTGTCGCAAACAAATAAAACAATCAGATGGTTCCAGATTCACCAATGGTGGAACATCTACTTATTAGATGCAATGTTGAGGTACTTGTACTTGAGTCTTTTGTCTACTCCGCTACATTGCAGGGAGAAATATTGGACTTTTTCCTCCACTACATTCATCTGACAGCTTTAGTTACTAGTTGGACAGTATTTTTACAGTGGGCTATTAGTACTTTACTTAAGAAGAGGATCTGAATACTTCTTCCACCATTGAGTTTCACTGTAACAGTCTAAAAAGTGAGTCCCCAAGTCATCGGAGCTGCCTGATCTCTAGTCTAGATCCACAACGTTCAATTCAATTCAATTCAATTTATTTATAGTATCAATTCATAACAGTTTGTTATGTATGTCAATTCATAACAGTTTGTAGTAGTTCTTTGTAGAACGTTCCATTTCCAGGATTACTCTGGTGGCGGGAGATTTGTGCCGGATGTCGGTCAAGTGAAAAAAAAATCTATTTGCCCGAAGACAATTTTTACTGGCCCGTAAACAGATTGTTTTTTTTTGGGGGGGGGGGGGGGGGGTGAGAAAAAAAAGTTGAAAAGAACATTGAAGAAAGGTTTTGTTTTTTTTACAAAAAAAAATGTCTACAAAGTATAAAAACGGCAGAAGCATCCGAAAAAAATATGAAAAACTGTGAAATAAAAGCTAAAAAACTTAAGCGTCAAAAGCATTAAAAGTGTCATGCTTTTTTTCTAACAAAAGGTGAAAAGCGTCAAGCTCCATTCTTGATTGGCCGACGGCACATTCAAATCCGATCATTCAACAAGCATTCTCCAACAAAGAAAAAAGAACGATAACGTCACGTAGGACACGATGATGCCCCAATGCGGAAGTGGGTTGTTATATTTACTTTAATCTGCCCCGGGTCATCGGGCAACCCTTATGGTTGAACCCTGGACTGTCACTAACAGAGGAGAGGTGTCCTAAGGGAGCTGCTCCTACTCAGATATTTCAAATTTTCAAAAAAAATTTTGAGTCCTTAACCCCTTCAGTCATGTACACTAGACTCCCAATCTTTTTCGTATGTATGCAGCCTGTTTGCTGCTATCATTTGAACTGCTACAACTACTTATTTCTAGTCATAGTTCTATTATCTTACCAAATGCTTGCTCTTGGGGGGGGAGGGGGGGGGGAATTGACATTATAAATTATAGAGTGTGGTCTAGACCTACTCTATGTCTAAAGTGTCTTGAGATAACCTTTGTCAGGTTTTGATCACATTAATAAGAAATGAATTGTGAAAGTGAATGACCCAAATGATTTTCATTTTGAATGTTTGCACATGATGCAACAGGACCGGTTGTATGAGTAACACTGACTTTGAATCAATGTTTCAACCGGTACAAACTGTATTTCATAAAGCCACTTAAATACTTTATTTAATTCAGTTGTTGACACATTCAAGTTTTTGATATAGCAAATTGGCCATTCCTATGTAAATGTTTTGGGACATATCAGGGAAATAGCAATCCACTGTTTTGTTGACTTTCAGCCACTCACTGTTAAAAGCCTCCACTCTACCAGGAAGGCCAAACTAAAAAAAAAATGTAACTGACAAAAACACCACACTGAGTGTGAATAGAGGAGACAAATCCATTTTTACAATAATAAATGTCAAACGATGTTGGAATCAGCAGTGAAATGTTATAAGGAGTTATAAAAGAGTCTCTTAACTTGATAACTGTGTCATTGATCCTCGGGGACATTCCCATAACACTGTGTGTTGCTTGCATTGATATAAGCCGTTTAGAAATGTTAAGGGCAGCTGTTCCCACCTTGACAATCCTGATGAGGATCTTCAGCTGATAAAGGTGGAGCTGCAGGTCCATACGGTCAGTCAGCCATGTTCCTAGCAGGTTCATAGTGCTGGTGTACCATTGCTGTAGACACACGAGCACACAGTACATATCATCTATTGGTGGTCTTGTTGAGCTTGTTAACAGCCAGAAAACAGAAAACGTGAACATTTTACACTCAAAACAATGAATCCATGGAAAAATTCTCACTCCCATTGCCTCAAAAAGCAGCAATTGGTCAGGTGCCTTTTACGTTTTTTATTGACGCATGAAGTCTCCTTAAGGGTCTAGGGTCTTGGCTTTTGACCCTCTGGGTTGGGACGTACGTTTAACTGAAACACGAGACAAGAACAGGTGACACATTCTCATTCCCATGCTGTTGATTACGGACACTAGGTCATGTGCCTTTGGCATTTGTTTTTGTTGCTAAAGGTCTGCTTTAGCGTCATATCTAAAAGTGCTTGGTCGGGGCGGGGTTTATCAAAAGATGATAAACTGAATGAACAGCTGAAGCAGAAGAGTGAGTTTAAAGCCTGTGTCATTGACACAGTTAGGTTTGATGCTCTATGTCGGGAGAAAAGTTTGATTGACATACGGCACAAAGAAGGGAGAGTTCAGTTAGGGAAAGATGCACAAAATGTGTGTTTCAGTGACACACGGGACCAGAACAGGACACAAAACCCCGGTCTCCTTGGTAAAAATCCTGTGTTGTTTGACCCGTCCACCCCCCCAACCAACCTCCCTACACGGCATTTCGGCCTTTCATTCTACTCTCTACAATTGTTGCTCTTAATAGCACGTCATCCTACAGCGCGAGCTGGTGCTCTGCTGGTGCGTTCCCTACACACGCTAAAGGGGTATTTTCGCGTTGGTTGACCAAGCATCAGGATTTGACGAATTGGGAGTGAGAACGGGTGGGAATCCATTGACTTTGCTCATGTGGTATTTGGCAGTGATGTCCTCCTTGCAATGTATCATGATGACATAGTTTCCTTGTGGATTGTTGAAGGAGAGGCCAGAGGGACAAGGCTGACAAATCCTCAGCAGAGCCACGTCTCTGATCTGAATATGTTTATGTCGTGTCTCCATTAGAAAATGACACATAGCACCGAGCGGGCACTTCTCTGTAGCAGAGGGGTGGTTCTGCTGCAGTTCAGCGGTGCCCACACAGTCGTGCCTGGGAAGTTTAATCATGTGGGGCCCCATCAGATAGTCCCTTAGGCTTCAGATTTATTTAAGTCTGGAGCCTGGGCCCCGGGAAGCTGCAGCAGCCAATAAGGCACCAGTTAATGGGGACCCTAATAAAGGGTAAGGCTTCTGATGCTCTTGGTGCAAAGCAGCATCTTCTCCCATGGGCACTTGTCAATATCCATAACAGGCAGTATGAGCGAGGCTGTGGTCCCTATTTACTATTTACTGATGAATACAACTAGTAAACTTAGACATGCATGGTAGGGATTTTGAGTTTTGTTGAAAACAACTGACCATCACAGAAACAAGTGAAGTGGTACATTATGTTACGTTGATTGGTTATTTCTGTAAGCACTTCAAACACTTACTGTGGAGGTTGCTAGAAAGCCTCATACTGTTGTGATTGTTGTTTAAAAAGTAATCATTTTTTATAAGTAAATGGGTAAGAAAAACTATCTTTTTTACTACGCCAAGCAGATGAAAGAGATGTGTTTTGTTGATTACAAGTTTGTATTCAAGTCTGTTTGTATTGTGAATATTTTCAGCACTGCAGTACTGTATCTGTACTTTTTCTGCACGATATGAACATGTTTGTCCTGTGTAAAATGAAACAAAAAGATTTAAACCCACTTCAAAACATCTGATTGCCGATGACTAGTAGCTGGAAAAGTGCTAATTCAGCTGCCGGGCACTGCCGATGTGCCCTTTAGCAAGGCTTTAACCCCCAATGGCATCTCTCCGTGTATCTTTGTTTATTGGTCCTGTTTGCATGTGTCTATTTCGGGCCTGTGTGTGTACTCTGTATAAAGGTGAAAAACTTTAATTTTGGGATGACTAAAGTACGTCTTCTTCCATCTCTATATTCTTCTATATTTAGTTGTGTTTTCTCTATTACGTGTGGTTTCCATATTTGTTTGGGTTTCCTGTATTTGCAGCTATGTCTTGTTGAATTGGTGAAGATGTCTTCCTTTGCAGAGCGTTGACTCTCGAGCCAGCACGCAGTGCTGAGTTTCACTACTGGATTTGTTTTTGCTTTGCGACGCAATGGACACAATTCATTGAGCTCTCATAAGGTACTGAGGTACCACAGTGCGCCCTAGTCTTGTTACTGCCATTTACACAGGTGTTACAAGCTTCAACCTTGAAACTCTCCCACTGCTTTATTTAGACCAGCCTTCTCTGAACAGGGAGCTCTGCGAGGCACTCGGAGCTCCGAGCACAGCAGCCATGCACAAACACAGCCAAAAGGCTGCAGATGTTCCTCTGTGGGCCCTGACTGTTGCCAGTCTAATTGATGGATAATGATGAGCGGGGCTGATACTAATTGAAGCCGACTGACTTTCAACAGTCAGGGTCACAGCAGAATGGATGAGGGGCGGGAGAATAATGGGAAGAGAAATGAAAGAAAGGCTTTGTTTAAGTGGGCTGAGATGCCAAGGGGCCATTTACAAGTTGTACAAGACAAGATTGGATTCTTGAAAGTAAACAATCATATTGCATCATAGAGATTAAATATGAGCTCTATTATACCTCAGATTTGACAAAGTAGAAAGTCAAAGGTGTATTCTGCTCATTGCAAAACATTAGCTGAACAGTTGTTCAACAGCAGTAATCCCGTTAATTGACAACATTAACAGGGTTGTAGATGTAATGAAATATCAAAGAAAGAAAAACCAAGAATAACTAGAGACCATCTCGTGATGGGATCACACCAGCCGATGACGCGCATTGCCAGCTCTATCTCCACAACGCTCTGGCCTGTTTACAATTATTTAAACCAATCACAATGGTCTTGGGCGGAGCTAAGCTCTGGACACAGCGACACTAGCTCTGCAAAATAGTCTCGGGAAGGAACTTGTTTTGGTGGAACTCTTGTACGTCAAAGAAAACGTCACATAATATTAGTAATAATAATAACTTGGATTTACATAACACTTTTCATGGTACCCAAGGTCACTTAACAAATAAGCGGAGGGAGGAGGGGGGTTAGGGTATCAAAGGACTTAGTGAAAAGAAATGTTTTAAGGTGCTTTTTGAACATGGGCAGGAATGGGGCAGAGCGGACGTGGAATGGTAGACTGTTCCAGAATGTGGGAGCATTGGCAGAGAAAGCCCTGTCCCAAAAAAGTCTGCAACCTGGTGCGGGGGACGTCCAGCAGGTCGTTGTCAGAGGACTGCAGGAAACGTGACTGAGTAAAGGGGTGGAGGAGATCTGTGAGGTATTGCGGGGAGAGTCCATGGGGAGATTTGTAGGTGAGCAGGAGGATCTTGTTGGTGATGTGTGACTTGACTAGCAACCGGTGGAGTTGTTGGATGGGAGTGATATGCTGCCAGGGCTTTGAGTGGGTTAGAACCCTGACAGCAGAGTTCTGGACATACTGGAGTCTGCTAAGGGCCTCGGTGGGTAGTCCAGACGATAGGTGATGATGGCATAGACGATTGTCTCAGTCACTGAATGTGTGAGTGAAGGCCGGAGTCTTGAGATGTACATACAATATTAAATGAAGTTATCTGTACACACAACACAGTAAAGTGAGCTATTTAAATTAGCTGATACATGATTAAACGTCATTAGCTCGTACCAGTGTATCACCGTGTGTACTTTGTCCCCAGCAACCCAGGTCCCAAAACGTCCCAGTTAGAGA
>NC_045736.1:4151483-4154412 GCF_008692095.1 Etheostoma spectabile | reverse complement strand
TAAAAATATTCTTTGTAAATCATTCCTCGACAAAAACGTAGGCCTGCCTTGTTGCACGTCAACATTTTCTTCATAACCATTTTCAAAATGTAGCTTGCTAGCTCGAAGTTTGTTGTCGCCAGGCAGTTACCCTGGAAATCTACTTCTGTTGATCCGGACTACACCAGCTGTAACTAGAGATGGTCCAATACCATTTTTTGCTTCCTGATACCGATTCTGATACCTGAACTTGCGTATTGGGCGATACCGAGTACTGATCCGATACCAGTGTGTTATATATTTTATTATGTTTTAACGCATGTATACTACTACTATCCCTGTATGGATGTGATATGATATGATGTGATGTGATTTGTTCAGGGCTTTAAAATGTGGTATCAGATCATTGTATTAACTCCAGTACTTCCCGATACCAATACCAGCGTTTTAGGCAGTATCGGAGGCGATACCGATACTGGTATTGGAACAACTCTAGCTGTAACGCCAAATCGGGCCAAGGCTTTAAAGTGGGGGGGCAAAGGCCCCATCCCTACTTCAGGTACTTGGACCAAACCCATCTTCAAACTCAGCCACATTTTGATCTCAAAATTACACCTGTAAAATTGCGTGACTTGCACAGTTGGGACGCTATCACGGTGACAGAATCTGTCCTCTGACCGATGTAGTACTCAAAACTGCTTCTGTGGTAGTAGAACCGCACGCACACACGCACACAAGCACGCACGTAAGATTGAGAGTTTTTGCAGAGCTACAGACAAACTTTTGGAATATATCTTTGGCATCTTACTTAACCAGTAAATTAAATTGCCAAAAATCCTGATAGAGGAAGAGAGCAGGTCTCCATGTAGGTTAAGCTCCATCAGTGGAACATGGCTGAGAGAGAAGATGGCAGAGCCGGGGTGAATCAGCGAGGCGACCTGGTGCCAGCAGCTTCCTATCTGTCGCAGTGTGCCTGTGAAGGCTTCGGCGTGGCAGCAGGCCTGTGATCTCGCCCCGAGCATAACCCCCTGCCGAGAGGCCAGGCCTGGAGTGACTGATCCTCTGACTGGCTGCTCTCCCTCTTTCTTTCCATCATCCACTCCTCCCTCGCTTCCCTTAAGACTTTGCATCGCGCCACACAGCTCCCATCTGCAGACATTCTTACAGCAGCCATTTTGTGTCCTGTTCGGCTTCACTCCTCTTCATTTTATATAAAAAAGAGGCTTTGACAGCTTTGTCACAAGTCTTCTTGCTGCCATGACTGGCATTTTGGAGGTCTGTCAGGGACATCTTGTGTACACATAATGCCTGAGATTTTCAACAACTTTAAGATCTTTTTAATGCCAGTTTGAATGCAATACCAGTTTCCTCATTAATAAATGAAAGTGACAGTTCATCCATTAGAAGGTATCTGTGTGACTTGTTTACATTTCAACCAGGAGTGCAGGACACAGACTGCTGCATTAAAGATAGGTTAGTGTCTCATGTGTTATGGGTTGCAAAGCCCTTTCATTCAATGTGTCTTTGGAGTATAAAAATAAAATTGACTTTTTATTGTTTCACCATCCTTACAAAGACAAATGGAGTGAGCTAAATGATATAGGCTACGGCCAAGTAAGGTTATGTTGACACACATACAGTTAAATACAATATTGTTAAAAAATGTAATTTCAAAAGGTTTGTTGCATGGTTAAAGAAAAAATAACTTTGCACTATTCTGTTCTAGCACCATTCTTCCTGGGAACATGTCTGCACTAGGATCAACCAGGGATTGATCCACCAACCTTCCGATTGGCAGGCAACCGCTTTACCACTTATCCACAGCCACCCTCTGCATGCAATATTGTGGCTGTTCTACTGGTACATTAAATCAGCAGTCTGCGGACGTTAAACACATGCCTGTAAGCATGTTCGAGCCTCCCAGATGTTGAACTGGCACTCAGGTTCCTGCTTGTTGGTTAACGTGGGTCGGATATCAATCAAGAAAAAAAAAATCTAAATTAGCATCCATACTACCTATATGAGAATATTCTTCAATTTAGGCAACTAAAACTGCTTGGTTAAAGTTAGGAAAAGTGCTCTTTGGTGAAGGAATTCAACATGACAATTATTTCAAAGTCATAATCTTTTTACACCCAACTATCTACTGCTGACTGAAACTACATTTCATATCCAGCCAATCATGAGACATTCAGCCGCAAGCACTGTCCAACTGCCATGGAATATAACATTTAAATCCATCAGATATCCATGACGAAAGGGACCTTAAAAGCCCAAAAATTGATCACATCAATGGAATTCTTTTGCAAGACCACAGTCTCTGATAATCTATGGTGATTATCCAATGCATGAATACAAAGCTGATACTTGTGGAGAGCATTATTCTCAAGTTGTCTTGGAGAGAGTCATCTTCCTAGGAAAGTAATCATTGAGATGCTTCCATGCAGATGTTTCTTGCGCTTGACATTGCATGCAAAATCAGGTACACAGCTGTTCATTTTCCCAGCTGTTTCAACTGGCCCTGCGTTGTTGATTACAGCTTATGAGATGGATCCGCCCTCCTCTGAATCCTAAGGATGCCCTGAAGTCTCCATACAGTTTCCCTGTATAAAGTTGCAAAGGAGGAGCTGCTGGCTCCAGAAGGGTTGTTTTTTATTCTCTATTACCTTTTTTAAATGTTTATTCAATTGACACGCTCATTGTTGCCTCATTTAGAAACATGGGACTCTCCTAGATAAAGATCCTGTAGCTTTATATTGTGCCCATTGCACGTGCTATATTTCTTTGCATGCACTGAACATGGTTATCTGCAAAGATATCACAATTATCCTTTTCATTTGTAATATTACATCAGATATATTTACTCCTTGTTGTTTGTATGTATGTTCGGTCTTGTGCTTTGACAACACAGGTGTATTGAAGAGAGAGAGAGAGAGAGAGAGAGAGAGAG
>NC_045736.1:4148996-4151473 GCF_008692095.1 Etheostoma spectabile | reverse complement strand
GAGAGAGAGAGAGAGAGAGAGTGTCCGTCAGTCACAGTGGCCATGGCGTTGCTTTGAATGAGATTAATAAAACCTTATTTTCTGATGATTTCTGCCTAAATTTCATGGATCTTTAGAATGTGATGGAAACGCGGACAGCAATAGGCTGAAGGAACCTCCTAGTTCCTTTAAAATAGTTCTGAACGAGTAAAAAGACCCCAGAACCTTGGGTCGTAACACGGTGTATGTCTAAGAAATAGGATACAAATCACTCCACGGGACAAACATGAGGGGTTACCCTGTATTTTCTTTATATTGTAAGGAATCATTGGCTGAAAAAAGATCGAGAACCTCCGATGACTGTATCTGTTTGCATTGACGATACAATCTTTACAGTTAGAAGACAAGGTTAAAAGGAAGTTAGATAATGCTTGAATAGGGACTCGAGTAATTTAGAATTGGACATCTGCACAGTTCGGAGACATGCAAGAAAATTAAAACTTAAAAAAGGAATTGATAAAGCAAAGGACATATATCCTGACTTGAATGTTGTCACGCTTAAAAGGAAGTAGTTTGCATGATGAGTCATACAACATCATCTCTTTGTATATTTTTTGTAATGATTAGCCACTCTTTTATACAGAGTATATATACAAATGTGTATTTATTTACCTGATACCACTATTTCTCAATGTTTTGCACTTAAAGGACTGCATTGTCATGTCTGAGGAATAGCACGCTTGGACCCAAAAGAGTGGAGTGCGGCAGTGAGCAGGTTAGAAGCTATATTCAAATGAAAATACAACAAAAGGTTTCCTGAGGCAGTAAAAGGAAGTCCAACAAAAACCACGAGAAAAAAAACTTAAGACTAGGAAAACAAATCCACAATGACATGGAGACACAGGGAATGACAACAGGGGAAACAACCATGAACAGACAAGAGACAAAGAAACACACACAGAGACTACAGACACACAAGGTAATGAGGGTAGTAACAAGGGAAAGGTGACATGAGGGCGGTTGAACAGGTGGAACACCAAGGCGGGGCAGACAATCACAGAGGCGGGTAAACACAAGACAGGAAGTAAAACAAGACATGACGCAGGAGAAACAGACTACAAAGTAAAACAGGAAACTGACTGACAAGACAGTGGGAACAACACTACTGACTGAAGGACAGATGACACAAAGACATGCTGACAAGGGTGAGACAAGCAGGTAAGGACTACAGAGGCTGTAAACAACAAGGAAACAGGGAATGAATACTAAAATAAACGGGAAATATCAGAACAGAAAACCACAACCATGACATGCATTCAATTTCATCGCACATGTACAATGACAATAAATACTATTCTCTTCTATCTGAAGACTGCGAAGCTGTTCCAAATGTGGGGATAACTGCACACACATATGAAGAGCCATTACTCAAAGGCATTCAGAGTGTTGAACTTATTTGTAGATACAAAAAGTCACAAAGTATTTGTGACTCCTGCTAACTTTCTCTCAACTCCATACTCCATGAAGTATGTGTATTTAGATTGTCCGTTTGCAATAAGTCTTGGGTCTTCTGATCATTTTACTAATTCCTTGTCTTAAACCACTTTCATTCTTCAAAACAGTGTGGCTGGTTGTTTTTTTTTGCCCTGACTTTATCCTTCTTCTCTTTGCAAATGGTATCCTTTAAACCACTCCTGGAGCGATCTTTCCACCTTCTCTGACACGCAACTATCGATCTCTTCAAATCAACTCTGTCTACTTTAAAATAGCCTAGTTGATAAAGTTGAAAGCCACTATGGCGCTGGGTCAAATATACAGTGATGGTCCCTCATGCTTTGTTCCTCTTGGCAGGAACAAACAAAAGAAAATCATCAGACAGAGAAATTCACCCAAGCTCTCTTCTTGAGGCTGCATGGGGATCAGCGGGGGGATAGCGCTTGTTGACAGCCAAAACAAGCGTAATATGGCTCTGAATACATAATGCCATAACCCAACGGGGATCAAATCTGTGACATTCTAACGAGTTCCATCTGAAGGAAGGGCTTCCATTCCGTCAACTGGTTTATCAGTGAGTGAGTGTGTCTGTGTGTATCAGTTTGTGTATCAGTGTGTGTTTCAGTGTGTGAGCATTTGTGTGTGTGTTTTGTCACCTCACGACATGCTGATGAACTCCTACCTATACACAGGCGACATGCACAACACACACACACACACACACACACACACGTATACATCTGCCGGTCCATCTCCACTTTGAGCGATAGTTGGGAGACAGAGCGACCTCCTGCCCCCATCTGACACCAAGCAACCCATCTCACCCAACCCCCCCCCAGAAAAACACACACACACACACACATGCACACACACACAAACCTCGCCTTTGAGCCAGTGTTCACACCCAAGTCTTCGCATGGCGCTTGGCAGGGGGGGGGCTGCCACCAGCAGGATTTGATGCAAAAAATGGCACACCTCGTCTTCTTCGCCCCCCCCCCCCCCCC
>NC_045736.1:4127230-4148986 GCF_008692095.1 Etheostoma spectabile | reverse complement strand
TCCACCTCCTCACCTCTTTCATGACCCTTCTGCATATATTTGCTGTGTAGTGTAATGAGAGAGAACTGGCCTTTTTTATATTTGAAGGGCAAACAACACATGAAGACGTGCAGGGTTTTTTCTAGGTTTGTGGACTTAGGTGGAAGTATTTGGCAAGGGGTCCCCCCCCTTTAAGGAAATGTTACGTTTTTCAATAAAAAAGAAAAATGAAATGCTATTTCACCTCATTTTAGCAAAGGAAAAGGTACTTGCAAAAGAAGTCCACTAGGGATGGAAAAGTTATGTAGTAGTTTTGATGCTCACATTGACTTTACATTTTGGTTTAGGTGCTGCCCAGAACAGCTTGGGTGCTGCGTCTAAGCCCTATAATGAAAGGGAAAACCCTGACATGCATCAGAATAGATCATTTTACCTTTACCTTAACTAAAATGACTTAACCTATCCAGGTGGAAGATAGCTGAGCCCTACATGCACACTATACTATAGCCCCATTTTGACAGTTGCAGGTACTAAGGAGTAACAGGAACTAAGCATAAGCGTTAGCATTTCCACTGCATCTACCAGGCACACTTTGATAATGGATTAAAAAATGAGGCACCTGACCAAAGTCCGTATTTTACGAGATGGGAGTGAGAATGTGTTGGTTGTGCAGCAGGTGACGGTCTGACAGAAAACAGAAACTCTGAAGTTAAAAGTCTACTTGTGCTTTGTTTGGGGGGTTTAAGAACACAACAAGACGTCAAGTACATTTCGTCTCATTTACACTCCTGTCGTGTTCTTAAATCCCCCAACAAAGCACAAGTCAACTTTATATTTTTAGTTAATATTTTCCGTCAGATCGTTTATAGATTTCAACGATTCCGCCTAGTCATGACTGAATGAACGAGATCCAGGGTACAAGAGGCCGAAATGGGTTTCCTCAGAAGGGGGCTGGCGGCTCCCTTAGTAATAGGGTGCTCAGTCAGGCTTTACGTTGAAAGGAGCCAGTTGAGTTGGTACGGGCATCTGGTAAAGATGCATCTGGTAAGGTGCCTTGAGCGCCTCCCTAGGGAGATGTTACAGACCCGTCCAGCTGGGAGGAGGCCTCGGGGAAGACCCAGTACTAGGTGGAGGAATTATATCTCCAACCTGGCCTGGGAACGCCTCGGGATTCCCCAGTCAGAGCTGGTTAATGTGGCTAAACCCGATACCGGATAAGCAGACGAAGATGGATGGATGGACTTGAAGGCAGCTTTATTTCATGGAAGATTTGCTATCGCTATCTAAAAGAAAAGAGTGCTTTGTCGTTATAGGTAACAGTCAACTCTTGTTTTTTCCCCCTCATAGGGTTTTAAAATGTTCTTGTGGCAGCGATAGAGACAGTGATGTTTCCCGTTTACTGTACGGGACTCTCACACAGCTCGAAACCCACCGAAAAGTCTGATCTCCGGCATTACCGCAGCATTACATGGGTGATTTCTTTTAGTGTCCCTCCTTGCGGCATCCTTGCCACAGCCTGAACGCACTACCCCCATTCAAAATGAAAGGGAAGACCTGCGTTTCTGCCAAACTGCTCGACGGCTGACGCAGGCAGTCTGAACACGGCATTGCTAATAAGCAGACCAAAATAGAATCTGTGGATTTTGATTACATTTCAGCCGTCATCTAGAATGAAACTCTGGAATTTAGCTGTCTAATTTTTTCTGCTTGGGTGGAGATGTCTCAACATTATGAGTCTTATGCTACTTTTTAAATTTGAAAAAGTAAAACTCATCTCATACTGTAGTAATACTCGGTTACAGCAGTCACACTCTGTATAACTTTTTTCCTCCTCCAGAACACTGCTCATGTTCTGCTGTGACAAAACGCTCCCTTGGTTGAGGTTAGTTTAAAAAAAATCTTTTAAATAAACCACAAATGGAAAGGGGAGTACATTCAACTAATTTCCTGGAGGACGGCTGGACATGCCCAATGATAGGAAGGGCACCCACCCGTAAGGGGTGCGCTTAGGTCATAAACAAGCGCCCCTCAGTAATTACACAACCATCCGAGTGAGCGAGTTTAGCGGGGGAGCAGAAGCAGCTTGAAGTGAAGAAGAGGGGTGTGAGTGTAGGAGCACAAGAAATGTGTCTGAGTCAAGACAAAGTTCTGAGCTGGAGAAGGAGATATTTCAGGGAGAGAGTTGAGGGAGTGCATTAAAAATGTAAAAATGTAGTATTAATAAAGTCACGGGCGCTTCCGCATGCTCGAAAACTGTAGACTACTCTGTTTCTGTACCAAATTTTGTATATACAGATTAATGATTGTAATCTCACCTTCACCTTTCTAAAAAAAAAAAGAAGAAAAAAAAGCGAAAAAAAAAAAAAAGCATTGACTTGACTAAGTTACTGTCTGTACAATAATCTTAATAAAAATGTTTTTGAAACGAAGCGCATGTGAGTGAAAGGAGCAAATAAGTCATGCATATTTATTTACGCACAGACGCAAGCATGCACACACACTCACACACGCACACACACACACAAAAAAAAGCTAACTGATTTGTTAGGTCAGAGGCCCTCTTTTGTAGGGCCGCTCAGGAGCTTTTGTGCTGCTGAGAGCGAGGAATGTTGGAGCTAAGGAGGAGCCTCGCCACAGGGGGTACACGGGGATTACAAGCAACCTGGGACTCTGCCTCTTTCTGCCTCTCCTGTGTGTGTGTGTGTGTGTGTGTGTGTGTGTGTTTAAGTGTAGGGCTGAGTAAGAAACCATTACACTTGTTGAGCTCTGGCTGGATTATGCCAGGAGAGTATTGTTAGTACCGAGAGTTGGCATTGAATGCTTTGTTCACTTTTTCTGATTCAAATTCTAATTTTGTTCATTTTGTCGGGCACTTTACTTCGCTGTTGTTCATCTGTTCTAAAGACAACCTTACTCACCTGCTTATTTTCTTAGATGACCATGTTTTTCTTGAGTGTAAGTCATTGCTAGTGTTTATACTACTAAAAAAGTGCTGATTTAGTATTATCACAAAATGGCATTTGCACCGGTTTTGGAAAGAATGCAAACATCGCCTCTTTTTTGAAAATAAACCCTACAGTGCAAAAAACACGGTTTCATTTTGCTGCTTTGCTGCAGTTTGGGATTGATATTTAGGGTGGAAATTCTTATTTGTCATGGTCATGGTTTCAGTTTAGGTAAGGGTTGAGGTTAAGTGAATACAGTCAATGAAAGTCTTTACACATTTGGAAAAGAAGAAGTGGAATTCCACCTTGTTGTTGTTAAAAATACCTTCCACACTCAAAAAGTAGCAGTGACAAATGAACCATCATTAGTATGCTAATGACTGTGGATCTAGTAGACATGCTCTAATCCTTAATTTGACTGTGGGGGGGGCAGCCAAGATCCAGGCTTTGCCCTCAATTATGAGAATAAATGCAAACCCCTGTTTTTCTGCTCAAACTTTTTCAAATTGATACACCTTACATAGTCGGCATAACAGCTACGTTCTCATTTCAGCAGTTTTAGGTGAATAATGACACTTAAAACCCTAACCCTGAGTATTTTTGTTGCCTAAACCTAACTAGTTCCGTTTCAACATTAATCACTGTATGTGTTTACTATTAACTATGTGGCCGTCACGTTACATAGTATGGTCACAATATTTAAGCGTCACCACGGTCGCGTGTTACAATCACATTTAAATAGAACGGCCATATATCTCGTTTTGGGAGCCATTGGAAAAAATAAATCAACCCTTTTCTGTAGGTCTGTTAAAATCGCCCCCTCCTCAAGAAATAAATCCAGTCCGAATGTGGCTAAAGACACTTCTTTATCTCCTTTTTAAAGGTCCCATGATATGGTTTTCTTTGGATGCTCTAATATAGACCTTAGTGGTCCCTTAATACTGTATCTGAAGTCTCTTTTATATAGACCTTAGTGGTCCCCTAATATTGTATCTGGAGTCTATTTTATATAGACCTTAGTGGTCCCCTAAGACTATAGACCTTAGTGGTCCCCTAATATTGTATTTAAAGTCTCTTTATATAGACCTTAGTGGTCTCCTAATACTGTATCTGAAGTCTCTTTTATATAAACCTTAGGGGTCCCCTAATACTATAGACCTTAGTGGTCCCCTAATATTGTATTTAAAGTCTCTTTATATAGACCTTAGTGGTCCCCTAATACTGTATCTGAAGTCTCTTTTATATAGACCTTAGTGCTCCCCTAATACTGTATCTGAAGACTCTTTTATATAGACCTTAGTGGTCCCCTAATACTGTATCTGAAGTCTCTTTTATATAGACCTTAGTGGTCTCCTAATACTGTATCTGGATTCTCTTTTATATAGACCTTAGTGGTCCCCTAATATTGTATCTGGAGTCTCTTTTATATAGACCTTAGTGGTACCCTAATCCTGTATCAGGAGTCTCTTTTATACAGACTTGAAATTGTCATTCCATGGGACTTTTAATCAAACGGCAATCGGCAAACTAAGAAGTTGCACATAACGGCCACCGTGTGGTAAGAAGTGTGAATGTATATTACAATTTTACGAACACGGTTGGGTTCTCCGCTGGGCCTCATGGGCGTAAAGCACTCTTGGGACCGTTTAGTGTTCCAATGGAAGGGGTTCTCAACTGCTCTCACCCTGTGACCCACATTTTCCCACGGTCATTAAGTCGCGACCCACTTTCGTAGAATTCAAACCCAGCAAATTTAGCTTTTAAAAATAGCCTTAAAAAACAAACGCACATCATCTTTTTCTTTTTACATAAACACACATATTTACACTTTTTGGATGGTTTCATGCTCTCATGAACAAGCACTTCACTACATATCACTCACTGGGGTTTCTATCCCTTCCAATCCTCAATGTACGTAAACTCCCATTTTAAACACTCACAGGTTATACTGTATTTGCTTAACTTAAAGTGAACGTTAATCAAATTATGGGTGCCCTGGCAACGGCACTAGTCGGCTGCACAGCTCTGACCCATGTCCGTCAAAACTATTTTTCTACACTTTACTTGAAGGTATCTACTAAAAAGCAGTGATGGCGGTTATTAAGTATTGCATTACTCTAATCTGACCCCCTTTTTCAGTAAGGAGTAATCTAACGTGTTACTATTTCCAAACCAGTAATCAGATTAAAGTTACTTATCTAAGTCACTGTGCGTTACTACAGTATGTTTGTCATTTTCCTTAGTAAAAATATATATTTTTTCTTTCTTCTTGCGTCTCGGGGAGTGGAGTCACATACGGGACAGTTCATGTGCACCGTGCAGCGACAACAACAATGGAGGGAGGAGAGAGATGCATGTTTTCTAGCTGGCAATCAGAGGTGGGTGGAGTAGCCAAAAATTGTACTCTACGACTGTAAAGCTAACCTGTCCCGCTGCTGCATAGACGTATAAAGAGATACCTCTTTATATGTCTATGCGCTGCTGAAGCGAGTATGATCACGTGACCGCACAACGACGTGTGATTGGTTAAGCACAGTCACGTGGTAGAGCCTTCAGCGGAAGACTCTCTCTCTCTGTCAAAATAAAACATTAAAATGAAACGTACGCTGGGGTAAAAACAATGAAGCGTAGTAACGAGTAACGAGCTCATTGTAGCCTAATGTATCGGAGTAAGAGTACAGTTTCTTCTTCACTAATCTACTCAAGTACAAGTAAAAGTATAGTGAATTAAAACTACTCCTAGAAGTACAATTTTTTCAAAAACTTACTCAAGTAAATGTAACAGAGTAAATGTAACTCGTTACTACCCACCTCTGCTGGCCATACAGTCACTATTTTGAGTTTGTGTCAGCTAAAGATGGTAATATTAAGGTTGGTGGTACACTCTGCGCTGGTGGTGACAAAGTGCTATCTAGCTACAAAAACACTATGTCAAATTTAAAGAAAGATTTGGAGTTGCAGCACTGCACAAGTCCCACCAGGTGGTGCGAAGCAGAGAGCAGGAGGTCCACCCCACCACCACCCAAACAACGACAGCTGGATTTTGGTGTAAAGCCAGTAAATTGGGGGGGGAGTTGAAGAAGTTGGTTAGGAAGTATGTTGTAGAGGTTATGCAGCCCTTAAAGATGGTTGACTTGCTCTCTTTCGCGCCGTAATTAACAAGATCCCCACTACTGTAAACGCAGAGTTGCCTCACAGTAAACCGGTTGTCGTTTTTATGTTGAGGCAGCGGGGGTGTTGTCGGCAGCTGCTGAATGTAAAACATTACTTTTAAAATCAAGTGATTTGTAAGGTAACTAAGTTACTTTTTCAAAGTGACACGGCACTGTCATGAACATGTCATAAACAATGTAAACAAGTCATCAACCTTTTGACACAGCCTTTTTAGTAAGTGTCATTCGGTTTTTGTCATGTTTAGGGTTGAAGTAATAATAGTGATAACATAAAGTAATAATTCAATCTACACAGCTCTATAAAGAAGGAAAGAGTTGAGTCATGTGTCATGACTGTTGTTATGACTGTGTCATGTGGTCATGACAGTGTCATGTCACTCTCATTTAGATACCTTCAAATAAAGTGTGACCTTTTTTATTCTAAATCCAAGTCCAAGATCAGATGTGCATTAACTATAATGTATTTATTTATTGACCAGCAATCCGCGACCCACCCACAACGGGTCCCAGACCCACTTTGTGGTCACGACCCTTTACTTGAGAATCACTGGTATCTGGTAACTTGTATCTATGCTTGCTCTTGGGGGAATTACTAGAATTGTTGGGACTTTATAAATGACAGAGTGTGGTCTAGACCTACTCTATCTGTAAAGTGTCTCAAGATAACTCTTGATATGACTTGATATTATAAATAAAATGGAACTGAAATGGAACTGTGTTTTTTCTGCTAGAAAAATAATTGCAGTCCTTGGTGAAAATATTCGACAGAAACAAAGACTGATGTCTGAAAGGCCTTGACTGTGCCATGGCCTTTATTGACAGACAAAAGAAACTGTCAAAGACAGCACTGACAAAGAAGAGGGGACATTTTACGGATTGTGCCACATCTGTTGTGAGGTTCTCCAGCAATGAGTGTCTATTGCTAAGCACATCTGCGGCCATTTATAGTGCATTTAGCATTCCATGTACTGTGACTGTAAACCGCCATCAGCAGTGATACACCAATAATCATTATACGTCAGAAAGATACTCAGTGATTTACTTTTTAGTGCTCATAGAAACAGACTTCAGTGCTTCGCAATAGAGGCTAAAATGAAAAGAATATGAAATAAAAGGAAATATTAACTGCATGTTTAAATCATTGCAAAACAAATTCAAGTAAAGCCCATATTCCAAAATAAATGAATGATCTTATTTACAGGTAACTACAAACCGATGAGAAGAAGAAAAAATGGGTATTGATCGGATTCCTTTTTCATGGTCAGACCATTTAGCTGACAACTTGTGTGTGTGTGTATGTGTGTGAGAGAGAGAGAGAGAGAGGAGGAGGGAGAAGAGGAGAGAGAGAGAGAGAGGAGAGAGAGAGAGAGAGAGGAGAGAGAGAGAGAGAGATGTCCTGCTGAGACCCAGCTGTGTCTGCAATTAGCAGGAGGCATGGAATGATGATTGCTGGTGCGGCAACACTAATGCCAAGTGGCAGGCTCTCTTTTGAAGGAGAAGGAAGGCCGCTGAGTGCCATACAGCAACACTACTTTTTCTTTCAAACACACATGCTTACACTGGGATTACAACACTAGACCATATGCACACAGACACAAACAGGGGGAGGGGTGTGTGTGTTGTGTGTGGGTGGTTGTGGTGTGTGTGTGTGTGTGTGTGTGGTGTGGTGTGTGGGTGTGTGTGTGTGTGTGTTGTGTGTGGTGTGTGGGGGGGGGGGGGGGGTTGTCCCTTAGAGGTCCTCTTGTTGCTGTGAAAGGACGGCAAAAGTGAAAAAAGTGAATTAAGCTTTTTTTCAGCTCTCATCTCTTCAATGTTGAATTCAATTTCAATTTTTTCAATTTTATTTATAATATCAAATCATAACAAAAGATATCTCGAGACACTTTACAGATAAAGTAGGTCTAGACCACCCTCTAATATTTATAAAGCCCCAACAATTCTACTAATTCCCTTTATTGTTGTCCATTTAACCAACACCGCAGGTCCCCTAATGCATCTACCTTAACCCACTGACTCAATATAGAATTATTCTCCCTATTTTACAAGCTAGAATGTTATAGCACACTAGCACACAAATCAAGATGTGTGGCTTAAGCAGATGTGTATGGCTTCATGGTGGTCTACCATTGTAAGACCAGGTAACCATAATGTCCCCTTGTTCCGGCCAAGGACTGTGTTGCATGTCATCCTGCCTCTTCATTCCCTGATTGCTCTCTATTGTCATGTACCCTAACAAAGGTAAAGATGCCCAAAAATGACTTGGAACTTGTGACACTTTGGAAACTACTTCAATGTTCCGGGGCGAGGAGTGTAAGCCATGAGATGACTTGACCATGTCTGTCCAGCGCAAAGGCTCCACAAGTCTGCGAAACGCGTGGTTGTGGACGTCCCACTGGGAAAAGCAGAATTTTTTTGGGTGAAGAGTGTGGAAAGGGTCTCTGTGCATGCTCGTAGTGTTTGCTGCATCTAGTTAGCCACGGTGTCTCGTGCAAGTACAACCGAGGATTCAGTTTGCTTCAGTTGTCTCCAGACTATATGTCTAATGATCAAAATGATATGTCCATGTTCTGAATATAATCTAAGGCAGGGCAAAGAGCCTGCTGTCAGAGCCTGCTCCAGGCTGCATCCCACTGCCATTTCTTTACACTTATGGCCAATCACTGCAAAAAGTTTCCAAATGTCCATTTGGAAATAGTTCCAAAAACTGTCTGATGCAGCCCACCCTACGTACTCCATGAGCATGATTATGCAAAAACTCGGCACCTTCTCTTTAACCCTATTCTCATAGTTTGGTCATTGGTGTGTGGATGGCAGACTTTTAGAAAATGATGTGAAAGCACAAGAGTGAAGGGACATATAAATATGTTTTCAAATGTATCTGCCTAAGAGTGGACGGACAAGAAAGGGGCTTTTCACAGAGGTTCAACAGGGCTCAGCAACTTGTACTAGATATTGTCATGCTCTGACTCTCTTTCCCTCTCTCTTTCTCCCTCTTTCTGTCCTTCTCTTTTCATCCAAAGAAGTAGGTATCTTAGAGGAGGAGGAAGGAGCAGGAGGGCCCTGAAAGTAGGACTAAAGTAAGGTTTGGGGCTCAACGAGCTCACAGGTCTCAAACTGTTTTGATTGTGCCGCTGACACAAAAGGTAAACCCTGGCTGACCATTGACCGCAGTCTGAGCACAGCTGGGACGGCGACAAAACAGGCTCAGTGGGCATTTCAAGCAGGCAGCTGTTTAAGAAAAGGAGTGCTGAGGAACAGGATGGCAGTCTACCCGCAGGGCGAAGCATCGCAGGAGAAAGGTAAATGTTTATCTCAGGTCTGGGTTTTCTTTTCAGGGACGGCAATCTGGCTCTCTTACAAAACACCCGTGTCCTTCTACCCGCAAGTGTCAGCTCAACGGACAAGAGAGAATAAATAAGGAGCAACTTTATAAAAACATGGCAGTTTGGAGAAGGCATTGGATTATATTAGAGGCAGTGGGTGGAGGGAGTTGGGGGGCCATGTTGTGAGGAACTAAACAGTTGAAATTACGGTCAGCGACCAGTCATTGAGTAAACATACAATGAGCGACAGAAAAGCTCTGTGGTAGACAATAAAAAAAGAAAAAAGCCGCCGGCTTCAGGCCCTGAGAAAAGTGAGCCATTCTACTCACAAAGAGCCGCTTAGGGGTGGATTGAGGGAAGGAAAAAGAGGGCTAAAACACTTGTGGGCTCAGGGAACTCTATAGGGGGAGTGAAAATGGAATAAGCCAGCAAGCACTTGAGGATCCCGCCGAGCACCTGAATGGGACAGAGGGGTGGAGCAGCAGAGGGGGGTCTGGGGAAGGTGAATGGCCTTCTTTTTGGGTCCAATTTGTCTCTTTTCACCCCGCTCGCCCTGCTCCGGCTCTGACAGATGTACAAAGAGGGAGCGGCGCTGGGCCACTCATCCAAATACGCCCGTGAGCAGCTGTCACTTTTGTCAGACAAGTTAATCAAACAAATGCCACCATACCTCCCTTTCTAACAAGGCAGAAGGAAAGAGGCAAAGGGGGGGGGGCTGTAAAGGGTGATAGAGACCCGAGAGATGACATATGTGTCCTCGATCAATTCACCCCGTTGGCCCTAATCAATACACCAGCGGGTCTTGACAAAGGAGAGATCTCCATTAAACTGGTATTTCCCTGCTCTAGGGACGATCTAGGCCTTAGTGTCCTTTGCCGTTTCCTCCCGGCAACACAGCGCTGGGAATGCTCCCAAAGGATTTAGAGCCGAAAGGAAACGAAGCAGGGGAAGAAAATGCTCTCTCTCAGTAATTATTACGGACTCTAAGCTGCTTACAGACTTCATTAAATGGAAGTGAAACCTTTTCAGAGCCTGTTGAACAGTCACACAGTCAATCTACCCTATCCTGCCTGGCTGGCCTTTTTTATTCTTGTGCCCGATGACAATGGCCATTATTTTCCTCCCCATTGCTTGTGTAATCCTTTTACTGATATTTCACTTCAACCTAAAAGAGATTACTGACAGGCATGAAAAACATCAAGAGGACATCGATGCAGTATTGCATTCATATCGTTGTAGATGAAGGGCAAAGGACATCTTGTTATGGTCTGTCAGATAAAACACACTGGTCTAAAAAACAAAATCAATCCTCGCGAAAAATTACAGAGGTAAACTGTAGCTATATGCTGGTTGATGTAATGGGTATCAAGGTTTTAGTTTCATGATCGGGCATGGGTACAAATGTGGGCATGTGATCTGATTAGATCTAATTGACAATTAGGAAATATATCAACGTATCATTCATTATCTCTATATGTGATATATCATTGGACTTTGGTTCTTCAGTGGGATTGTATGCCGATGATAGGATTATGTTTCATGTCAATTTACAAAAAAATATGTTGTATGAAATAAGGATTCACAACAAATTGTAATCTAAAACTGACATTATTAGTTATAGTTTTGTTTGTTTGGAGTTTTTTTCTGAGATGAGTGGTATTATCTCAGTTGTGTAGCTGCTACTTTATTATTACTAATCAATTGACCTTTTGAGCTCTAATCAATATATAGGCTGTATATACCATTATCAGTCTTGGTGTCAGATTTTTATAAATATCCTTAAACTCAAAGTCAAAGTATCTTTATTAGTCTCCCTAAGGAGAAATTAGTTTTGGACACAGAGTAACATTGCTGCAAGAGTTACAACAGACACACAACGAGGGTTAAAACAATTAAAAGACAAATGTACTGTATACTGATTTCAACCATATCAATCAGCCCTAAAGAGACATTATCGGTTTTGATCAAACAGATGATTTGATTATAAACGGTTCAAGTCTTTATAATTATATTACGAATTACCTTCTAGTCCTGAAGTGTCAAATATAATTCCATGTTCTCAGTCATTTCTTCGATTTTTCAATAATATTTTTTTTCTATGATGCTCTAAAATGAATAAAGAAAAACATGTCCTCTGTATTCTATCCTCACGTAACTGAGTCATTTGAGCAGAGTAAGACATCTGACAGGCCGCAGGAGTTAAGTTTGCGTGTTGCCTGAGCTCAGTGTTGATTATATTGTTCACTTGGCATGGCCGCGTGGCTGGCAGGTCATGACCGGAGCCGGCAAAGTGGTGAAACGTCTCCGGACAGCCAAGTGGTATGACGGCAGCTCCATAACGCAGCTGTCTGCCGGCATTCTCTGTCACCGCAACAAGCCCCCACACCCATCCACAAACCCACCCGCCGCGACCAAAGTACAGCGGCGGCGACAACAATCTCAAATCCCCCAATCTGCAGCTCAGCCTGACCCTTGCCCTCGCTCTTACAGCCGTCCGGCAGTTGGTACGCAGAGTGAGACGGGAGGAGCAGCGGCGATTAAAAAGCGCTTTAACTTTCGTCACACAGAAGTGCAATTTCACCACGCTGGTGAATCTGATAACTACCCAAGGTCAACGGAAATACTTCAAATCAATCAATGAGCCACGCTCCTAATCCCCTCTGGGCAAAGGCAGATTAAGTGTATAATTGACCTGTGTAATCCCAGTATCTGCAACTCCAGCCCCGGGGGCAAGGAAGGGAAAAGGGGGAGGTGGCTCCAAGACTCACTGGCTCTACAGCACAATCACTGTCTGCCTCTTTTTTGCACTCCTTTGGCGGCTTGCCCCCCTCTTGCCACATGGCTAACATGTTGGTTGCCTGGGCTGGGTACATGTTACTGTGGTGTATCAGTGCAGGGCTGGATTTGGCTCAGGCTAAAGACTTGGCTTTTTTTAATCAATGATCCCCCGGCTGTGCCGTGCTAAGTCCCTCCTTCAGTATCATTTAAGCACATCTGTCTTAATCCGGGCCTCTTCAGCCACTCTTTCAACAACTAAACCGCGGGGGGGGAGGGGGAAAGGGTGCAGGGGGATCAAATTAATTTCTCGCTATTGCCCTGACACACACGCATCTCATCATACCTAACAATGTCAAACTACAGGTCATTTTCAATTTGTGTGGCCAATGCTCTGAAACTTAATGAAACAGGAGCAAATAGACAAACACAAGCAAATAAAGAAACCAACGTTGTTGAGTTGACAACATACTGTATATCCATCATAAAGAATTCACTACAAATAGAGAAACCAAGTTATACAGAAACATTGCAAGTTGTACCAAACACAGGTTTCTGAGAGCAAGATTTAGGATCTCACTAGTATTTAGTAAAAGACCAATGCTTGATCCAAACATTGTTAGTTAATTTTCTGTCATAATTGATGAATGTTCAACACCAGTCAAATTTGTAAGCAATTCAGGTTATTGCTGTGGAAGAAGGTCTGGCAATGCGAGACTACTGCGGATGCAACACCAACCCGTCTCCTTCACTATACCCACTTCTGCTGAAAGTGAATGAAAATCACAATGACTAAGTGGGTAATGGCAAATAATAAACAGCTAGTAAGTCTGGTAAATTCAGAAAATGACTTCACTTCACTGTAATTTAGCCTTTAAAAACAGGAAAACAAGACTTATGTCATATAACAACATTACAACATCCAAACACTGTTGATATAATATCAATATAGTGCCCAGCCCTAAGCTCTCAACTGCTCTCAAGCTACTATAGGTACTATATATAAGAAGCGATTGGCTCGTAGTAACTTCTCTGGTACCCTCTACACCCACAAAACCTCTAACAACATACCCAAAGGGACGCGATAACAAATGACACAATTTAATCAATCAATAATTTAATTCAGAACCTTAACGCTGGACAACAGCAAATTCAAAGTAAATGTATTAAATTTGTAAAGAAACAGGACGGTGTTGTAGTTTTTGATGAAAAACAGAAAAGTGATCAGAGAATTATGTGCAGATGCATTTAAACAAATATAAATAGAGAGTGACTGTGTAAACATTTTATTAGATAAACTTCACTCATACAGCTCTCTGAACTTTTCAGAGCTCGTGGGAAACATAAGAAAGGATGAAGTTTTTCAGGCCATCAAACAACTTAATGTTGGTAAAAGCCCCGGGCCTGATGGTCTGTCTACAGAGTTTCATCAGTTAAATATTGATGATGTAACAAACGTCCTCACAGAGATGTATGAAGGTCTGAACAGTGGCTGTATGGGGGAATCCTTTAATCTGGGTGGGATGTGTCTACTGTGTAAAAAAGGTGATGAAAATGACATTGATAACTACAGACATCTGACTATAATGAACACTGAGTATAAAATATTATCCAAAGTAAATATGAATAGATTAAATGATATATTAGATGAAATTATAGAGAAAGAACAAACGAGTGCCATAAAAGGCCGTTGAATGTGGGATAATCCCTGCACATTGAGAGAAAGGGTAAATAAACCTGATAAAGAATACTTTTATATAACCGGGTTGGACAAAAAAGCTGTTGATTATATTTCTAGAGAGTATTTATGGGTTGCAATAGAGTCTTATGGCTTTCCAGAAACTTTCCTTCATTTGGTCAGATTCATTTGTTAAATCTAGTGTGCGTGTAAAGGTAAACGCTGTTCTAACAGAGCCCTTTAATGTAGAGGGGCGGGGCCCTCTGAGTGCTGCTTTAGACATCCTGGCTCCAAGATTAAAACCATAAACGTTGATAGTCTGATATATGGTATACACGTTGGGCTTGCACCCAAAGTTACTGCCATGGCATACGCAGATGATGTCACAGTTGTTATTAAAAATCAGATGGAGATGGATGTTTTAACTAATCACTTGAACTTACATGAATTAGCTTCCTGTGCTTAACTGAATCATGATAACGCAGAAGGTGTTTGGATAGGAACGGAGAGTAACAAACGTGATATCAACATTAAATTAAAGGATGAAATTAAAATCTTGGGTATGACCCTTTGTAATAAAAACTGTATCGCAGCAAGGATTAGGAGCGGGTTCACGACTCAACGGCAAATCAGCTTTGCTCTTCCTGAAATAACAAAGGATTGACCATAGGCATCCCCATTGACACCGAGCAGTATAATACCTTCAAAGTAATGTCACATGCTTTGGGCTGCACCACCCTTGTCTGCCAGTCCAAAGGCACTGTCCCCAGCTTCCTCATGACATCACTGTTTTATAGATGCCACAAGCGAATAACAAAGCCTGTAATGCCACTGGTTACCAGCTACACTGGCCACAAAAAGACTGATCAAGCAGAAAGCGGTGAGCAGCACACTCCAAAGCAAAAGAAGCATTTTGGCATCCTGAACAACGTCTCTCACCCCTTCCAGGACATGCTGGTTGACAGGAGGAGCGTCTTCAGCCAAAGACTCATTTCCCCCAAGGACTTCATTCCTGTCGGTGGCCATCACACGTCTGAACTCATCCCTACTCTGTCTTAAAATGTACCAGGGCGGAAGAGTCGGGACTCGATACGCCTTTCTGTTGTCTTGGAATGAGCCATTGGACTGGCCAAATATTTTAGTTCAGTGGTTTTCAAACTGGGGGTCGAGAACCCCAATGGGGTCGCAAGATAATTTCTGGGGGTTGCCAGATGGTTGGGGAGAAAAAACGTAGACTGGGGAATAGTTTTTACATGATTGTGTGAAGTTTGGTACATTTCATGTGATATATTCAGTAAATCTGGAGGTGCTGAAGCTGAATGGCGGGTCGGGTGAGAGAAAAAGTCAAAAACATTGGACAAGGCTAGGTGCTAAAACTAAACTATACAAACTATTAAAGCAAAGCATTATTAGTTTTTATGTATTGACCACAGCATTCAAAATATAATATATTGAATTACACAGTGGTATAATCACTCAAAATCAGCAGGGGGCAGCTCTCTTTCATGTTGTCAAGGGGGTTTGCGAACACCAACTTAATAATTTTGGGGAGTTGCAACTCAAAAGGGTCGAGAACCACTGTTGGTCTCGAGCGAGTCCAGCACTATATGCTTTTTTTCTAAAGTAACTTCCTCCTTCAAAACAAAACCGTTGATGAAGCGCACTCATTCAGAAAACAGGCCTTTTAATCCAAAATCCACGTAGAATGGGCAGTGACGTGGTCACATGGTATCCATCTGGCTGCCTCATATACCTCAATCATCAGGCATCAATCAGTTCCATTTAGGCCACAGACACAATGTCAGCGAGCACTTGTAGCCCACTATGAAATCTTCAGGACAAGTAATAAGTTCAAGATTGGGAACATACATATTTTAAACTTAAAAGTAAATAATATGGCCTAATTTGATCCTATAGTGTATTACTCTGCACATTTGGAGTATTACAAATAATTATCATCTTAAAGTACAAAAAAATACTGTTTCTCATATCACATTGGACTCAGTCTTGACTAGGGCTGGGTACTGAATTCAATACTTTGTAGGCACCGACTGAATTTCCTCTGAAGTATCGATTATCGAAAAATGCCTTGTCATTCAGTACCCAATTTCAATACCTAAAATATCATCAGCATCAGTCAATCAGCACGCAGCATGCTTCTACCGAGATGTAATAATGTTGGTGATTGGCTGGAAAAACTTTACGTTAAACAGAGACGGGGCTCACATAGTAGGATCTGAAAAATATATTAAAAAGATTTATGCCGTAATGTGTAATGTTGTCATTTCTTTTTGTTTTATAAAACTGATATCAAACATTTATCGTTAGGAACCAGTATGGAAGTCACGGTATTGGTATCGCTAGCGGTATCAAAGATTTTTGAACGAGACCCAGCCCTGGTCTTGACTCAGTCTTGACTTGGTAAGTTTTGACTAGGCCTGGTCTTGGACTTGACTACAGCCCTGGAATGGACCTGTGGATCAGTGGACTGGTAGGCTGCTGAGGTCCTTCCAAGCTCACCAACTGTAACTGGACTCACAATTACATTCAATGTAACTCTGGCAAAGAGCAATATATGGTTTTTACATATAATTTATAATAACCTCTGTATTGCACACCCAATGCACATCCAATCTGTATACGTGCTTAAACGACGTACGTTTATTTAACTCTTAAATTATTAGATTAGTTTTGATATTTGACTGATTCAATGCACTATTCTTTTGTTTAGTGTGGTATTGTTCTGCAGCTTTGACATGTGAATTTCTCTCCCTGGATTAATAATTAATGTGCACACTCTGGGCGCTCTGATAGCTCAGTTGGAAGAGCAGGCGTCCATGTAGAGGTTTACTCTGACCTGCGGCCCTTTGCTGCATGTCATCCCCCCTCTCTCTCCCCCCTTTCACTTCTTCATCTGTCCTGTCATTAAAAGCCTAAAATGCCCAAAAAATAAAGCTTTAAAAAAAGAGAGTGTTTTGGAAGCAGCTCTGGTTTTGGTGGGGGAGAGTGCGGTCTTAGAGTGGATGCAAAATGGTCTCACATTTATCTATCTTAATCTTAATATGGACACGTGACATGAGGCAGCCACAGGTCAGAAAAATAAAACCCCTCAAGGGATTTCCATACAAGTTTAATCATGATGTCACAGACACCTGCCTTCTGAGCAATTTTCACAATGGCAGAAAATATTGTAGAAACTTGTAAAACAAGTCCATGATTGGATTGCTGGTCAGGATTGTGCTTAGTAAAACACCATCAAGTAAATCTGATTCAAACACCAAAAAGTAACACACTATATGCGATTGAAGCCCATTTGATTGGTCAAAGAAGTGGGTCAACTATCAATTAAAAATGTCCTGCTTCAACAACCCCCGGTACACCCCACCACCACCAATCTGTGTCAAAACAGGGGTATTACCACTCGTTAATATGTCTTAAATTACAACTCATTTCTTGAGACGCTGTTGTTATCAGCATAGACCACATATGGGCCTGTCTGCTGTCACTCAAGATGTCAAATTGTGAGAATTGATACATATTTTAAAATGATGAGGCCATAGTGAAATAATCTTCTTATGATGATATAAGAAGGCCTCATGAGATAAATGCATGTCTTAACCTCAATTAAAATGACATATAACCTTAGGCTTTTTGTAATGAAATCCTGGACAAACATGTTTAAGAAACCTTAATTACTTTGAGACACATGCAAAGTATCTCCACTAAGCCTGTACTCCATTTCTTGAAGGCAGGATCATATTCCATTCCTTTCTATTGTATTTGGCTGTCTGTAACCAGACTGAACACTCGCTGCTGTTTATCTTCAGATTTGGCAGGGATGTGTGAAATGAAACGTGCTTAAAGGACTTGGTTTGTTGATGTGATTTCAAATGTAATCTTTTTACAGTCGACTGTTATGGTGTTGGGATACTTGATGGGAGTTCTTTCATTCAGGCCCGTGAAAAAATTCAAAGACTTTAATCTTGTCAAGTGGCATAAAAGAAAAGTGTCCTGGCAGGTCACCAAAACATCATCAAATGTCCTTCTAGTCAAGTGGATTATATAGACACGTGAAAATTGTTTTTCAAGCACTTTGTTGTGTTTTCAGCTGTTTATTTTTGCTCTTCGTTCTTTTTTGACCATTGGGGGTGGCAGTAGCTCAGTCAGTCAGGAGTAGGGTTGGGAACCGGAAGGTCGCTAGTTCAATCCCTGTATGGATTAAAGTATGGTGGTGGACTGGTGGCTGGAGAGGTGCCAGTTCACCAGTTTATCTTGAGCAAGGCACCCAACTCCCCACTGCTTGGGGCGCCTTTCCATGGGCAGTCCCCCCCACTCTGACATCTCTCCATATACTGCATGTGTGTGTAATTCAGGCCTGTGTGTAATAACAGAGTGTAATTTGTAATTTCTCCTTGTGGGACTAATACAGTACATTGTTATTATTATTAATTGCCTAACTAAAATGGAGACAGTGGGAACCACTTTTCAAAACTGCAAACTTTCCAAAAGTGTGTCTATGGTAAATATATGGTAGAGTGCCATTTCAGGAAAGGACTTAAACAAAACCAATAAAACGTAACGTTTCACGTAATAAGCCGCCTTATTGTTGTAATCCTCACCAGGGGAAACGGACAAAACAGATAAATAAATGAAGTCAGCAGGGCACCAAGGGAGGGGAGGGGCCGCCTAACAAAGCAAAGATTAAGAGGAGTCCATCCTGACCTTATTTCAAGAAGACGGCAACCCCCAAACTTAACACCCACACACACACACACACACACACACACACAGACAGACAGTCAGACAGACGGCCCCGCAGACACACACACACACACACACACACACACACACACACACACACACACACTGGGTATCTGCTTTGGTGGCCTGTAACACTAAGTTGTGGCCTCATGGACATTTGCTTTACCTATCACTATGTCTATAATCTATATTCACGATGTTCCACTTTCAAGATCGCTCCCGTGCTGAGCAAAATTCCGGCAAATGTCCCACTTTTGATGGCGTTCTAACCTGTGGTGGATTTCTGAGGACTATGGTTAACTGCTACTAGACTATCTGTCCAATCTGAGTTTTCTGTTGCACAACTAAAACAACCTTTGACTGTACACATGTTCCACCAAAACAAGTTCCTTCCCAAGGCTATTTTGCAGAGGCACCGTTGCTTTGTCAGGCGCTTAGCCCCGCCCATGACGATTATGATTGGTTTAAAGAAAGGGCAATAAACCAGAGCACGTTACTAACCTAGTTCTGGGGAGTTTGCTCCCCGGAGTCCTTAGTTTTGTTTTTGCCCAGCCTATTTCCTTGAAATACGATGGCACTAAGATCTTGGTTGCAGCTGTTGCAGGGGTCCTACTGCACTACACCGTTCTACGTCCAGCTATGCCCTGCTGTGTCCTGCTTAACCCTGCTGCGTCCTGCTACGTCCAGCTATGCCCTGCTGCGTCCTGCTGAACCCTGCTGCGTCCTGCTACGTCCAGCTATGCCCTGCTGTGTCCTGCTTAACCCTGCTGCGTCCTGCTACGTCCAGCTATGCCCTGCTGCGTCCTGCTGAACCCTGCTGCGTCCTGCTACGTCCAGCTATGCCCTGCTGTGTCCTGCTTAACCCTGCTGCGTCCTGCTACGTCCAGCTATGCCCTGCTGCGTCCTGCTGAACCCTGCTGCGTCCTGCTACGTCAAGCTATTCCCTGCTATGCCACGCTACATACTGGAATGCCATGCAGTGCCCTGCTATGACATGAACTACTACTACTACCATTTTGTAGTCTGTTCCATTATCTTTATTGTGACTGTTATTGGCACTGTGTATCACACCCCCAACCGGCACCGTCAGACATCGCCTACAAAGAGCCTGGGTCTGTCAAGATCACTGTTGTTATGATTTGATACTATAAATAAAATTGAATTGAAATTGAATTGAAAGATATAGAAAAAATCTGCCACAAAGAAAAAACTACTCTGCCTTTAAAGCCTAGTGCCAAGCACAAATGTTCCACCTTGTAAGTCACCACCATAAAAAAAACAGGAAAGGGAGAGAAGTAGATAAAAGAAAAAAAGGGTGGAGTGACAAGAAAAGCACAACAGAGCTGCAGAGAGCAGCCAGAGACACCTTCGTCGGCCTGGGTGACGCCGCAAGGAGAACTAATACGGGATGACAACAAAGAGAAGCCAGGGTGAGACAAATCCCAGCAGAAATGCTCTTGTGGAGGAAAAGAAGACGCATGGCAAAGCAACAAGCAGCTAACATACAGCACAAACACACCTCTCTGTCCCCCTCTGTCAGGACACACAGGGAAGAGACGGATTACACCTGAAGGCCTCCACTCAACACAACAGCACAGACAGATAGATGCAACTGTACAGACACACACACATACACACAAACAGTCAGGAGGAGGAGGTGAGCTGCCGAGGATTACACAACCTGGACGATGTCCCTGTCAGTCTCATCAACACTTCAACCTTCATTAGAACAAGAAATCATTATAGCTGCAGATGCTGGATTAAACTTTTTATTAATTAATAAATGATTCTATTCCGTGTTGGTGTAGTTACTCAAAAAAAGGGTAACACTTTAATTTAAGGTTTTTACATTAGAATGACTTGACACAGTCATGACACAGGAACCCTAACCCTAACAATAACTTGTCATGACAAAACCATTTGACACTTATTAAAATAAGCGTTATGTCATGATTGTTGATAATGTTTATGACACGCTCCTGACAGTGTCATGTAACTCTTATGTAGATACCTTCAAGTAAAGTATAACCAAAAAACGTAACGCCTTCCTTTGCTACAAAACTTACTGCTGAAAGTAACTAGTTACACTGCTAGTTACATTACTTTTGGATTACTCCGTAACTTTACCTGATATGCACCATAACTTACTTGCCAAAATAAGACTATAAAGTTAAAACTCATGTATGCCTAGATTAAAACAAACCCTTATTATAATGAGGACATACACCCAAGCTCTCTGTTATGCTCTTTATTACCAAAGAGCCGACAACAAAGTTGTGAACATCAGCGTGTGTCAAGAGGTACTGGCGGCCGTCCGCTCTTCTTTATCTGTATTTGGCCCAGTATGTTTCAGAAAGACAGTGATTCCACTGTCCAAACAGGCAACACTTCCTCCACTACGTATGCTGCCACAAGCCCACTTATGTCTGCTTTGTTTACAGGGTCCGGGGGACTTTAGCAACTAGCTTAGATTGGATGTTGTGTTTGTGGCAGTGCAGGGGTGTTTGTGGCCAATTTACACTTTAAAATTAAGTTTCTGTCCTTTCATACAACTAATTTGAAGTAATAGGCATACCTCCACCCCTCAAAAGACAACTTAAGCGGTGGCTCTGACATTTTTGTTTTGTTGACTCAAGGTGTTAGATTTAAGTCCCGCATGCGTCACCTTGCAACGAGTGAAGATATATACATATATATAGGCCTATGTATACATTACATAGATTAGCTTCTCTCTAAAACGATTCAATGCTCAATTCAGGTAAGTTAATAATCGATTAAAAACAAATGGTGATGATTTTTATTTAAAAGTTACCGACTCCAGACAAGTACAAATCAGACAACAGAGTGACTGAAAGAGGATGGGATAATAGACAACAACTTAGAGTTTAGACAAGAGTGCAGAAAAAAAACACAAAAATGGCCAAAAATTATGCTGTATATACACACATGATCTCATAAGACATACACAAAATAACTAGGCAAAAACACATATAGGCTGCTGATCTACTTCATCACATTACATCTGACCACCTCATGTTTCATGTTGTAAGAAGCCAACTCTCCACCTTTAAACATTGGGAATCACTGTGAGAGAAGATGACTCAGCATGTTTAAGGCTTAAG
>NC_045736.1:4124745-4127220 GCF_008692095.1 Etheostoma spectabile | reverse complement strand
CTACACAATAAAAACCTCAGTAGACGAAACATTTTAACATTAAAACTTGTGTGTGACAAGTTTATGTCAAAATCTAAGCTTTGTAGCTGCTTTGTCTGCTTTGCCTTATTTTAAAGGTCCCATGACATGGTGGTCTTTGGATGCTTTTATATAGGCCTTAGTGGTCCCCTAATTCTGTATCTGAAGTCTCTTTTATATAGACCTTAGTGGTCCCCTAATACTATGTCTGAAGTTCTTTTATATGGCCTTATGGTCCCCTAATACTGATCTGAAGTCTCTTTTATATAGGCCTTAGTGGTCCCTAATATGTATCTGAAGTCTTTTTATTAGACCTTAGTGGTCCCTAACTGTATCTGAACGTCTTTTATATAGACCTAGGGGTCCCCAATACTGTATCTGAGTCTCTTTATTATGACTTAGTGGTCCCCTAATACTGTATCTGAAGTCTTTTTTATATAGACCTTAGTGGTCCCTAATACTGGATCTGAAGTCTTTATAGACCTTAGTGGTCCCCTAATACTGTATCTGAGTCTTTTTATAAGACCTAGTGGGTCCCTAAACTGTATCTGAAGTCTTTATATAGACCTTAGTGGTCCCCTAATACTGTATCTGAAGTCTCTTTATATAGCCTTAGTGGTCCCTAATACTGTATCTGAAGTCTATTTTATATAGACCTTAGTGGTCCCCCAATAATGTATCTGAAGTCTTTATGACCTTAGTGGTCCCCTAATACGGTACTGATGTTCTTTTATATAGACCTTAGTGGTCCCCTAATACTGTATCTGAAGTTCTCTTTATATAGACCTTAGTGGTCCCCTAATACTGTATCTGAAGTCTATTTTATATAGATCTTAGTGGTCCCCTAATACTGTATCTGAAGTCTTATATATATAGACTTTTGTGGTCCCCAAGTACCATATTTGAAGTCTCTTTACCTTAATTTATCCTTTGTACAGAATTACAGTTGCCCCTTATGACCTCATAAGGAGAAAGATTCCATATCGGCCCATCTGAGCTTTTATTTTCTCAAAGGCAGAGCAGGATACCAAGGGCTCGGTTTACACCTATCGCCGTTTCCAGCCACTGGGGGACCATAGGCCGGCTGGGGGAACTCATATTAATGATAAAAAACCTCATAAAGTGACATTTTTATGCCATGGGACCTGTAAGCAATGGTGCTGTATTCCCAGATATAACCAATTCACTTGGAGCGGAAATTATCAACACAGACAGAACCAATTCAGTAAACAAAGAAAGGAATGAAAACACAGAATTGCAATTGAGAAAATGTTTTGGGTTAGGTGAATGGAGACTGCCTTGTGTCTGAGCCATGGATAAAGTTAAGTCCAACAAGAACGGATAAGGGCATTGATGTTTTTTTTTAAAGATCTGTCAAGTTCAGAAAGGACTTGATTCTGAGTTGAAGAAAACATGTTTGTGAGATCCTGTTCACTTGGAGATCCCAGATTATTGTCTGTGCAGTAAATCCAGATTACTGTATTCTGACTGTAGAGTGGTGCCGCCCCAGGAAAGAACTTTAGCTGCTGGGGTTAGCCAGGCAGATCCTGATTCATCCTCTCTCTTGAGCAATTTAAGTAGATCATAGCTGGGATAGTAAGAGAAGTTTCAGATCCTTTACTTCAGTAGAAGTACTGATACCACACTGTAAGCATACTCTGTTACAAGTAAGTCTTGCATTGATAATGTTACTTAAGTAAAAGTATGAAAGTATCATCAGGAAAATGTACTTAAAGTATTAAAAGTAAAAGTACTCAATCCCATTATAGAAAGTGTAAAGGACCCAAACAGTTGTAGTTGGACTTGTCGGCCGTTATACTGTTGGCTAGTTTAATTTATTATCAAACATCAGCTTTTATAAACTACATGTGTTCTGTGTGCAGAAAATCGTAATGTGTAAAGTAACTAGTAACTAAAGCTGTCAGATGAATGTAGTAAACATTGCAATATTTCTCTCTAAAATGTAGAGGAGTAGAAGTAGGAAGGGACATGAAAAGAAGAAAACTCAAGTAAAGTACAAGTGTCTCAACGTTTTTACTTAAGTACAGTACTGGAGTAAACATAGTTAGTTACATTCCACCACTGGATAGTGATAGGCGTGATGGGAGAGTGAAGCCGTGAGCATGTGTTGTGGATTGTTATAAGATCTGGAATCCCATACCTTGGACTCTCATCCAGTGAACTAATATCCAGTGAACTAATATCCAGTACACTAATACCCAGTACACTAATATCCAGTACACTAATATCCAGAGAACTAATATCCACAGAACTAATATCCAGTACACTAATATCCAGTACACTAATATCCAGTACACTAATATCCAGTGACTATAATATCCGGCACACTAATAGGACATTGGAAGTGTGTAAAACTGGATGTATGGTGGGGGATAGCGGTATTAATCATCTGATGTATGCAGATGATTTAATTGTTATGTCACCATACAGTGCTGG
>NC_045736.1:4116669-4124720 GCF_008692095.1 Etheostoma spectabile | reverse complement strand
CCTACAGCAACTGCTTAGAGTCTGTCAGACTATGGGCTACAGCATGACTCAAATTAATGCTAAAAAGAGTGTTGTAATGAGTGTCAGAACTATGGGAAAGGAAGCTGTGTTTTCCCTCTTTTTACTTGTAGGGCAAGACCTTAATGTGGTTACCAAAGTAAAATACTTGAGCCACATTATCGGGACGACTTTGTGATGATGAGACATACAGCGGCAGTGCGTAAACTATATGGTAGCAAATATTCTGGCCACAAATTTCATAGTGTTCTGAGAAGTTAAAAATATCTCTTTAGAGCATATTGTACTCCACTTATACAGCTATCTATGGTGCAGCTACAGTAAAGCAAAGATAAACAAGATAAAGGTGGCATACAAATGATGCATTTAGAATCTTGATGAACGTCCAGATGGACCAGTGCTAGCCTTCTGTGTGTGACTGTAATGTTCCCACCTTCTACGCCGTGCTGAGGAAGTTTATGTACAGATTTTATGCCGATTAAACTGAGTCAAATAATACAATTTTAATGCTATAATCAATCCTGCACTTAGTGATACCAGATATTCGTCAAAACTATGGAATCACTGGAACATGCATTTGTACTTGTTTTAATCATTGAGCATTGCAATTGGTAAATTTGTATGTATGTGTGTTTCTGTTGTGATATTGTTGGGGATCAGTTTGCTATATGTATTTATGTCTGTGTCTGGTCTGAACCCGTTTGTAATGTGTTTTTTGTTTAATCATCTGGACCTTGAGTCTGTAAATAAAGAAATAATAATAATAAATATCCAGTACACTAAATCCAGTACACTAATATACAGTCACTAAGATCCTGATGCAAGGGATAGGCCCCCTTCCCAAAAGAGTTAAAAGAAATATAACAGTTCAGGGAGCTCCAGAGTGTCGCGAAAATACAACTGTGTCAACTTAGTCACTCCCTTATGGTAGTCAGGGCAAATTTGATTGCGCATGCTCAGATTAAATGGTTCACGGCATAACTGTCATACAGAACTTGTGAAATCCATGAAATATAAACTTTTCTCATTACAAACAATAACAGAAGATTGAAATCATTCCAAAAGGTTTTAGCTATCGATGGTTGTTTAATTGCATAACATTAGCTCACAACGCATTCAAGTGACAGCCTTGTTGTGTTGATGCTAGCTTGTAGCTAAGCTAACGGTCATTTCAAAAACATTTTAGCTAGCTGTGATTAACTGATTGCTAACTTATCTCAAAACGCCATTCAACTAAACCTGTTGTGTTTGATGCTAACCTGTAGCTAGCAGTGAACCAACTTTGTTAAGTAGGTCTATTTTTACTGTATGTGACATCACAGACGTCTCTTGTTAGCATTCTGTATGTACCGTCGCAAAGTGACGCAGCGCAACTCAATCTGTACTCGACTTAATCGGGGAATGACAGCTACATCCGGGGGTTAAAGAACAGAACAGGGCAGCGAAAACTAAAGATAAATGTAAGTAGATTTAAACCAAAACAATACCCTACACACCTCAATTATGCATACAATTCAGCAGCATGCAGGACATAAATTGTGTGGCCCATTTCTTTTTTCTTTTTTCTTTTTTTTTTAATAAATGCAGCCATAGGGGAGGACCCCTGGTTATTTTGTGCCCTCCCTACAATGTGAAGCAAACCTATGCCCTTCCGGTGTAATAAACTTGTACCACCTATGACAAAAAGATGAGCTTCTAAATATAGCAGCCTGGTCTTTTAATGAGTAATCCCGAGTTACTAAGCCAGAGTTGTAATGTCTGTTAAAGGTAGGCGGAGAGACAACCTGTTTGTAAAGTCGAGGTTGGTGGTGGCTAAGCCCTTTACAAAGTGATCTTTTGTGCCTTCTTTCAATTGATAACTGTTGTTTGCTGACTCAGAAAGAGAGCGCGCCGCTAATCCTCCCCAGATCAGCGCAAACTGCACCACAAACACCACGAGACAAAGGCGTAAACAGCAAGGGTAGGAGGAACGGACGTCTCGACTCTGAAAAGAGAAGCAAGATGCACCTCATCCCAGAGCTGAGTGATTGTCGTAGCACATTTCCAGGAGAAATCCTCCAATTTGAGCCGGAGACAGCTCAGCCGCCAGGCTTAGAGGATTTATATATGTTTTGGTGTTACTTGACCTCATCTCATATAATGGAGCAAAACAGTGGCAAGGGACTGTTTTCCAAGTTGATACAGCTGAGTGATACAGTTGGTCAGCTATGGAGAGGCACACTGGACAATAAGACAGGGCAGCCTCACAAAGTGACTTGCAAAAGCCAAAAAGTCTGCACGAGACGTTGGCAGAAAGACCGACACCGAGCATCGCAGTAACGCAAGTAGGACTTTGGTTGTTGAAGCAGCATTAACATTTCATTAACAACTTTCCAGACTCACACACACTGCAGGTCCATCATAACAAAACTAATTTTACATAGCAGAAGAGAGCAGCCTAGGTTGAATTCACAGGAGGATTGGGGGGGGGGGGGGGGGGGGTCCAACAAGACATATTTTACTTTTTAATCACCAGCCAACATGCTAGTACATTTTTTAATTTACCAGCCAACCAATCCCTAGCCAATTTTTTATATAATTTCAACAAAGAATAACTTACAACTTAATTTAAACCGATACCGCATGCTAGACACGTGGCCAACGGATTGCATGACAGTCACAACATACGTGTTGTTCATGGGAAATGTAGTTTTTTGTAGTTACAAGAAGTGTTAACAAGCAGATCAAGATTGCATTTCAAAGCAAAACACCACAAATGCCCCATTTCTTGGCAGAAAACAGAACAATCTGGCAGAACAGACGCGTCATTTCAAGAGCCCTGGTTACAACCCCAATACATCAAAACTGGCCAAGCACCCCCTCCTCCCCAAAAAAAAACAAAAACCTAAAAGCTCCAGACATTTACACCATAAATGATGCAGAAAGTCCCAGATGCTGGACAGGTTTAGATGTCAATATGTGTGCTAAAATGTGGAGATCTAAACTAGTCTGGCTATCACCAGACCCACCTCGCTTTCAAGATGAAGATTAGTCTTGGGAGGAATGCTCGGTATGTTCTCTGCACAAAGAGGTATGATCAACGGACTAGTTCCAACGACTCGTAGCATTTGAAACGTCCTTGTGAACCAATAGAGTAAATAGTAGCTGGTAAATTAGGCTGTTACCCAAGCGGTTGGCGTAATGAAAACCCATTATTTTTTGTAGGAATGGTCAGGGCAAGTTCTGTACGGTTACTCAGCAACCCTTGCCTTTGACATCTTTAAGGTGCTTAGCAATGTTGGTGACGTTCAAAGTATTTTAAGCAAACACACGCCCACAAGATAGCATGTTTACAGTATCGGCAGACGCACAGTAGTGAGGAGATGTTTTTACAGTTGTGTCGGGGAAGGCAGTAGAAGATAGTGAGAGACGTTTTCTTACAGTGTGTTGTGGGGACAGGCAGCTAGCAGATAGGTAGCAGTATGTTGTCCGCATACTAGCAGAGTTTTCAGTGTGGGTAGGGACAGGCAGCTAGCAGATAGTGAGGAGATGTTTTTACGTGTGTTGGTGGGACAGGAGCTAGCAGATAGTGAGGGAGATGTTTTACAGTGTGTCGTGGGACCAGGCCAGCTAGCAGTAGGAGAGAGGTTTTTACAGTGTCGGTCGGGGCCAGGCATGCTAGCAGTAGTGGGAGATGTTTTTACAGTGCTGTTTCGGGGACATGTGCAGCTAGCAGATAGTGAGGAGTGTGTACAGTGTGGGCAGGGGACAGAGCAGATAGCACATGTGAGGAGCTGGTATTACCGTGTGTTTGGGCCAGCAGCTTAGCAGATATGAGGAGATGTTTTTATGTATGTGAAAACAAAGTGCGTCCAAGATGGACCAGTGCTAGCCTTCTGTGTGTGACCTGTAATGTTCCCACCTTCTACGCCGTGCTGAGGAAGTTTATGTACAGATTTATATGCCGATTAACTGAGTCAAATAATACAACTTTTAAAGTGCATAATCAATCCTGCACTTAGTGATACCAGATATTCTCAAAACTATGGAATCACTGGAACATGCATTTGTACTTGTTTTAATCATTGAGCATTGCAATGGGTAAATTTGTATGTAGGTGTGTTTCTTGTTGTGATATTGTTGGGGATCAGTTTGTCTATATGTATTATGTCTGTGTCTGTTCTGAACCCCGTTTGTAATGTGTTTTTTGTTTTTAATCATCTGGACCTTGAGTCTGTAAAATAAAGAAATAATAATAATAATAATATCCAGTACACTAATATCCAGTACACTAATATCCATGATGCAAGGGATAGGCCCCCTTCCCCAAAAGAGTTAAAAAGAAATAACAGTTCAGGGAGCTCCAGAAGTGTACGGAAAAATACAACTGTGTCAACTTACTGTCACTCCCTTATGTGAGTCAAGGGCAAATTTGATTTGCGCATGCTCAGATTTAAATGGTTCACGGCATAACTGTCATACAGCACTTTGTGAAATCCATGAAATAATAAACTTTTCTCATTACAAACAATAACAGAAGATTGAAATCATTCCAAAAAGGTTTTAGCTATCGATGGTTGTTTAATTGCATAACATTAGCTCACAACGCCATTCAAGTGACAGCCTTTGTTGTGTTTGATTGCTAGCTTGTAGCTAAGCTAACGGTCATTTCAAAAACATTTTAGCTAGCTGTGATTAACTGATTGCTAACTTTATCTCAAAACGCCATTCAACTAATAACCTTTGTTGTGTTTGATGCTAACTTGTAGCTAGCAGTGAACCAACTTTGTTAAGTAGGTCTATTTTTACTGTAGTGACATCACAGACGTCTCTTGTTAGCATTCTGTATGCTACTCGTCGCAAAGTGACGCATGCGCAACTCAAATCTGTACTCGACTTAAATCGGGGAATGACAGCTACATCCGGGGGTTAAAGAACAGAACAGGGCAGCGAAAACTAAAGATAAATGTAAGTAGATTTAAACCAAAAAACCCTAACCCTACACACCTCAAATTAATGCATACAAATTCAGCAGAATGCAGGACATAAATTGTGTGGCCCTCATTTCTTTTTTCTTTTTTTTCTTTTTTTTTTAATAAATGCAGCCTATAGGGGAGGACCCCTTGGTTATTTTGTGCCCTCCCTACAATGTTGAAGCAAAACCTATGCCCTTCCGGTGTATAAAACTTTGTACCACCTTATGACAAAAAGATTGAGCTTCTCAAATATAGCAGCTCGGTCTTTTCACTGAGTAATCCCCGAGTCACTAAGCCCAGAGTTGTAATGCTTCTGTTAAAGGTAGCCGGAGAGACAACCTGTTTGTAAAGTCCGAGTTTGGTGGCTGCTAAGCCCTCTTACAAAGTGATCTTTTGTGCCCCTTTCTTTCAATTGATTAACTGTTGTTTGCTGACTCAGAAAGAGAGCGCGCCGCTAATCCTTCCCCAAGATCAGCGCAAACTGCACACAAACACCACGAGACAAAGGCGTAAACAGCAAGGAGTAGGGAGGACAGGACGTCTCCGACTCTGAAAAGAGAAGCAAAGATGCACCTCATCCCAGAGCTGAGTGATTGTCGTAGCACATTTCCAGGAGAAATCCTCCAATTTGAGCCGAGAGACAGCTCAGCCGCCAGGCTTAGAGATTTACTAATTGTTTTGGTGTTACCAAACCCCAATAATCAAAACTGGCCAATGCACCCCCCCTCCCAAAAAAAAACAAAAACCTAACTAATCTCCAGACATTTACACCATAAATTGATGCAGACAAATTCCCCAGAATGCTGACAGTGTTTCATGTTCAATATTTTGCTAAAATGTGGAGATCTAAACTAGTCTGGCTATCACCAGACCCAGCTCAATCTTTCAAGACTGAACATTAGTCTTGGGAGACTGCTCGGTATGTTCTCTGCACAAGAGGTATGATCAACGGACCTAGTTCAAATGACTCTGTACGCAATTTGAAAGTCCTTCAACCAATAGACTAACTAGCTAGCTGGTAAATTAGGCTTTTACCAAAGCCGGTTGGCAGTAATGCAAACACATTACTTTTTTGTAGGAATTGTTCCAGGGCAAGTTTCTGTTACGTTTTCAGACAAAACCTTGCCTTTGAAATCTTTTAAAGGTGCTCTAAGCAATGTTGGGTGACGTTCAAAGTATTTTCAAACCAAACAAGACTAGCTCGCCCCTCCACAGATAGTGAGCAGATGTTTTTTACAGTGTGTTCTGGGGACAGGCAGCTAGCAGATAGTGAGGAGATGTTTTTTACAGTGTGTGTGGGACGGCAGCAAAGCAGATAGTGAGCAGATGTTTCTTACAGTGTGTGTGGGACAGGCAGCTAGCAGATTGAGGAGATGTTTTTACATGTTTTGTGGGACAGGCAGCTACAGATAGTGAGGGGATGTTTTACAGTGTGTTGTGGGGACAGGCACTAGCAGATAGTGAGAGATGTTTTTTACAGTGTGTTCTGGGACAGGCAGCTAGCAGATAGTGAGGAGATGTTTTTACAGTGTGGTCAGGGGACAGGCAGCTAGCACATAGTGAGGAGATGTTATTTACAGTGTGTTTGGGGGACAGTCAGCTAGCAGATAGTGAGGAGATGTTTTCTGTATGTGAAAACAAATGTTGTAGCCTAAAACACGTGTGACATCGCTTAGAGCGCCTTTAAAACAGCGGCATTAACACGTTGCTGTGCTTTGGTGGCCGCCATGTTGAATGTAAAAAAAATAGTTTGCCGTCATTTCTCTATCGTCATAGTGTTAAACTCGGCAATAGCACATCAGGTGGAAAAGCCAGCTTGTGGTTGGTCCTTGCAGATTTGTAACGGAAGCAGGATAGAAAAATGTACATGTTTCCAGTCTGAGCTGCAGGGTGTAATCAAATGGCCGGAAGATCAGACTGGATTTACCCCGTCTAGATCGAAACCCTGTCAATGTTGAACCCAAAGTTGCACCCTTGGATACAACATACCACATGTAGCAAAATAAATATACAATATGAAAACTAATCTAAAATATTGCCATTTGGTTATTGTGATCCAGTCAAAAAAACCTTTTAGAATGTTTAATTTACTTTTTACTATAATGTTATATAGTATAAAATATAATTTATTGCTCCTTTCCTCTAAAATGCCCAGTTGTTACTCCATAACCTAGTTTTCTTCCACTTCCTGTGCTTAAATTTTAGCACCGTAAGGAACCTACTGTAAGTATTTTCTCAGAAAAAAACAGACTTAAAACTGTAACCTTTTGGATTTTTTTTTGTTACTTAATGAATAAAATTACCTTTTTAGGCTTTATAAATTCTTAAAAAAAGTTTAAAAAAAAATTTAAAAAGTAATAATAATTATAAAATAATAATCGCTTTACCGAAATAATCAATCATGGTACATGATACAAAGCACAGCGATATCTGCGTTTCGGCAGATAGTGAAGAAGGTTAAGATGGCGGATGGTTAAGTTTAGTCCACAAAATATGAGCGTTTTGCCAGGACGCAAGATAAGATTAGGCACCAAAACAACTAGTTGAGATTAAAAATGGTTTGGATTAAAACACTCCTCAGGAACACGCATGTCCTGGGTGAAAGGCTTTAGTTTTCCTCTGGAAGTGAACTCCACTCTGTGGCTTGAAAGTCCTGTATGTAACGCCCACCCATTCCCTACCGACCTCCGTCGATGGCCGTCGAATACAATGTAACGAATACAGCAACAACAAAAACGTGGAATGCTTACAAATGACAGTGGTTATCTTTTTGTAGCTTGTTGAACGAATGGTTCATGAGAACAGGCTGCTCTGTGCCTGGATTCTGTTTTAATCTGGTCACACCAGTGGAGTGAATGAAACCTTGTTGTTACTAAGTCTCCCTGGGATGGAGGCGCTGCGTTGCTCACTTACATCAAATAGTCGCTCTACGTACACCTCTTCGTTGACCTTCTCCCGCAACATGTCCTGGGAGTGACGAACAAATGTCACGTAACCGTCGGCGACATCCATCCCGGGCTTCTGCAAAAAGGGGATGAAAAATATAATATAATATTGTGCAACTACAACACAGAGTTT
>NC_045736.1:4107368-4116659 GCF_008692095.1 Etheostoma spectabile | reverse complement strand
ATCAATAAAGTATTTCTGATTCTGATTCTGAAAAGAGAACATGCCATTGCTCACCCAGCTGTTGCTCACCCAACTAAAATATCCTTTCTAAACACATACAAACATAGAAACATTCTTTCTGAAACCAAGCGCTACAATCCAAAGCGCTTTCCAAAAAGCTATGGGAAATCAGTTACTGTACATCACTTTCTTCAAAGTGGATAAAGTAAACCCCTTAAGTGAAAACCCAAAACGTTATTGTGAATCGTAGACAGACAGAAGGATATCCAGACTTTTTCAAAATTAGGCCCTATGTTCCCACATTTCCTTTTTCATGAATTTGTATCAGATTGTATCCCCTTTTCTCCCAGTTTGGGGATAGGGTTAACCTAACCCTAACCCTATTTCTAAGAAAAATCTTAGAAATGCTGGAACATAGGACTGTCGGAACGTAGGGCTGAACCCGATCCCGCTGACTCTTCATCTAGCCGACCATTAGGCTGTGGGACCATTGGGCTGTGGGAACACAGAGCTGTGGGAACACAGAGCTGTGGGAACATAGAGTGTGGGAACATAGAGCTGTGGGACCATTGGGCTGACCCTGATCCCGTTGAATCTTCATCTAGCCGACCATTAGGCTGTGAGACCATTGGGCTGTGGGAACACAGAGCTGTGAGGACATAGAGCTGTGGGACCATTGGGCTGACCCTGATCCCGTTGAATCTTCATCTAGCCGACCATTAGGCTGTGGGACCATTGGGCTGTGGGAACACAGAGCTGTGAGGACATAGAGCTGTGGGACCATTGGGCTGACCCTGATCCCGTTGACTCTTCATCTAGCCGACCATTGGGCAGTGGGAACATAGGGCTGTAGGACCATTGGACTGTGAGAACATAGCGCTGTGGGACCATTTGGCTGTGAGAACATAGGGGTGTGGGACCATTGGGCTGTGAGAACATTGGGCTGTGGGAACATAGTGCTGTGGGAACATAAAGCTGTGGGACCATTGGGCTGTGGGAACATAGTGCTGTGGGAACATAAAGCTGTGGGACCATTGGGCTGTGGGAACATAGGGCTGTGGGAACATAAAGCTGTGGGACCATTGGGCTGTGGGAACATAGAGCTGTAGGAAGATAGAGCTGTGGGAACATAGAGGGATTGACCCCCGATCCAGCAGACTCTTCATCTAGCATTATCATCAGCTTAACATTTGAAATTGTCCTCTTGTCAAATACCTGCAAAACTGACAACGGCTATACTTTGTGCTAATTACCAAATGTGTTGTATTGCCATTGTGAACATGTTAACATGCTGATGTTAGGATTTAGCTTTAAAGCATCCCTGGTCCTAACTACTGTACATCCACACAGAGCTGCCAGCATGGCTGTAGACACTTACTCCTGTTATTAGGTTCTTTAAGTGAAAAATGTACAAATGGATTTTACATCATGTAAGATGTGGAAGCCAACTTGCATGCATTCAAATTAAAATGGTGTTCTAAAGGGAAGACCCCCCCCCCTCATTAATAGGAAAAAAATAACTAATAGATAGCACCATGAAACTTCCCAGTTGATTACTTACTTTTTTTTGTATACGTTTTATACAGTATATGTGTAGGTTTAAATAGGCAAACAAGGAATTATCCAGTGCTAACTTTTGGGCAATTTAGGAGAAAGTTACAGGCGCAAATAGACAAAGTGGGGTAAAATAAACATCTTAATGTGTAGTGTGGACATTTGTTTTTTCCAATTGTCAAAAAGCAGACATTCTGTGGAAGCAGAATAGCCCAAAAACTCAAAATTGATAAATTATGGTTTTGTCTGTAGTGTCTCCCCTTAAATGTTTTATTTGGTATTAAAGGTATTATTTGGAGAAAAGGAATGTTTGAATTTCCAGAGAAGTGTTTCATTTACACGGATGCAGAGTTCTTCAGTCAGCTCTTTTCAGAGAGCTGAGCTCGGCTGTGAACCAACACTCCCAGTCTGGGCATGTGTAAAGTGGCACTGGAGATGTCAGTTGGTTTGATGGGGAGAGCAGATTGGTAGGAGGCCTGCCATTCTGACATCTAAAGCATTCACTGAGGACAAAGCATTTGCGACCAGTGCCTTAATTCACTCTCTTACATCAACATATCTTACATTTTCAAGAGTTCAAGTTCCATCCTTTTAGACTGACTCATTCGCATGTGGAAAGTCACACAAAGAACTGAGCGCTAACTGCCAGTAAACTTAGTTAACACATCTGCAATGACACTTACAATGTGTAAATGAGTGTCTTTTTTACAAGTGAAACTCTAATTTTGTACATTAAGGACACAATTAGCGTGCTGGGCTGGAAACTGTGACCCCAGCCAGTGTACACAGTGCCTCGTCACATTCACTGACAATGCATTCATCTGAAATTTGGCAAGCTGCTACGGAGATGTGTTGGCAGCTCATACAGATCTGATGCCTACACACACATAAGCACACACACAGACACACACATACCGCCACCCTAACAGCAGGATGGGCATGTGTTGTACAACATGGACTCACAATGTGTACTGAGAGTGAGGAACGAGGCATGGCTGCCTGTCAGCGTCTGGCCACATGCATATGGATGGATATTTGATGTCCATCAATATGATGTGGTGGAAATATTGAAAGTGTGGTCAAATATTTGTACTTGCACAAGAAACAAACACACGCGCATTACTGGGGAACAAAAATCCTTCATTCTTGTCCTTTTTATCCATTTGAAGATTATAGTGGAATGTAAAATGGACCAATGGCAAGTTTATGATTCTCAGTTTAACTCTACATGAATGATAAAGAGGTTTAACCACTTGACAGACTTTAAATTGCATTTAGTTTGCACAAAAACATCAAATTACGCCATTCACTTGACCAATTTACCAACTCTGGCCCCTCATAGTTATCTTCACATAACTTATTTAAATGAGCAAATATATATATATACAGTATTTTTCAGTAACAACATAATGAGGAAGAATTTATACACTACTGGTCAAAGGTTTGGGGTCACTTAAAAATGTCCGTACCACTCCATTATAGATAGAATACCAGCTGATCTGATTGGGGGGCTGATCTTTAATACAATATCTACATTGCCCATTATAAGCAACCATTCATCCAATATTCCAAAGGCACATTCTGTTCACTAATCTGATATAATTTTTAAAAAACTAACTAAAAACATTGGAGATCTCTTTTGCAATTATGTAAGCATATAATGTAATCTGAAAACTGCTGCCCAGGTTAAAAAAACAATACAACTGATCTCAGCTGGTATTCTGTCAATTCTAGTCTATGGAAATTGCACTCCATTATGACCTTTGACTGGTAGTGTATATGTAAAGGATCTTTAAACTGCGGTTTTGTGTTGTGCCAACAAAAATGTTCTTTTTGATTTACAGCTGTGTTAATGATACCATGAACACACTTCTTAACCACACACAATGATGTTTACATAGGGCTCTCACCATGGTTTCCACATGTTGTGTGAATCTTTGACATCTTCAATGTGTTCCCTAGACTGCCTTTATTTTTCAGTATTTTTGGGGCATTTTAGTTTTACTTTTACTTTATTGGTGACAGGACAGCTCAGGCATGAAGGGAGAGAGTGAGGAGGGAATGACATGCAGCAAAGGGCCACAGGTCAGAATTGAGCCTGCGGCCGAGGACTGGCACACTGTATATGGGCGTGAGCTCTACCAGGTGAGCTACCAAGACGCCCCCAAAGCCAATTTTCAAGAATATTTCCAAACCGACATTTTCTTTTTTAGAACCATCGGCGAGCAGTTGTCTTTTCTGCTTCCATATGATAAGGATTTTTCTGAAGAATGTAGCCAATTTGTGTTTTTTCAGCCAAATGGCCCAATAAATTACATGGATGCATTCATGTACGTTTAAAATTCTTCACAGGTAACATTAACTATGACTTTAATTCAATTTTAGGTGTTTTATTCAATTTTATACCACTTATATCAAACAAATGGTTCAAAAAAGTATCCTGACCAAACTTAGAAAATGAACCCGTCTGTCATCCACTCAACATCCTCTGATCTTAACTATTACTCAAAATTATTCATAACTTTAGTATTTTTTACTCCAAAACTAGATGTAATGTCATTTAAATTAGGTGTATAAACCATGAATTTAAAAAAAAGGTTTGTTTTTGAATTTTGACCCAGAAGGAGAAATTTAGCAAACATCAGTTAAGCAAGCAGAACATAAGCTTGAATAAGAGAGCTAATCCCAGTTTTATCTCCAAAGTCAGGCTGTACCAGACTCTCCTGTGATTTATTTATATGTAAATAGCATTTTTTAACCAGTTTTATTTATTGGGGTTTTATTTACTCAAGCATAATATACATTTTTGTTGATTAAGTTGTCAGAAATAACAGGAACATGCAGAGATTTCTGTCTCCAGGAACAACCCTACACACAAAGTGCGTTTTTTATGTTGTTTTTTATCCAAGGTGCAGTTGAAGAGAGCGTTTTCAGCCGGCGGCGGAAGATGTGTGAGGCTTTCAGCCGCCCTGATGTCAATGGGGAGCTCATTCTACCATTAGACTTAATGTATTTTATAGGAGACAGAGTTGATTAATGGGATGATTGGGATGTTTGAGCTTTGATAAGTATACACACATAAAAGAAATAGACAAAAAGATGAAGTCTCACTTACAGGCACATCCACGTACTTGGAGGCAGCTTTCACCTTGACACAAAGGAGAGAGAAGTGAGTGAGAAAGAGTCGGGACTCCGGCGGCGGCGCAGAACAAAGGCACTGGGCAGCCTGGTGTTTAGTGCCTGCTGAAGTGGCAACAGTGACTCATGTGGTGATTTCAACTGCAAAAGTGCACTCCCAAATTCAATAAGCATGGCTTTTGTAATGCTGGGGAAAACCTGCTGAGGAGTTAAGCTATTTGGTGCTCGGGGTGAATTCAAAAAAGGTCAAATCAGAGCTTAAAGAGCGGAGTAAATGTGCACACACACACACACACACACACACAAGCACACACACACACACACACAGTATACAGTATATGAATGACAATTGATGTAAGTTGTAAATGTACGTACATTATTGGTATGTAAAGCTATTTATGTAAGTATTTATGTACTTTCCTTAGCGTAGTTCTCATAATTATTTGGCAGACTGATAAATTAATGAATTTATTTATTATATTTATCACAGACAAATTGATGAATTAGCAATTTAGCAAGTAAAGGTTTAGGTGTGTTAGGAGTGGTGTAGAAGATTGGACCCAAATGCATAAATGACTGGCAAGGTACTACTACTACTACTACTACTACTACTAATAATAATAATAATAGTAAAAAATTGAATTTATACAGCTCTTTTCACAAACTCAAAGTCGCTTTACAGGACAGGAAGATAATACTGGTACTGAGCTTGATTCTTTATTTGGAAAAAAGTCCATAAAACAGAAGGTGACCACAAAAAGCAGCTAAGAGAAACCCAAAAACCAAAGAAATCAAAGATGAACTGGAACTGAGGGAATACACAGAAAACAGGTAGGGAAACACACAGCACGCTGACGCAGGGAAGTAAAACCAAACACAATGATCAGACACGAGACTAGGGGAACACAGAGGCTAAATACAAGAGGAACAGGTGATACAACAGGTGAAAGACATCAGGGCGGGGCAGAGTAATCAGGCAGGAGGGAAACTAGACAAGACCGGGGGCAACAACCAAAACTTCAAAATAAAACAGGAAATGGAACACACAAGACAGGAAGTCAACGTGGACTCGGACATAACAGGGAACAGAAACCTACACAATAATCACTGAATAATACACAAACAGGAAACAAAAACCCCAGCACATAAACAATCACTCAATAGGGAAATACAGGAAACAGAAATATACAACCAGGAAACAGAAATATACACAACCCCAACAGGAATATACACAATACCAACAGAAATCTACACAACCCCAAAAGAAATCTACACAACCCAAACAGAAATTTACACAACCCCAACAGGGTGTGTACTATGTGTGCAGAAGTGGCACAAGTACAGTATACAGTGTATTTCTTTTTATTATTATTTACGTTTCTTATTTATTGATCATTGTTGTTAAATTTGTATTCTCTTATTTTATTTTATTCTTAGTTATTTAGTTAGTTTAGTTATTACTATTATTATTATCATCATCAGTGGATGGATTGCATATATATATTATATACACACACACACACACACACACACACACAAAAAAACATTGTGATGATAAGAGAATTGTACTGGACTGCTATTGATTGTAACTTAATTGAATATTTTATATAAACAATTAAAGTATCAACAACAAAAAAGGTTAAAGTGAAGGAAAATCTAAACCTTTTAAAACCAGCAGGATGGATCATTACATGTACAGGAATTTGAAAAGCCTTTTTCTTAAAATGATAATTCAACAAACAGGATCAAGGATCGATGAAATAGGAGAACCTTAAATATTATATATTGAATCCCAAGGGATGTCATTGCAAATAAAGACAAACATCAATGTATTTACACATTTGTTAAAAAAAGAAACCCAGGAGTGAAAATATTGGAAATGTCCATTATAATTGTAAGACTTACTGAGCATAGGAACGGAGTGAGTTAAAGTTGGAGGTAAGCAATCAACAATGAAACGAGTGTCTGCTGGAATGGGTTTGGGAAAGAAAAGGACGATGGTGTTGGAAGAATATTTGTGTGCTACTTACTGTGAAAGACAGGAAGGAAGAGAAGAGTGTTCCCTCGTCATATCTGGAGAGCTTGGCCAGAACACTCTCTAGGATGACCATGAACTGAGAAAGAGAAGAACAACCAAGATCAGCTCTCTCCTAGTCAAAGCATTCTCATGAATGGGTCCGTATGATATCCTATGGAACTAGGAGACTAGGACTAGGAGCGTGGCAGTTGCTAGCAGTTTAAGCGTGGTTTGACAAATCTGACCATGATGCAATTTTCCTAGACAGGAAGCCCTGGTGCAAAGGGAGGTGACACGCTGGACTGACCAATCAGAGGCCGCCTTACGAGATGCTCTGAACCGCACAGAATGGGATATGTGCAAGTGCAGCACTGACGATAGCAACATGTTTTATTGTTTTATTTTTATGGATTTTATTATTGTTTTCATTGAGCCAGAACGCTACACAATGAATTTCACTGCACATTGCACTGTGTATGATTGTGTTTGATAAATCTGGAGGAAGAAGCAGTAAAATGTACTTTGGTATCAGTAGTGCCGATAGTAAAAAATCATCTGTAAACAGTGTTTAATGAGCGTGTTAAATTGTTGTCTATTTCAATGATAGTGCATGAAGTCTTCATTCTACTCAAGTACAGTTTAAAATACAGATACATCATATTGTCAAGCATAAAACCCTGCAACTCCAGTTTTGGTGAATTCTATTCCCTGAGATTAGATTGAAGATTACAACCAGCGAGATAGAGATGGTCCGATACCATTCTTTGCTTCCCGATACAATTCTGATACCTGAACTTGCGTATTGGCCGATACAGAGTACTGATCCAATACCAGCGTGTCACATATTTTATTATGTTTTAACAACTGTATACTACTATCCCTGTATGGATGTGATATGATGCAATGTGATTTGTTGTCGGTCTGGCTCAGGTTAAACTCTTTGTGAAACATGAACAAACACAAACAATGAACACCACAGAATTTTCTTTTATTATCCAGTTTGACAGTCAGTCATAACGGGGTTAAGAACATAAAATAAACTACTTTAACGTAGATTTTCTTTAGGGCTTTTTTATGTGGTATTGGATCGGTGCATAAACTCCAGTACATCCCGATGACAATGCCAGCGTTTTAGGCAGTATCGGATGAGGTATCAGAACATCTCTACGTTGAGGTTAATACTTCAGCATCTCTCTCTGGTTCGGAGTCCTGTTGCGATCGTTTGGAGTGTCCGTGAAACTCTTCGTAGTTGTTTTGTGTCACTTTGTCATTGTTTGGAGAGCCTGTGTAGTCTTTTTTGTATCTCTTTGTGGTAATTTTGTGTCTCTCCTGGTCGTGCTGCGTCTCCTTATAGGTCCTGTATGTAATATATTTACTGTAATAAATTCAAAAATGAGCACAATGTGTCATCAGATATTAAGGAAACATGCTAAATTGAAATACAATCTTTTCTGACAACAATAATGCCAGTATTTTCTTCTTTTGAAATTTTCATTCCTGTGTGCTGTTACCAAATGGCCAGTTTGACAACCAGGTCGGGTTGCCAGATATACTGCACCTATAAAAACATAAACCCAGCGTGCTACAGCTGTAAAGTTAGTCAAGCCATGACAGCAGCAAATAAAACAACAAGATGAATAGAGAAAGACTCTACCCGACCCAAACAATTGTGTGACCAGAGACGTAAGTAACCCTGGGTAAATATGGGAGATGTATTTGAAAGATTGAGACAGCTTTAAGCCCAAAAGAACTTAGAGTTGGCTAATTTCCTCGAATGGTAAGGTAAGGTAAGCATTAGCTTCAGGCTAATTTATCACAGCTACAAGGAACGGGCATTTAATGCCATTTTAACATGCTCACATTGAATTATATGGCTAGAGTACCCAAGTCGGTTGCTTGCAAAAACAGCTGAGACAAAGCCAGTAAAGTGATTCTGACTGGTCTGGGCTAACGCCGCCATGCTAACCCTGCTAACTGCTAACGTTACCGGAGGACTAGGCAAGCTGGCCACAGCTGTTTACAACATGTAGCCTGTTCAGCAGCCACAGCCGACAATGGGGAGTTATTGTAAATATTACAGTTGAAGTCAGACTAGCTAAAATCCAATCCAATCATGACTATGGGAAGATCACAAGCATTTCTAAGCAATTAGATACATGGAGTGCTTGCAAAAAAACTAACGCTAGCATAAGGTTTGGCTAACTTCAAACTTCATTAATTTCTCTCAGCCAAGAGAGAGGGAGGGGGAGGGAGAGAGAGAGAAAGAGAGAGAGAGAGAGAGAGTGTGAGAGAGAGAGAGAGAGAGAGAGAGAGAGAGAGAGAGAGAGAGTTAAGAGCTCCTGTACACTGCCTGCGTGGCGTTTTTGTTGCATGGCGGCTGTCTGTCTGCATTGTCTTTGTCTTTGCACACCAGAAACGTGTCTGACGCACTGCTGCTAGCCTTGTCTGTACACATGTATGTTTCCCATTGAAAAAAGGAAATATTAGTGTGTTCTTTGACTTTATTTTGTCAGTATCTTGTATTTAGTATTTGTTTGCACATACAGTATGTTTTCTTTATATATATATATATATATATATAT
>NC_045736.1:4088424-4107358 GCF_008692095.1 Etheostoma spectabile | reverse complement strand
ATATATATATATATTTATATATATTTATATACACACACACGTATATGTACAGTACATATATCTGTATGTCAATTCCCTTTCCTGAGACAATAAAGTCCATGTCATTGTTTTATCAGAATCCTATTGAAATACAATTTATAAAGGAGTTCAACAGAAAATGTCCTATATTAAATTGAGCGTCAGCGCCAGTTCTGGCTGGCCAAGTAGTCAAGTAGCTTGAATCAGCTGATGCATGTCAGCTGAGCAGCATCAGCTGACATGCATCAGCTGGTCCACTCCCCTTGCTGCTTAATGGCTATGCTCAAACAGAGCACCCTGCTTAAAGCAGATTCAGTTTGTTCCTAACTGCTTGCTGCTTTTTTCTCTGCAACCCAACCCTCCCTGGCTCCACCTTGTTATGTAGAACGTGGCATTTGCTTCTATATTATCGTTGCTTCTTTGTTCATATGGGGGAATAGTTCAGCTCCCCCAGTCCTAAACTGTGTGAGCGTCCCCTAATGCTGCTGTCTGACTCTCTGCTATTTCATGGTGCTCATGGAAGGTTAGAGCACTCCCTGAACAGAGCCACACTGCCAATTTGGAATTTCATCAACTTGAATTGGAATTTATTCAATGAAATATTGTAAAGCGTGCATTTCAAGCTCATTTTTAGGTTCATAATTGTATTTTGAAGTTGTACCAAAATAGGTTTACATGGTTTGATTTTCAAAAAAACACCATATTTTTGTTGTACTGCACATTGCTGCAGATCCTTTTTTCACCCTGTGTTTATGTCTCTCTTTTAGCTACAGAGTGAGACATCTCCATTGTTTTAGCTACATAGTGAGACATCTCACTTGTTTTAGCTACAGAGTGAGACATCTCACTTCTATACTATCTTTGTTGACGCAAAATAACACCCCAAATCCCAGAAAAAGGGATTTTTTCATAATATGGGCACTTTACATCATATTATTGTTGTGTGTGTGTTCTTAATGGACCTGACAAAAATGTATTTGTGTTAAAATGAGATATTTATTCTATTTTGCCTGAAAACGCTACCAACACGCTTGCATGTCGCGTGAAAAATATGCATTGGTCCTATTCCTAGCCTGCACGTGTTTTTAGCGCGGGTCGAGCCGTTCTTGAGTCGCAGTGTGCAAGTTCTAACCGGGTTACCTTTGGAGCCAAAATAAACACGGACACGCCACGCAGCTCACGCATCGCAGGCATTGTGCAGGAGGATCTTCTAAGCTAACTTCAAAGCTGCTGCTCTGCACTTGCGTACTGATTTTGCAAAACAATTTTTACCTTGACGAGATCTCGTCGCACCTTTACTGTGAACAGAACAGAGAGCAGAACCGAGCTGCTGTCGGCAGAACACAAACATGCATTATATACAGACACAACAATATTATGTTGTACCTTTGCTACTAGCAGGGTTATCATCTCCTTCACCGTCTCTTCAATGAGATTGTCAATTTGGGAATGGTATTGTCTCTGCAGAGGAAAGAAAAAGAAACCGGTTACTCTGCTCATCCACACTTAGTAACCCCACCATCAGGTGACATTAAAGGGAAACACCGGACTCACATTGACCTGTATTCATTTGTAGTGAATTCATCTTTTATCATAGGAACATTTGCCTGTAATAGTTATGCTATCACAATAAAAATGTTGCTGATGAGAGATATTTAAAGGTTCCATTACATGGTGCTCTTTGGATGCTTTTATATAGACCTTAGTATTCCCCTAATACTGTATCTGAAGTCTCTTTTGTATAGACCTTAGTGGTCCCCTAATACTGTATCTGAAGTCTCTTTTATATAGACCTTAGTGGTCCCTAATACTGTATCTGAAGTCTCTTTTATATAGACCTTAGTGGTCCCCTAATACTGTATCTGAAGTCTCTTTTGTATAGACCTTAGTGGTCCCCTAATACTGTATCTGAAGTCTCTTTTATATAGACCTTAGTGGTCCCTAATACTGTATCTGAAGTCTCTTTTATATAGACCTTAGTGGTCCCCTAATACTGTATCTGAAGTCTCTTTTATATAGACCTTAGTGGTCCCCTAATACTGTATCTGAAGTCTCTTTTATATAGACCTTAGTGGTCCCCTAATACTGTACAGGATGGTAATTCAGCCTTGGTGCAGAATTACAGCCACTAGAGCCAGTCCCACAATGAGCTCTCCTTAGGACGAGCCGAGATTTTGAGGAGAGAGACAATTAAAATTGTCTGTTGTCAGCTTTGAGAATTCTCAAAGTGGCCACAGCATCAATCCACATGTCGGATTAGAGACAGCCTTATAAATCCTGTACACTAGGCCAGTGACAATTATTCCATAACTGTCTATTCACTTTGTTTTTTTAACATAATCGCCATTTCTTTGTTTAACCACATTTATTGCTAACATTAACTAAGGTCCTAAGGGGTATGACTGTTAATGACAAGTGTCGGCAAAGAATAACACTGTTTTATGATAATAAATAAGCGAATTATGGGATTGTGTATTAGTACTATTATGCATTATGGGATCCATTCAAAACTACTCATTTCAAAAAGTTACACATGAATAAATATTTAGAAATTTGACAAGTATATTGTTAATCGCAAATAATTTTGTTACAGCCATGTTAACACTACAAACATACTGTACGGACTTGGATTTCATTTGTTATCAAAAATCATTATAAATTAATCAGTTTTTTCTCTGGAAAACGACCTAACACACATATTATTAGAGCACAGCACTTATTTCTAGAAGTATAAAAAATAGAAAAATAGAAATCTTTTATATTTTTTACATTATTTTCTATTACATTCACTATTTATTAATTTATTGTTTGAGGAGTTTGTTTAAATAGCCTTTTTTATTTTGACTTAATTATTGGCGAATTACACTATTTATTAATTTTTTGTTGTTGTTGAATGTAAATGAATGACGGTGCTTTCTAATCATTCCAAAGCCCCTCTTGGTTCTGCTATGAAGCCGAGTCCAGGGAGGGATTTTGGGATGCTGACTCCTGCTGCCATGGAAACCCAGAAGCAGGATCAGTGCGAGGAATCCTTTTGTTTAGCTGTGTAGCACCACAGAACACTGAAGGAATTAGCAATAATTAATTCATTGTTAGCGATTGGTATCAGTCTCGAGACTCTGTGAAATACGAGATCTCTCACTTCTACCCCATGTATATTCAATACCATCTACACATATGCTAATGAAATCCAAACAATTCAAGTGGAGGAAGTCAGACAGGCAAAACTGATGACTAATTATACATTTGGGAACTGGAGGGTGAGATTTCAATTGAATTCCGTTGATAAGCCAGACTTACCCAGTCTCTAACAAACTTTCACAAGACACAGAGGAGGGAGAAAAGCAGCAGAAAAAGAAAAAGATAGAGGTGACATGCACATGTGACATTATGTGAATACTGCAACAACAAAAAGAAAAGTGAGAACCAAAGAAAAAAAGATGTATTTCCAAGGAATAGAGAGAGAGAAAAAAAGACTTTCCCACCTTTATCTGCCAAGGCCCTTCACAACAGCAACACAACTCATTCATTTTTATTCAGCTCCACAAGTAAATGATCTTTAAATGCTTTGAGAATCAAACTATTCGATCTCCAAGGTAACCCAAACGATGGATCCCATTCATTTAACCCCTGTGTTCCCATTTTTTTTCCGGGTCAAAATTTCGAATTGAAACCTTTTTGTTTTTTGTCACTTATAATTCCAAAAATTTCGTCAAGTTTTTCAATTGTTTTTCCCAATGTTTTTGTCACTTTTTTCAAATTTTTTAGTCAGAGATTGTTGATGTTATTGTTGATGTTCGCGTCAATTTGTCTGCACTTTATATATATTTTTTACGATTTTGTCACTTTTTTCCAACGTTCTTTGATCATTTGTACATGTAAAGAGTAATGGTTGTATGGAACCATCCATTTTTGGACAATTTGGTTGAAAGAAACCTTAATTTCTGATATAGAAACTTTTTGAAAATGGGTCAAATTTGACCCAAGGACAACAGGATGTTGTCTTCGGGTCACATTTTACCAGTTTTTAAAGAATTTATATGAGAAAGATTGGTTTCCTTTATTTATTCATTTTAAGATTATATTTTGATGCATTTAAGGCCTTTACTTCCGACAGGAAAGCTTACAGTAGACTCGAAAGGGGGAAGAGAGGGGGAGTGACATGCAGCAAAGGGCCACAGGTTGGAGTTGAACCTACGGCCGCTGCGTCGAGGAATGATCCTCTTTATATGGGCGCGGGCGCTCTGCCAGGTGAGCTACCCAGGTGCCCGTGAAATATGGGTTTCCTTTTAACCCTTGTGTTGTCAGAAATATGGGTTTCTACCTAATTGTAATTACTAGTGCTGTCAACGGTGTTAATGCAAACCCATTTTAACGGCGTCAATTCTTTTATGGCGACTATTAAAATGGCAACTATTAAAATGGTTTTGAAACTGACAAAACGTTATCAGTCTCTGATTATCCAGCCTTGAATATTAGTCTAAATAATTCCTAATTTTTGCTTTTTTACCCAACAGTTAGGTATACTTTCCTATAACTTGGGTTTATTGACCATGATTTTCTTAAATTTGTGTAAAAATGGTATAAGTTAGTGTTAGTGGGGTTAATACATGGTTGTGAAAAAAAGCATTGAAAAAGTGGCAAAAGTGATAGGAAAATAACCCAAAAGGTTGAAGAAAATGACTTTCCAAGACATATTGCGCGTTTCCTACCTCCTGGCCCAGGTCCATGGCACACAGCTTGGCTGACTGGGCCTTGGCATCCACCATGACGTTGAACATGGTGCAGATTGACTGTGGCACGCGGAAGTCTGTGGCCCGGCTGCTCTTCTGAAGCTTGGCCTCAAACGCTGCCCGTGTCCTTTAAAGAAGGGAAAGGAATGAACAGGGCCGTAGCCAGGATTTTACAAACACTGAGGTGATATACTGTAAGGCAAAGGAAGTTTGGTACAGGATACATGATAACCTTTGTTGAACTCTTGGGAGATTTTAGACGCTTTTTAAGGGGGCTCAGGCCTTAATTTCGTCTCAATCCCTCTAAAACTTATAATAATAAAAAACATGTTTTTATTTTTTTGTATCAATTTTGGTGCTTCAAGTGAGAGTTTGTGAACTTGTCTGTTTGTGACAGAGGACAAACAATTGGAGGTTCAAATGGCTTGAACTAATCTCCTGTGTTGCTGAGTCTCGCTCTCTCTGATCACTAGGAGGGCGAGCAGGAGTGTGGTTGTGAAGTTTAATGTTGGCATAACAGTGGGGCGGCTGTGGCTCAGTGGTGGAGCGGTCCATTCGAAAGGTTGGTGGTTCGATCCCTGGCCCTTCAGTCCCATGTCCAGTGTCGTTGGGCAAGACACTCTGAACCCTGAGTTGCCCCGAAATGTGTGTGAGTGTTTATCTGATGAGCAGGTGGCACCTTGTACGGCAGCCTCGGCCACAGTGTATGAATGTGTGAATGGTTCCTGTACTATGTAAAAGCGCTTTGAGTAGACCATTTAGATTTACATTTATTCCCCAGAAGTTGATCATTTGCAACGTAGACAACTAAAATTGTTGAATGTTAGAACATTGTGTCAAATTGGTTGTTATCACCGTGACTTATAAAGTGTCATGTTTAGTTCCATCAGTGTCAAAAAACGTTAGCTGACGCTGTTGCTCAGTAGCTAGCGCAGAGATTGGTGGGGGGAGTTAACACTCATCGCAAGGCACTGTATCCGTATCACATTCTCATTTGGGGCTGATATACAGGGCGTTGTTTTTTCTCTATTTTAAACTTCAAAAAGACACTCAGAGTTGCGAAAAAGACATAGGATTATAATGTAAAACAGATGCTGCCAGCTTCAAAAAAGACGGTGAGTGTGAACATATAAGAAGCTGGGTCCAGACTAGTTTACTGACAGCCAAACAGATTATTTAAAGAGGATGGAAGAATGAAGGGGTGCCATCAATCCAGGAGTGGGCTTGTGAGATGGCTAGGGTGGAAAGATGACATCTAAATGGTTTGTGAGATTGGGGAAAGTACCTGACCTTTGTGGAGGGCTCCTAAGAAGCTTTGTGCTGGGGAGAGAGGTGTATCATCGGCTTTACTGTTGTCATTAATACTTGTGTTTATTTGGTTTATGGTGTATTGTCTATTATTGTAACTATTTTGTTGAATGGTCTTGAATATTGTAGTCATCTTTTATTGATCTTACTCATCTTTGTCAGGGTGGGTGGTGATAATGTTGCAAGTTTTGTATGTTGTTAAAAAATTGTTAACCACAAAAAAGCGCTACCGAGGTGATGAGTACAAGCAACTAGTACTAGCAGCAATTCAGCACAAGGCAGAGTGCAGGACAGGAAGTCGAGCACAGAAACAAAATAAAACATCCGGGTAATTTTCAAAATAAATAGTCTACACCATGCTCACAGCGGATTACATCTCACTACACTACACCTTGAAAATATCATAATGAGTCAACAGAGTGAGACATCTCACTTGTTTTGGATACAGAGTGAGATATCTTATTCTATACTATCTTAGTTGGGAGTCATACATGCTCAGTAGCTAGGTAAGATCCCATCAGCTAGATAACTCTTTCTCCAGCTTTGGTTAGTACAAGGCAGGATTAGGTGGGAGACTTCTTCTAGACGAGGGGCACTAGTGGAATACCTGCAGAACAGGGACATGGAAGTAGTTCTTTTGGAGATTATGGTCAACTAGTGTGTGTTGTAGCAGTGTTTTGCCATTGAGAACGAGTTAGCATGCTAGCGTTAGCTCACCCGGAGACTGAAGACAGAGGACATTCAGAAACCGTATCTCATACAAAACAGCATGGATAGTTTTTTTCCAAGTTTGTATGCGTGTGGAAGCACTAGAGACACAAAATAACCCCCCAAATCCCAGAAAGTGCTTTTTTTCATAATATGGGCACTTTAAAGTAAATCTAGAACAGATGAAACAAATGTGTGATCAATGACTAGATAACTATGGACAACCATGCGATTAAAATTTGTAATTGATTGACAGCCCTAATTATTACTTTCATTAAAAACAAAAAATACTACACTCTTGCTTATTTCTAAAAGTAATACCACTGCATCTCCTCATGTTAAAGATGCACTCCCCCAGTAATGCTTCCCAGCTCAACAATGATGTTTTGAAGACCAGTTTACAACTAATCCCATTACTACTACAACACATACAGATGATTAATATAACAAGTTATTTTGCTTGCAATCTCACCCGCGCATATTTAAACGGCATCTTACCGTTTTACACATGATTCGATCATGTCACTGGACATCAGCTTGAGTCGGGTCTCCAGGTGTTTGCCAAACTCCTCCTCTGGCCAGTGGAGGTCTCTGATGAAGGTCTGCAGAGCATCCAGCTTCCAGAAGAGATCCTCCGACGTCCCCGAGCCATTACTGCAGGGCCACAGGTCACAGTCAGTGGTGGAATGTAACTAAGTACATTTACTCCAGTACTGTACTAAAATCCAAAAGTTGAGGAACTTGTACTTTACTTGAGTCTTTTTCTTTTCAGGCCACTTTCTACTTCTACTCCGCTACATTTCAGAAAGAAATATTGTACTTTTTACTCCACTACATTCATCTGACATCTTTAGATACTTTACAAATTAACATTTTTGCACACAAAACACATGTAGTTTATAAAACACGGTGTTTAATTGTATATGAAAATAACCATCAATATAACAGCCTACAAGTCCAACTGCAATGATGAGACCATTAAAAACAACGGTTTAGATCTTTTACACTCTCTACATTGGGAGGATTTTACTGCATCTAGTATATTTTCCTGATGATACTAAAGGTGCTCTAAGCGATGTTGGGTGACGTTACTTCTTGTTGATGTTCAAAGTATTTTCAAGCAAAACAAAACCAGCTCCCCCACCCCAAAATCCTTCTTGTCGGTTATTGGTTGTATCGCTGGAACACTGTTTGTGTGTGCTTCATGGTGCAGGTGGGCCCAGTTTGGTTTTGTTGCCATTTGTAGTTTTTTTTACAGTGTGTTCAGGGGACAGGCAGCTAGCACAGAGTGAGGAGGTGTTTGCTGTATGTGTCAACAAATTTGCGCGCACACGCACACGCACACACACACACACACACACACACACACACGGAAATGCTGCGTGATGATTATCACAGAAGCCTGGCTGAACAAACTCCTCCCAGGACAGCAGCTAGCAGGGCGAGCTAGCTACCAGCAGGATTGAGACAGGGTAGGTGAATTAAAACAATGTCTGAGTTGAAAAAGCATCTTGTTGTCAGGTAAGGGCCCTGACATTTTAATTGCATTTGGTGTCTGTTAAGAGGCACAAAGGCACTCTAAAAATTGCCCCAACAACTGCCATTTTAGCTCAGTGGAAGCTCGTAGCTGTGGCTGTAGCAACTGCCAGCACCGATTTGGGTTGTTTTTTCTTTTCTTTCGACAGTACTGGCATATTTTTAGCCATCAACATTAACATAAAAATTGGCCGGAATTGTCCTGTAAAATACAGCTGTGGGAGGGAAAATGTTGGGATTCCATTTCAAAGTCACTGCCTTCTCCTTCCATCCACACACAGCATGCCGTGACGTTGGCATGAACGTGGCTTGGGGCCTGTATAAAACTCTGACATTGACAACACACTACCACAGCTTTAGTATTCAGGTATATAACCCTGCCTACAAGGGTCCTTTTTGGAAAGCCAGTGTGAGCTTTTCTTCCAACTTTCCTGATCTTGCAACGCGCAAATGAGACAAGCTTACCTTCTCCGTAGACATCTTTTCTTTGGGGGGTGAATTCTTTTCTAAATATACAGTGAGGAAAATGTGTATCCACAAGATTCCTGATGAGGGAATAGGGATGGATGTGCCGCGGTGACAGCGTCACACTCTACAGGAAGCTGTAGCGTATGTAGGTTTACACCTCTGATCCCCATCAGAGTGCGTTTCGCTTAATTTTTCAAAGTGCTATAGACAATGTGTCAAGGGTTTGATATGCAGAGTGCTTTTAATGATAGCACTTACACAATCACATAGCCTACATATTAATGGGAAAACCTTCACTGAAATTACAGGCTATTGTTCCAACAAATAAATCATGTTAAATTACTTATACAACTAAACAAGGACTGGGATAATAATTCAGGCCGGGAATCTAACAACTATCTAGGCCAACATCCACGCATTGAGCTTATGTTTACCATAACTTTTGTTCTGTTTGCTCTTATGTTGACAATTATCATGCTCAAATATGTCTCATGAGTTGTTGCAGCAATGTTTTGGGTTGACACTACTGGTTACAGAGATTTGGTCCAAAATATAACCATTGTTTGATTTAGGAATTAATAAAAATGGTCAGAAATCCATGCAAAATACACATTAAGACACCAAGAGCTAGAGGAAATCCATAGACAAATCCGTGCTGGTTTCAAACCCTTTTGACATTTAGAGATTCCTGGAAGAATATCATTTTGCAGTGATTAGATGGCGAGCACATCTGTTCTGACAAACGGTTCAGAAACCCCCCTTACTGTCTCTGAATGCCCTGCTGGAAGTCTCTAGTTAGTGTTTGTAAAGTTCCATGAGGCTGTGATTGCCCTCAAGATCACAACAGCTCACTTTACATAGTAAGGTCAAGTTTGTAAAAATGTATTCACTAGAATGAAATGGTTACTATGGGGTACACAGCACACATGAACACAATGGGACTCACAATCCACAAGAGTATCAGCTTTCCAGCCAGACCTAATTACTGCAACTCCAAAACTGTTTAGGGCTCCCAGCATGCAGACATATTCAAATGCACCATTTTAGAGTAGGTTAAAATAACCCAAACTATGTGGGATTAGCATACCGTTGGGGGTGTCTTTGAAGGGGAGATTCATGGGTACCCATAGAAACCATTTTCATTTGGATATCTTGAGGTTAGAGGTCAAGGGACCCATTTCAAAAAGACCTTGCCAGTTTTTCCCTTGCCAGAAATTTTTGGAGCATTATTTACCTTACTTTGCAACAAGCTAGCACGACATGGTTGGTACCAATAGATGTGTAAGATCCTGTTGTTTCATATGATATCAATATCTGCATTTTAGAGCCCGCTCCAGCCTCATAGAAACAGTAACGTTGTCTGAAATCGCCGGCGGTGTTGTGGGTCTCTAACAGTTAACCCTGATAACCCAGGCCAATCAGCTGGCTAGGCCACCGGGAATTTCCCCGGTGCTTCCGGTGGCCAGTCCAGGCCTGCCACTAAACCAAATGAGTCTATTTATTTATAAATGCTGTGCAAATGACCCTGTACGATGCAGCTGTTTAACTTTGGTAAGGTCCTCCTCAGATCTCAAAACATTTGCCGCCTTTTGATAGTTTTGCCGCTATTTCGATGTTTTGTCGCTTTTTAAAAATACATACAGTACATTTACGACCCGGAACCGCTCAAGATAGTTGGAGATCTCAACCCCCCCCATATTAAACCCTAAAGTTGTGCCTTTGCCCACAAGCTGTCCCCAGTAAAATTAAGTAAGGAGTCAAAAAGCTAAATCTGTGCACAGATGTGCAAAGTGATCTTACACAACACATCCCTAAAGCAGGTGAAGAGGATAGGTAAAGGTAAAGATAATGACGGCGTCCTTACTTGACAGGTTCCCAGGATTCCCTTTCAAAGCCTCTGTGGATGGACTGAGCAATGGAGGACTCCATCAGGTCCACATATCGCACCACCAGCGGGGCGTACAGGTCCTGCAGGTGTTTGTGGAACTTCCCATTGCACAGGTTGTCTAAAGGAAGGGCATAGGAAGGAGGAAATAAGACATGGAAGTGACCAAGCAAACCTGAGCACATAGCAGGCAATGCCGCATTGTGCAGGTAAAATGTACAGTATATACAGTATCTTTTTTTTCCTTCTGTTTACTAGCTGGCAGTCTTGCTCTTTCCTTTCTTTTTATAGCGCATCACTATGTTAGTTAGTGTGTTACTGCCACCTGTTGATCAGTGGAATAGTGTGAAACCTTTGGCAGATATGTGTACCACAACATATGCGTCTTTGTGCACGAGATAAACAGAACAGGGACCCTCTTACTGAAAAACAAATGCAGTTCTCATTTCTCCAGAGTTGCTTCTTTTGCAGTATTAAGGACACGTTAATGACAGCAAGAACATGTCTGTAATGGTGCCTGATGTGCATTTGACCAAACAGACACACACCTCTACTGAAATCACTACAGATGTCAGCAGAGGCACAGCGCAACAGTCCATGTTTCACTCATGCTTTATGTGCTAACTGGGACCTAAAACAGGCTTTTTACGCTCATTATAAAAAAGCCTAATTTACAAGATACAAGATCACACAAGAGCGTGCTCTGACTCTCTAACAGCATCTCTTCTGACTCCATACATGTTTTAAATTATGAATACCAACCTTCTAGCAGGCAAATTGGTTTGCTTAGATACAACAGGCTCAAGACCTAGTTATACATCAGACTATCTTAAACCAAAATCGGTGTGCTTCCAAGTTTATGTACAATGGATGTTGATGAGTTTTCATTTTTTTTACTTTTCTGTGTGACTGTTCTAACATGTGTGTCCTTTGCGTTTTTGTTGAGCTCGGGAACGTAAAATGAATTTCACTGTAAACTGATCATAAAGTTGTATCATACAAGAATGACAATCAAAATGTAACTGTGACCTAAAGGGGCTTTTATAATGAATTGGAATGAAACGGCGAGGGAAGAGAGAGGGGTCCAGGCAACGAAGGCTTAGGAGAAGGAGTTTTAAGCCGTGTCTCCCCTCTCTCATCATGGGCAATGTGAGGTCACTGGCTAATAAAATGGACGAACTAACAGCTTTAGTCCGGAGTCAGCGGGAGTACAGGGAGTGTAGTCTAATGTGCTTCACGGAGACTTGGCTACACTCGGACATTCCCGACATCAACGTTCCATCAACGGTTCAGACTGTTCGGGCCGACAGGGACTGCACCAGAGGGTAAGCGTAAAGGCGGGGGGCTTGCCGTTCTAGTTAACAACAGAGGTGTATCCCGGTCACATTACGGTTAAACAGCGTATCTGTAGCCCGACATTGAACTGCTCGCGTGGGGACTCCGGCCATATTATCTGCCACGTGAAATCTCACATGCCATCGCCGTTGCTGTTTACATTCCGCCCTCTGCCAACCCGACGTTGGCGTGTAACGTCACCCACACCGCATTGCCCAACCCAGACATCAACACCGAGTGCCTCATTGTGATCTGGGTGACTTCAACCATGTCACCATGACCACCACACTAACAAACTTCACCCAGTACGTGAGCTGCCATACCAGAGAGGAGAGGACCTGGACCTGCTGTATGCTAATGTAGGGACGCATACAGCTCTTCCCCCTCCCCCACTGGGCAGATCCGACCACAACCTGGTTCACATCAACCCCTGCTAGTGCCTCTGGTGAAAAGGCAACCCTGACCTCAAGGACAGTGAGGAGATGGTCGGAGGAGGCCTATGAGACACTTCAGGGATGTTTTGAGGTGACAAATGGGATGCACTCTGTGAGCCACATGGAGAGGACATAGATGGGCTGACTGAGTGTATCAGATACATAAACTTCGTGTGGGACGCACTGTCCCAGCAAAGACTGTTCAGTGTTACCCAAACAACAAACCGTGGGTAACAAAGGACATCAAGAACATCCTGAATGCTAAGAGGAGGGCTTTCAGAGCTGGGAATAGGGAGGAGGTGAGGGCCATTCAGGGGGACCTGAAGGTGAAGATCAGGGAGGCTAAGGAGAAGTACAGGAGGAAGCTGGAGCGTAAACTCCAGCAGAACAACATGAGGGAGGTCTGGAGCGGAATGAGGACCATCACTGGCTTCAGACAAAAGGCAGCAGAGGAGTTGAAGGCAGCTTGGACAGGGCCAACAAACTCAACTGTTCTTTAACAGATTTGATGCTCCTGCTCCTGCCCATCCCCCATTAACACAACTGCTGTCTTAACCCCAACCCCACTACTTCCCCCTCCTCCTCCACTGTCCTGTCCTCCTCGGGAGAGCCCTACCTCCCCCCCTCTAGCCCTCCGGTTAACACCTCTCTCCGCGAATCCCCCTCCCCCTACCCCACCTGTGACCTCGTGTGCTCACTGCTGACCAGGTGAGAGACAGCTGACCAGACTCCACTCTAATAAGGCGCAGGCCCTGATGGTATCCATCCTGGGGTGCTCAAAGCCTGTGCCTTCAGCTATGTGGAGTCTTTCACATGTCTTCAAACTGAGCCTTAGTCTCCAAAGGGCCCATGCGTGGGAAGACATCTGCCTCGTTCCTGTGCCAAAGACGCCACGTCCCAGTGACGCCAAGGACTACAGACCGTGGCACTGACCTCCCACATTATGAAGACCCTGGAGAGATGGTTCTGGAATATCTGGGCATGGTGAGGCCTCCCTGGACCCTCCAGTTCGCCTACAGCCCCGGTTGGGAGTTGAGGACGCCATCATCTTCCTGCTCAACCGCATCTACGCCCACCTGGACAGGCCGGCAAGCACGGTGAGGGTCATGTTTTTGACTCTCCAGTGCTTTCAACACATCCGGCCGGCCCTGCTGGGTGAGAAGCTGACAGCGATGAAGGTGGATCCCCCCTCGTGTCCTGGATTGTTGACTACCTGACTGGCAGACCACAGTATGTGCGCCTGCAACACTGTGTATCAGACAGAGTGGTCAGCAACACCGGGGCCGCAGGGGACGTCCTCTCTCCCTTCCTCTTCACCATCTACACCACAGACTTCAACACCACACAGAGTCCTGCCATCTTCAGAAGTTTTCTGATGACTCTGCTGTGTGGGATGTATCAGCGAGGGGGACGAGGTGAGTACAGAGCTGTGGTGGGGGACTTTGTCACATGGAGTGAGCAGAACCATCTCAGCTCAATGTGACAAAGACCGAGGAGCTGGTGGTGGATCTAAGGAGAGCCAAGGCAGCAGTGAGCCCTGTTCCATCCAGGGGGAGTGTGGACATTGTGGGGGACTACAAATACCTGGGAGTGCAATTGGACAATAAACTGGACTGGGCCAAGAACACTCAAGCCCTCTACAGGAAGGGCCAAAGCCGTCTCTATTTTTTGAGGAGGCGAGGTCCTTAAACATCTGCAGGACAATGCTGAAGATGTTTTATGAGTCTGTGGTGGCCAGGCTATCCTCTTTGCTGGTGCATGCTGGGGCAGCAGGCTGAGGGTAGCGGACGCCAACAGACTCAACAAACTGATTTGCAAGGCCAGTGACGTGTGGGGGTGGATCTGGACTCTCTGCGGGTGTGTCAGATAGGAGGATGCTGTCCAAACTACATGCCATCTTGGACAATGTCTCGCACCACCATGGCTTGCTGCTCAATCACAGGAGCACTTTCAGGGACAGACTAATTCTCCCAAAATGCACACAGAGCGCCACAGGAAGTCATTCCGCCTGTGGCCATCAAAATTTTAACTCCTCGTTCTAAGTGTCTGAACACACACTTAGAGAGGTTGAAACTGGACAATATTATCTGTATTATCTGTTTTGTGCAATAACACTGGCCTGACATGTGTGCAATTTCAAATACTACAATTATTATTATTATTATTATTTAACTTTTCACCATTCCAAATCCTTAATTATGTTAATTATGTAAATAATGTATAATAACATTCCTTTATGTAAATACCGTACCAATTCCTTATATTTCTTTATTTCTTGTATTTCTACTCTATTTATAATATTTGTGCAACTACAACACAGAGTTTCCCTTCGGGGATCAATAAAGTATTTCTGATTCTGATTCTGATTCTGATTATAAGCTGTTATACTGTTTGTTCATGTTGGGTTACAAGATAAACCTTGTACCGACAGCGAGACAAATAACACAGAAGTCCTAGATGGTGATAATGAACACTTGACAGGGGAGGTTGTTGTTTTTGGCAAACACTGACTCTCCATTAGCAGGTATGCCATGGCATAGCCAGTTTTCAGTCTTTCTAGACAAAAGATTGGAGTCTCTGGGTATTTCTAAATCCAACCCGTCACACACATTCCCCCTAGTCTCCGCCGGCTCCTAACTGGTAAAAAGGCAACACTGACAAAGACCACAGGAGATAAAATGGAGGCCAGTGTGTGCTAATGTGATGCCTCACGGCTCCATGCAGTGTGTCTGCTTTTCCGCTCCCTCTCTCTCTCTTTGTTTTTCTCTCCCCCTCTGAGCATGTATGTGTTTGTGTGTGTTGGCATCCGAGTCAAGGTCGATGATACACAGTAGGTGCAATGTTTGTTGTGCTCCCTGATTACCACGCTCCCAATTAGCCACTTGAGCGGCTGCTGTCCACTTGGATGTGTTGTGTCCAGGAGTGTGTTCGCAGGGCTCGCCGCGGCCCAGCTACCACTGCTTTAGACCTCATTAACTCCTCGAATGGCAGCGCGACTTTGGCGCCTTTCTAGTGCTAAGGCTATTTACTGCTACATAAGTGCACCGCTGTGGGGCAACACGGCAGATGACCTTCTGTGGAAAAGATGTCCCCATGATGATACGCTTTCCTAAAGTGAGCGCTTGTCAAACTGTGTGGGCTGTGCTGGGTCTTTTGTTGGTATCACAGACTGTACAAATAATGGATCCATCCATCCATTGGTTTCAAAATGTTGTTTGGAAGCCAGGAGTTTGCATTTGGCAGTTGCCATTGTGGTATTCTGGAGCAAGGAAAGACCATCTTTGGACAAAAGGGTGGAGCTGGTTAGGATGACGCATCTAAGCCAGTGTTGTGTGTGCTTTCAATGGCTCTACGCTAAGCTACACGCTAACAAAAGGTAAAGTCGGCGATTATCAACAGGCTGACCCGAGTCATCAGATAGTTACTGGCAGAGAAGCGCAGACCCCCCGGGGACTGACGCCGTTCATCTGAATGTACGGCAAAACACAGAGCTGGTTAAAAATCAGCAGAAAGAGTTACCAGCTGACACTAGAGGTAGCTAGCTAGCTTGGTTGGCAGAACGCTGAACAAGAAATGTTTCGGCGACTAAAATGTATCAATAAACTATGATGAAGTGAAAACATACAAAGAGAGGGTCAAGGTTTAGGATCAAAACACGGACAACACCAAAAAACAAGTTGAGGTTGATTTTAATGTCCACGGTGTTAGAATGGTTAGCATCGCTAAGCCTCTGTCATGATTGACAGATACTTAATCCCCTGCTTTATCGTCCATTTTGTAAATTATATTAAAATGAACATCACGATTGTACTGAAGAAGACTTGAAAGTAGTAAATGACATATCGTAGACTAAATATAGACTCCTATAGAAACCGACTTCTTTTTGGAGCCAGTGGAGTCACCCCCAGTTGGAAATGAGACCGAATGCAGGATTGAGGGACTTTAGCATTGGCTTCACTTTTCAGGCCTGAAGATGGACCTTGTGACGCGACTGTGCTACACAATAACAAGGTGTGGTCTGAGGCTTTGTTTGAGTCATTCAGGAAAACAAAGGATGGCTGCAGACACGGCACCCTCCTCTGCTTCTCTTTGTAGTTGTCCGATTCATCTACCAACCCTTATAGAACTGGCTCAGGTTTGCCTTGGACCAGCTCATAGTTATGCTGCTATAGGTCTTGATTGCCGAGAGACTTGCTTTGACGCACTGAGCTCCTCTCTCCTCTCTCTTTCCATCTGTGTGCATTCATGTCCCAGAAATGCTTGTTGGTAAGTTATCTCCGGGGCGCTTATTATAACTATTATTTCTAGTCATAGTTCCACTATCTTTATTGTTGTTATTACTGCCACTGTTTATCATTCCAACTGCTGTAATTATGAATTATATTTTTCTATATCTGTATATGTGTATCAGTGTCTCTGTGCCCAAACCGGCAGCGGCAGATGCCGCTCACAGAGAGCCTGGGTCTGTCCGCGGTTTCTGCCTAAAAGGAAGTTTGTCCTTGCCCCTGCAAACAAAGAATGTATCTACTAACAACATTGTGTGTGTATCACAGCCTGATATATCTCCTTCCTCTGTGCCATCAGTAAGCCACACTGTTGCACTTGCATAAATGTTCATTCATCACAATGAACACACACACAACGCACTTTATTTTGACTTGAACCCAGAGCTTTTTTTTCCTATCCCAGAATGCATCTGTGGTTTAGCCAGGCCTTACTCCGCAGCACTTGGAGTAGGTTCTGGTAATCACTTATAAAACTCTATATTTGTGACTTGTTTTTAAAGACGTACTCTACATCTGTGGGAACCACATTATTGGTTTTGTTTTTGTCATGGGACTCCTGTCTCAACCCTCGAATGAATCCATACAAGGAAAAGTACGTCATTATGTAACAATGTAATCTACGAGACATGAATTCATGAATGGTTTAACAGTCATTTTTTGTGACAAAACCTATAGAATTATGATAGCCTATACTACTTAGATTTTGTTTGATTTTTGAACTTTTTATTTTACATTTTAACCTTTTGCTCAGATAGGATTTTTTTTGCTTGTATTTTGCACCAATGAGTTCATCAAAAGGAATTATTAACTAAATCTAAAGCACATAGGGGATGTTCACCGGCAGCAGGGTTCCGTTAATATGGAGGCCCAGAGGTGACATTGAGGGGGGGAAAAAAAACTGAAAAAATAAAAAAAAACATGTACGGGGGACAAACCCTTTTGCGAGATCTTGACTTTGTTTTGCAAGATCTCGCAAATCTAACAAACAATAAGGCTAACCTAGTAAGCTAGTAGCGTGCTAGCTAGTAGCGTAGCATGACATGATTACATCACCTTTCACCATTCACTGTTTATTTTGATAAGCATTACTAATGAATACATACAAGGGAAGTGTTATAATAAACATTGTTGTTGACTGTTGATGTCAACAGCGCTAGTTTGTGTTGTTGTAGCAACATGCTTGTTCATGAGCTTCTTTCTTGTGTCTATATATATATATATATATATATATATATATATAGTATATAGTGTCTATATAGATATATAGTAGTAGCTAGTTCGTTCTCTTAATACATCCATGGTATAGCTAACTAATTAACTAGCCGTTTCATTGTATAAAATATTCACTAACGGTAAACATTGCGTTTTCGTTGTTCCTGATCATTTAAATGTGTATATCAGTATAAACAAATGTATTTAGAGAAGCAAGGAGAAGTAATCATGTCACGTTACTAGCTAGATACTACTAAGCTACTAAGGTTAGCCTGCAGTCATTGACATCAACAGTCAACAATGTCCATTATAACACTTCACTTTGGCAAGTATTCATTAGCAATGCTTATCAAAATAAAGGTTGGATGTATTTAGACAACCAAGGAGATGTAATCATGTTGTGCTACATGTTGTGCTAGCTAGGTTATCCTCATTTTTAGGGGGGATTTGCGAGATCTCGCGAATGAAACTCGATATCTAGCAAAACAAAGTCAAGATCTTGCAAAAGTGTTTTTCCCTGTAGATGTTGTGTACTGTTTTTTGTTTTTTTTAAATCTCTTTTTTTTATAGCCAGTGTGTTAATGCCAGTGCTGTAGTATTTCCTCCTTCCTTCCTCCTAACTGCTGGCTGGTGTAGCTATGTCCACTGCAATGCACTTCAATTGCCTTTTTTAACACAATTGAAAATATGTAGCAAATGAGAAGGTGGCCAATTTGATGACACTAACAAGTGAGCATAACGAGCCATGTGCAGTCATCTCTGTTCATCTGAATGAGTAGACCCCGCTCTGCCTTCTCCTTGACTCCCGACTGACAAACTGAAAAGTCCCTAGGGACAATTAGCGCCCCGCAGATTGAGTCTGCATTGTGAACACTGAAGTGTTTCCTTTACAGCACCACGGACAGCTCCACACTCTTCCTTCAGGCAAGTGCATGCAGTTCATTAGAGAGATGGCTGGCCTGCAGCAACCAGCATCAAGACCTGAGTATTATCTTCAATCAGACACACACA
>NC_045736.1:4087248-4088414 GCF_008692095.1 Etheostoma spectabile | reverse complement strand
CACACACACGCACGCACACGCACACACAGCTTTCAGTTTGTAAATGGCTGAAGGGAAAAAGTAGATGTCTTACGTTGACAGGCCTAATTTCAGAGACATTTGAGAGATGTTTCAGGGAGATTGGAGTGCACAGGCAACAACAGCTGTAAACCTTCATTAGAAATGGCCTTGATTGTTGGGGCTGATTACAATAATAGAACTGGGCGCTAGAAAAAACCCGTTACAAACAATGACCGCGGCACAAACATGTTTCTGATGAGAAAATGAGAAACTTTTATATACTGTTTAAAGAATACATTTGTAACACTAACAACCATATCACAAAATGATAAGGCCCCACATTAAAAAATTGGCAAAGCAGGGTTGGATGGATTGGTGAAACACATCATGTGGCAATGTTTTGGTATCAAAAGTGTGAAGAAGACCTTAAACATAGGTAACAAGATGTTTGTGGTGTGGAGATTCAGACTGTTGAACAAACCCCTGGGATAAGTGCTAAGACAAGAGTGCATGCACAGCCACGCCAAACTCTAGCCCTAAAATTAAGCCGTTTACTCAATTAACTACTTCCTTTTAAATGTGACTTATAGTTTTAATGATTTTAATGCAAATAAATTCTCATTATTTAAACGTTTGAATTGATTTTCATATTGACACACCGGGGATATACATTAGTTATTTATTATTATTATTTTTATTGGAGGCCAAGGCAGCAGTAGTGGGCCTTTCAAGTAATACGACTCCCGCTGACCGTGCTGTCCAGTGCCTCTTTTAATCTGCTTTTAAAACCACCTCTTTCCCTTTTAAATTGCTTTTTAGATAACAAAACTTGGATTTTTAGGGAGTGTTTTAGGTGGCTTTCTACATCAGTGGTCCCCTAATGCCCGTGCCACTCATAGCGCCCAGCCCATATTAGGGGCTGCGTTTTAATGCTAACTTAACCCTCGTCTCGCATTGCCAGACCTTCCTCCACAGCGCTGCACAGGAGGGTCTGGCATCCTGGCATTTCTTTTAACCGATCGCAAATGTCTTGGGCGGCGGAGCCACTGTGCTGCCGCAAAATAGTCTCAGGAAGGAAGTTCTTTTGGTGGAACATGTGTACGTTCAAAAATAGTTTTAGTGTTGTGCAACAGTAAACTCCGATTGGACAGATAGTCAAGCTAGTT
>NC_045736.1:4087034-4087238 GCF_008692095.1 Etheostoma spectabile | reverse complement strand
ACCCTGCAGAGATCTGAGGAGCAGGCAACCATAGTCCTCAGAAATCTCCAGAGGTTAGAACACCGACATAAAGGAAGAGGAAGAAAATGGACATTGGCTGCCAATCTGGCAGAATTTCTGGCAGTGGATATATATATATATATTAAGGCTGTCAAAATTAGCGCGATAATAACGAGTTAACGCAATCATATATTAATTTGATTA
>NC_045736.1:4078448-4087009 GCF_008692095.1 Etheostoma spectabile | reverse complement strand
AGAAAAAATGTCGCAATTAAGCACGTTGTTTTTGACCCCTGAAGGACCCTTTGAGGTTTGCACCGGCACGCGACACTGATGAACAGTAACGGGCCGCCAAGTGGTAGTCTCATAGAAGGGTGTGCAGCCAGATTGAAAAGAATCAGCACAGAAGTGAATTATGGAGAAAGGGGATAATGGATGGAAAGTTATTTTCAAAACTTTGCCAGATAGTACATTGACAAAACGAAAGTTATATGTAGCATTTGTCGAGCTGAGTTTAGTTATCACCGAAGTACATCCAGTCTGAGGTATCACTTGCAAGCCAAGCACACGGTCCCAGGTAAGCTCTGCTTCTGGTACGTACGACAAACTACACTTGACAGCGTTTCAGAAGCAGATTGATGGCTACGGCGACCCAGTAAACGACCCAAGCTCAGCTAAATGGATAGCCACAGCATGCAGACCAGTTTATAAGTGGAAGACGAAGGTCCCGTCATAATCCGGATTGCCTCCGGTGACCTCACGTACGAGTTGCCATCCAGGGCACAGTCATGTCAGGATACACTAGTGGTATGACACAGAGAAGGCAAAACTAGCTACGAATTGGAACCACAGCTTCTGTGCGCTACTGGTGACAATGTGACATCGCTAGGTAATCATAGCTGTCTTGGAGTAACAGCTCATTACATCGATCAGGAGTGGAAGCTGCATTCACTGCATTGACTGTAATGAGAACTGATGAGAGGCAATGGTGACGTATGCGCGAGTCATTTTATGGATGTGGCGGGTCAGTGGAACATGGAAGAGAAAGTGAGCACGTGAACACGACAGTGCTAGAAATATGATTGCAGCTTCGGAAACAGCTACCATTGGAACACCTGCCGTGCACGGCTCATAGTATTCAACGCTCAGTCCCAGTGTTCTACAAAACAGTGCATTGACGGTGCATGCTAAATGTCGCAAAGTGGTTGGCCACTTCAAACATAGCCCACTAATATGCTGACACTCAAGACACGTGCAAGGAAGTTGCGCATGGACTTAAGGCTGAGGCACTCGTTCAGGACGTTCCTACAAGGTGGAAATCCACTCTGAGATGATTTAAACGAGTGCAAAGAAATCAGGAAGCACTGAGAGATGTTCTTGCCCAGAAACAAACCAACTTACCATGCCAACAAAGGCTGAGATGGGAGAAACTTCAGAAATGGAGATATTGCTCGAACATGCAGGTACTATTTTCTGATCAATTCCATTTAGGCCAGATATGTAATAATCCCCATTTACTAAACCAGACTGACAACATTCTCGCGGGAGCAGCAGTGTGCACTCACCTCGTGCCATAGCCATGCCAATATAATGCCTCTGTGTATAGCCTATAAGGTTTTAGCAGAGTTTGAACCCATGAACCATAGCCCTGTTTCTACGTGAGCTTGTGCTGTTCATAGGAAAATAACTTGTAGCCTAAGTTTGACATAATGTTGACCGAGTATGAAGACTGCTAAAGGCGAGCCTAATGGAGCATATAGCTACGTTTACAGTCAAGGCCATAATACCCCATTAGTTCAGCTTTAGCTGCCTAACCATATCTCATATTTCAAGCTTGACGTGAATTAATCCCTCAATTCAATTTTCAATTGTACAAGATTTTGTAGACTACTTACAGAACTCCTGGAGGTGAAAGTTTGTATCCTGCTATCAGTTGTTGCCTGCATTATGCCTCTGTCCGGGTGATGGGACTTCTGAAGATGATCCAGCATACATTGTAAAGTTCAAGCAAACCTTTAGGGCGGACATGACGAGCCGCAAAGACCAAAACCAACCTGTACTGGCTGAAGATTTCAACTGCCCTTGACCCGAGGTTTAAGGACCTCAAAGTCTACACAGATCTGAAAGAGCAGAGGTGGGCATGATTGCTGGTCTGCTGAAGGAGGAGACACTGACAGCAACCAGTGGAAGGAACCCTCATTGAGCCACAACAAGATGGCAGCTTCTTATTTGCTTCTGACTGAGTCAGCAGAGCAGGATGACATTGAAAACTGCCTAACACGCATAGGGCGAGCCAGTCCTCTGCAAGGAGTGAGTGTCTTAAAATGGGGTGCCAACATGCTTGTATCTACTACAAGTTAGCATGTCTTGCCAGAATATCGTGGCAACACCTGCACAATCTGGTACCTTGTGAGAGATGTTTTCCCTCTCAGGTCATGTTGTTCAGAAAAAGCGAGCTGCCTTGTCATCTAGAATGTGACCAAACTTGGTGTGTCTTAGCAGCTGGCTTAGTCAACTAAAATAGAAAGTTTAGAGTACCAATATCAATCTGTATACATTAAAATAAGGTGACTTAGTCTCTCAGAGTTCAGAGTCACTGAGTTCTCACTGTGAATTTGAAAGGTTACCTTCTGTTTTGCCCACAGATGTCAACATCATATAAGAATTTTTTTTTTTTTTTGTGTAGTTCCACTTGAAGGTTCTACTTTCTGTTTGCCCACAGACTGTCAACATCATCAGAAATTATTTTGTTTTTGTTCCACTTTACATTCAATAATTGTAAGTAACTTCTTGATTACAATGCAGTAAGTGACAGCCATCATAAACCCCCTTGAGATCAATTGGTCTAGTTTTACTTATTAGTACATTTGGTATGAGTGACAATGTTTCATTACTTTGTATATCATTTTAACTTCAATTGGAGGGGATTTGGAAATAGAATTTTAAAATGCGATAATCTGAGTTAACTACACAGTACTATCGAGTTAATCAACTAAAAAATGTTATATGTTTGACAGCCCTAATAATATATATATATATAGATATATATATATATATATATATATTATGATATAGAATAGATTGCACGAATCCCCGCCATGCTGACCAAAGGGGTCCTTTTAAAGGTCCCATGCATGAAAAGTCACGTTATGAGATTTTTAACATTAATATGCATTCCCCAGACGCCTGCCTATGGTCCCCAGTGGCTAGAAATGCTGATGGTGTAAACCGAGCCTGGGTATCCTGCTCTGTCTTAGAGTGAGAAAGCTCAGATGGGCCGATCTGGAACTTGGCCTTATGAGGATATAAGGGGAACGTACCTCCCCTTTCTTTGTTCTTTGCCCGCCCAGAGAATTTGGGCCACCCAGAGAGAGAGACATCATGGCTTTCAAACGAGCAACGTGGAGTTGGTCAAGGCCCCCCCCACTCCACACTTGTCCACACCAACCCCTTTTCTCTCCTAAAAAACTACAGACTCAAAATGGCACATACTAAGGAAAGCTAATTGTGGGACTGGCTCTAGTGGCGGAATTGCACCAAGGCTGAATTTTGGGAAAAGACTTTAGATACAGTATTAGGGACCACTAAGGCTTATAAAAAATTCAGATACAGTATTAGGGACCACTAAGGTCTATATAAAAGACACTTCAGATACAGTTTAGGACCACTAAGGTCTATATAAAGAGACTTCAATACAGTATTAGGGACCATTAAGGTCTATATAAAAAGAGACTTCAGATACAGTATTAGGGACCACTAAGGTCTATTTAAATGAGACTTCAGAGCAGTATTAGGGGACCACTAAGGTCTATATAAAAGAGACTTCGATACGTATTAGGGGACATTAAGGTCTATTTAAATGAGACTTCAGATACAGTATTGGGGACCACTAAGGTCTTATAAAAGAGACTTCAGATGCAGTATTAGGGACCACTAAGTCTATATAAAAGCATCCAGAGCACCATGTAAGGGACCTTGTCCTCACTCACAGACCCCTGCTACATTGATATTACTACACTCACTGCTGCTGCTGGCTACGCTTTGCCTCCACCAACCCAGCCTCCACCTTTCTAGATCAGAGTCCTAACATGACTCAAAGTATAAAATGGCTTCATTGTCTTTTTTTTTGGCTCACTCTTGGATACAGGTGGGTTTCATGGTAGCCGTCTCAGCTTAGCATGCTGCTTGGCTGGTCCGGGGAGCATAATAAGAGCGGAAACCTCAGCGTCAAGCATAACATTATATAACATAATAATACATAATACATAATCATTTCCTTTGTCAATAAATGGTTCAATTTATGATGGCCGTGTTTCTGACTGCATTATTAATTTTAAGTAACACTGGCAAGTGAATATTGTGACTTTCCATTCCCTTTACCCCTATCAGCCTCATCCCAGTGTGTGAATGATCACTGATCAACCCTCTGACAAGACATATATACCAACTGAGAGGGAACTTAAAGTATTTGCTCAATTTCTGGTTCATAATGTATTTAAGGTTGTACCAGATAAGTTTAAAGGCTTATTTTCAAAAAAATACCATTTTTTGGTATGCACATTGCTGCAGTCCTGTTTTAAACCCTGTGTGTTAGGTCTGTTTTAGCTACGAGTGAGAAACCACTTGTTTTTAACTCCAGAGTGAAACATTTGAAGCACCAGAGACAAAAAATAAAACCACAAATCCAGAAAAAGTTTCTGTAATAACTTCTCACTCACAGGTCATTCTTAGGAAGTCGTTGGCAGTGGAAGAGGGGGAAACTGTTCCACGGTGTCGGGGTGGCTGAACCTCAGAGCGGCGTCCATGTCAGCCGAGTAAGACACAGGAAGGTCTCGGCATGCTCCACCATCAGGTCTGACCACCATGCAAAGGCCTTGGGTGGAGAAGGAAAACAACAGGAGTGAAGGAGGCAGAAACGCAGGGAGTGCGAGGAAAATCAACAGGTTGAGAGGGAAGGAAGAGATCAATTTGACAGAGAGAAGTGCTCCCTATGGGCACGTCTTTAGGTTTACAGTTAACCATTTGAATCCATTTACAGTACCATCAAGGCTGGCGGTGTAATGTAACTCCACTGATCTATTCCAAACGTTAGTGTTTTCTCTCTCTCCCTTTTTCGCGATATGAAACAACGTTGGTGTCACTGCGCCATCTCTGGGGAAAGCAGTCTCACAACTCTGGCAGAGAGAAACAGTGTTGGGCACGGAAAATCACACGTCTTTTCTGTTGGCCACAGAGGAAACAGCAGCAGCTCTTGACAGGCATGGCAGGGAGCTACTTAAACACTCGCCCCGCAGCTCCTTCAGCGAGTCAATCGGGAGAAAGGAGCCAGCGAGCTGCGTCGGCTCATATCTCCCCGCGATAGACGCAGTGGAAGTGACTCCCCTCTGCACATCAGAAAACACTCCACTCCTGCAGACCCCCATCTTGCCAGGCCTTTAAGAGGGACCCCTGAGGTACATGGTGTTTGCTCATTCACTCAACGCTGTCAACACTGTAATGTGAATGTACCCATGGCTTACGTGGTGGTGGTGTGGAAAAAGAAAGGGGGATGGGGTGGGGGGCATGCACTTGCCATGGAGCTCGTAGCATTGGGTTGTAGGTGTGAGATAGTTTGAGAAGGTACACCTAGTCAGTACCACTCATGTAATCATCAATTTTATTTGCAAAATAAGAATTAATCTCAAAAAGAGGCATCATAAACTTTAAAAACAGGACAAGGAAAGAACGCTCCCTTGTCATTAATCACGGTTTCTCTGCAGTGGTCAAACATTTGAATGTCACATACCCAAACAAAGTGGCAACCAGAAAGCATAGGCTTATCACAACCGCCAATGAACTGGCGAGCTGGTAGAACTGTGAAGAAAATGTTAAATCTGCCAAAGTAAAGCTACTTGCACAAGGGTGTGCTCCGAATATATCCATGTGAAATTAAAGCTGCAAGCAGCGATGAAGGGCCCTCGCATCCACGACGTCTGGGTGATGTGCTGCCGTATATTACTGTCAAAACCTGCAATGAGATTTATGACTTATGTCCTCAATATATAGTGCATAGCGTTGGAAATTACATATTTCAAATTATGCATCACTTCCTGTGTTCAGTGTATGCGCTTGAGAAAATTCTTATGTACACGTTCTGTTGGTGTAATCAGCTTAACCACATCATGTAAATTTCAGGTAACTACAAATGATTTCTCAGGGCGACTATCTGTTGCTGTAGGTGGTGCTGACTATAATTAATTAAATGGTACCATCAACAATGTGGGCTTGGTCCCTAAGCGCCCACATTATACTCATTTTCAGGTTCAATTGTATTTTGAGTGTTGTACCAGAATAGGTTTACGTGGTTTCATTTTCAATAAACACCATATTTTGTGTACTGCACATCGCTGCAGATCTTTTTCACCCTGTGTGTTTAGGTTTCTGTTTTAGCTGCAGAGGTGAGACATCTCAACTCTTAACTGTCTTTGTTGTGAGTCGCCCATGCTAGTAGCTAGTAAGATCCCATCAGCTAGATAACTCTCTCCAGCTTTGTCAAATACAAGCCAGGATTAGTGGGGACTTCTTCTAGAGACGAGGACCACTTGTGGAATACTGCCGACAGGGACATGGAAGTAGTTCTTTGGGATTATGGTCAGTGTGTGTTGTAGCAGTGTTTTGCTATTGAGTACGAGCTTAGTATGATTGGTTAGCCACCTCTTTAGCTAGTGACGTAGAAAGCTGTTGAGGAGAGGCTCACCGGAGACTGAAGGCAGAGGAACTTCAGAAACCGTATCTCTCTCAAAACAGCATGGATAGTTTTTTTCCAAGGTGATTGGTTTTTAGTGCAGAGACACACAATAACACCTCAAATCCAGACAAGTGTTTTTTTTCAAAATTTGAGCACTTTAGGATAAATGTCTTACACACATTAAGCACATATTCGGCTTACGGATGTACAGTGCGGGGGCATTCAGCCATATGGGACCATGTCAGCCGTTGCCAGGCTTACTCTCCACGGCCTCCACTACTCTCTGCAGGGTAGCATCTGCGTCTCATACTGCGTGCTGACACATGGCCCACCGAGGTAGACGGACCAAGTAAGGTTGAAACAAAGGGCTCTTGTCCTTAGGCGCTACAAGCCTGTATGCAATCAAACTCATTTTATTTGATGCAAGAAGATTACACTATCACAATCCTAAGTGAAACAGCAACGTCTCTGATTGGTGCGCTGTGCTGATACCATGGAAATGATTGCAGCACCTGTGAGCACCAAAAGCCAGCTCTATCGTGTGCCCACGTTTTTGCCATTTCCAAAAGTTTTTTTTTTTGCGCCAAATCAAAGTTTTATAGTCACGATTCATGGTCCCAGGCTTAAAAGCTTATATTAGATATTTAAGAAACCTCAATGGATATATTGAATTGTGGAGGAACAGAGCCGTGTCATATTTAATATTCCAGATCAATAGAGTGCGAGACGATTTGGTGTGATTAGAAGCAGAGAACATGTGCCATTTCAACAGGTCCTGTCCTGCGGATGTAGGCCATGCAGAAACTTGTTAATCACATGGAATTAGAGTGTCTTACTTATCCACAAATGAAGTCACGTAATACTAATATCTGCAAGACTTCAACCTAGCCTTTTCTTTTCTGTGTATTTAGCAGTATAGTAACAGCAGGCCTTTCCAAAGAGATATTTAGTTCATACCTAGCCTTGCAGAAGCTTTGTGATCCTCCTGGAACGTCAGTGATTTTTTTCACAGACTTTGCACATAATATTAATAAATAATAATAAATCCATGACCAAACAGCTGTTTAGTCACTTTTCATATGAAAAGTTCTCTTACCATTGTGTGCTTCTGACTGTCTTGACTGTTGCCTGTGTCGACCAATTACATGTCATGTAGGAGACAGGCAGCTTGCTCGCCAATAGATGACCCTAACACGAAGCAGTAGGGCCTGTAGGGTCTGTTCTGTGTGTCGGTAGACACGGCAGGGTAGATGCCACCCTGGATGTGGAATGAGTGTGATTTGGGTTCCTGACGTATAGCAGACTGACAAGCATTGGAGATGACCACAACTACTTTTGGCTAAAAGCAAATGGACTTTTTGGGGGGAAAAAATCAAAATAGTTTTATAGTTGATTGCCAGACCTGGAAGAACAATTTTCAAAAGGCGTACTATTGTCTCTGTGTGATTTAATGTCTAATTTAATATCATGGGCAAGAAGACTATGAAGTCCAAAGAACTTTTTAAATAGTCTCTTGAGTGGTTTTGATGGGGACCATTTTATGACACGTTATCCAGAACAATAATCATCGTTTAAGTGCTTGTCTGCTTGTCTTTTGTTAGGCAGCTATTTCTGTCCCATCATTTTGCGGGGCAGTAGTGCCCCAGGAAACTCACTGTACACAGGAGCATACTGTGTAGTGGTAGACAAAAGAGTGGTAGACCATGAACATGCGTTTTAAAAATGCCTGTTTTATTTTGTAACTTGCAGCAGTTTTACTCCTCACTTTTGAAAAAACTGTAGATCATTTGTATAAGTTGAATGTAGTAATCGCAAGAATTCTTTGGTGATTAATGACGGCCAAAATGGGCTGGTGAATGGATGAGCAACAACCAGTTTAGAGCCACACAATTAAAAAACACAAGTAAAAAGTATTGGCTTACCATAACTGCTTTCTGAAGGTGTTTTTTGTTGTTAAAGAAGGGTGTGCAGCCAGATTGAAAAGAATCAGCACAGAAGTTGAATTATGGAGAAAGAGGGATAATGGATGGAAAGTTTATTTTCAAAACTTTGCCAGATAGTACACTTGACAAAACGAAAGTTATATGTA
>NC_045736.1:4069649-4078423 GCF_008692095.1 Etheostoma spectabile | reverse complement strand
TGTAGCATTTGTCGAGCTGAGTTTAGTTATCACCGAAGTACATCGCCTCTGGGTATCACTTGCAGCCAACACCGGATCCCAGCGTTAAGCTCTGTCTTCTGGTAACTACGAAACTACACTTGACAGAGCCGTTTCAGAAGCAATTGATGGCTACGTCGACCTCCATAAACTGGACCCAAGCTTAGCTATGGATAATCCACAGTCATGCAGACCAGTTTTATATATTGGAGACGAAGCCTCGTCATATTATCCGGATTGCCTCCGGTGAACCTCACGTACGAGTTGCCATCCAGGGCACATCCAGGCCGGATACCCTCTTGTATGACACAGAGAAGGCCAAAACTAGCTACGAATTTGGACACACAAGCTTCTGGGTCCGCTTACTGTGCCATTGGACATCGCTAGGTATCATTAGCTTCTTGGATAACAGCCATTACCATCGTCGGATTGGAGAGCCTGCATTCACATGCATTGACTGTAATGAGAACTGATGATAGTCATATGGCGACGATCGCGATTCATTTTTATGGATGTGGGCGGTTCAGTGGAACAGGGAGAGAAGTGAGCATCGCTGAACACAGACCGTGCTAGAAAATATGATTGCAGCTTCGAAACAGCTTACCCATTGGAACACCTGCCGGCACGGTCCATGTATTCACCTCAGTGGTCCCAGTGTCTCTACCAACAGTGCATTTGACGGTGCACTGCTAAATGTCGCAAAGTGGTGTTGCCACTTCAAACATATCCCACCTACTCTTGTACTTCTCTGAACCAAGACACGTTGCAGCAAGTTTCGGCATTGTGACTTAAGGCTGAGGCACACTCTCAGGACGTTCCTACAAGTGAAATCCACTCTGGAGATGAATTAAACGAGTGCAAAGAAATCATGAATCACTGGAGTGTTTTTTTGCCCATAAACAAACCACGTTACCCTCCAACCAAAGTCTGAGATGGAGAGAACTTCAGAAACGGAGATTATTGCTCGAAACCAATGCAGTAACTAACGGGACTTTGATCAGAAAATAGTACCTGCATGGTTCGAGCAATATCTCCAGTTTCTGAGGTTTCTCCATCTCAACTTTGTTGGCATGGTAACGTTGGTTTGTTTCTGCAGAACTCTCTCAGTGCTCCTGATTTCTTTGCACTCGTTTAATCATCTCCAGAGTGGATTTCCACCTTGTAGGAACGTCCTGAACGAGTGCCTCAGCCTTAAGTCCATGCGCAACTTGCTTGCAACGTGTCTTGAGTTCAGCAGTATTAGGTGGGCTATGTTTGAAGTGGCCAACCACTTTGCGACTTAGCAGTGCACCGTCAAATGCACTGTTTTGAGAGACACTGGGACTGAGCGTTGAATACTATGAGCCGTGCACGGCAGTGTTCCAATGGTAGCTGTTTCGAAGCTGCATCATATTTCTAGCACTGTCTGTGTTCAGCGTGCTCACTTTCTCTTCCATGTTCCACTGACCCGCCACATCCATAAAATGACTCGCGCATACGTCACCATTGCCTTCTCATCAGTTCTCATTACAGTCAATGCAGTGATGCAGCTTCCACTCCTGATCGATGTAATGAGCTGTTACTCCAGCAACAGCTATGATTACCTACGATGTCCAATTGTCACCAGTACGCGACAGAAGCTGTTTGTCCAATTCGTAGCTAGTTTTGCCTTCTCTGTGTCATACCACTAGTGTATCCTGACATGACTGTGGCCCTGTGGCAACTCGTACGTGAGGTCACCGGAGGCAATCCGGATATATGACGAGACCTTCGTCTTCCACTATATAACTGTCTGCATGCTGTGCTATCCATTTAGCTATAGCTTGGGTCGTTTACTGGGGTCGACGTAGCCATCAATCTGCTTCTAAACGGCTGTCAAGTGTAGTTTTCGTACGTTACCAGAAGCAGAGCTTACCTGTGTCCGTGTGCTTGGCTTGCAAGTGATACCTCAGACTGATGTACTTCGGTGATAACTAAACTCAGCTCGACAAATGCTACATATAACTTCTTTTTGTCAAGTGTACTATCTGGCAAAGTTTTGAAATAAACTTTCCATCCATTATCCCTCTTTCTCCATAATTCACTTCTGTGCTGATTCTTTTCAATCTGGCTGCACACTCTATGAGACTACCCCTTGGCGGCACAGTTACTGTTCATCAGTGTCGCGTGCCCTGTGCAAACCTCAATACGGGTCCTTCAAGGGGTCAAAACAACGTGCGTAATTGCGACATTTTTTTCTTAATCAATTAATATATGATTGCGTAAACTCGTTATTATCGCGCTAATTTTGACAGCCTTAATAATATAATATATCCACTGCCAGAAATTCTGCCAGATTGCGAGCCAATGTCCATTTTCTCCTCTTCTTTATGTCGGTGTTCAACCTCTGGAATTTCTGAGGACTATGGTTCCTGCTCCTCAGATCTCTGCAGGGTAATCCAGACAACTAGCTTGACTATCTGTCCAATCAGAGTTTTACTGTTGCCAACACTAAAACTATTTTTGAACGTACACATGTTCCACCAAAAACTTCCTTCCTGAGACTATTTGGCGGCAGCACAGTGGCTCCGCGCCCAAGACTTTGCGATCGGTTAAAAAATGCCAGGATGCCAGACCCTCCTGTGCAGCGCTGTGGAGGAAGGTCTGGCAATGCGAGACGAGGTTAAGTTAGCATTAAAACGCAGCCCCTAATATGGGCTGGGCGCTAGTGATGGCACGGGCATTAGGGACCACTGATGTAAAAGCCACCTAAAACACTCCCTAAAAATCCAAGTTTTTGTTATCTAAAAAGCATTTAAAGGGAAGGTGGTTTTAAAAGCAGATTAAAAGAGGCACTGGACGCACGGTCAGCGGAGTCGTATTACTTGAAGGCCCACTACTGCTGCCTTGGCCTCCAATAAAATATAATAATAAATAACTATGTATATCCCGGTGTGTCAATAGGAAATCAATTCAAACGTTTAAATAATGAGAATTTATTTCATTAAATCATAAACATAAGTCACATTTAAAAGAAGTATTTAATTGAGTAAACGGCTTAATTTTAGGGCTAAGTTGGCGTGCTGTGCATGCACTCTTGTCTTAGCACTTATCCCAGGGGTTTGTTCAACAGTCTGAATCTCACACCACACACTTGTTACCTATGTTTAAGGTCTTCTTCACACTTTTGATACCAAAACATTGCCACATGATGTGTTTCACCAATCCATCCAACCCTGCTTTGCCAATTTTTAATGGGGGGCCTTATATTTGTGATATGGTTGTTAGTGTTCAAATGTATTCTTTAAACATATATAATTTTCTCATTTTCTCATCAGAAACATGTTTGTGCGCGGTCATTGTTTGTAACGGGTTTTTTCTAGCGCCCAGTTCTATTATTGTAATCAGCCCACCAATCAAGGCCATTTTAATGAAGGTTTACAGCTGTTGTTGCCTGTGCCTCCAATCTCCCTGAAACTCTCTCAAATGTCTCTGAATTAGGCCTGTCAACGTAGACATCTACTTTTTCCCTTCACCATTTACAAACTGAAAGCTGTGTGTGCGTGTTCGTGCGTGTTGTGTGTGTTGTGTGTGTGTGTCTGATTGAAGATAATACTCAGGTCTTGATGCGGGTTGCTGCAGGCCAGCCATCTCCTAATGAACTGCATGCACTTGCCTGAAGGAGAGTGTGGAGCTGTCCGGGTGCTGTAAAGGACACACTTCAGTGTTCACAATGCAGACTCATCTGCGGGGCGCTAATTGTCCCTAGGGACTTTCATTTTGTCATTCGGGAGTCAAGAGAGGCAGAGCGGGTCTACTCATTCAGAGTGAACAGAATGACTGCACATGCTCGTTATCTCACTTGTTAGTGTCATCAAATTGGCCACCTTCTCATTTGCTACATATTTTCAATTGTGTTTTAAAAAGGCAATTGAAGTGCATTGCATGGACATAGCTACACCAGCCCATTTAGAGGAAGGAGGAGAATACTACAGCACTGGCTTAACACACTGGCATAAAAAAAAGAGATTAAAAAAACCAAAAAACGTACACAACATCTACAGGGAAAAACACTTTTGCAAGTCTTGACTTTGTTTTGCTATGATATCGAGTTTCATTCGCGAGATCTCGCAAATCCCCCTAAAAATGAGGACTAGCTAGCCACATGTAGCACAACATGATTACATCTCCTTGGTTGTCTAAATACATCCAACCTTTATTTTGATAAGCATTGCTAATGAATACTTGCCAAGTGAAGTGTTATAATGACATTGTTGACTGTTGATGTCAAGGACTGCACTAACCTTAGTAGCTTATGAGTTCTAGCTATAACGTGACATGATTACTCTCCTTGCTTCTCTAAATACATTGTTTATACTGATATACCATTTAAATGATCAGGAACAACGAAAACGCAATGTTTACCGTTAGTGAATATTTTATACAATGAAACGGCTAGTTTATTAGTTAGCTATACCATGGATGTATTAAAGAAACGAACGAGCTACTACTATATAATCTATATAGACACTATATACTATATATCTATTAATTATATATATATAAAGACACAAGAAGAAGCTCATGAACAGCAGTTGCTACAACAACACAAACTAGCGCTGTTGACTCAACAGTCAACAACAATGTTTATTAAACACTTCCCTGTTGTATCGAGTAATGCATCAAAATAAACAGTGATGGTGAAAGGTGATGTAATCATGTCATGCTACTAGCTACGCTACTAGCTAGCACTCTATAGCTTACTATGTTAGCCTTATTGTTAGATTTGCGAGATCTTGCAAAACAAGTCAAGATCTCCAACCCAGGTTTTCCCTACGGTTTTTTTTTATTTTTTTCAGTTTTTTTTTTCCCCCCCTAATGTCACCTCTGGGCCTCCATATTAACGGAACCGCTGCCTTGAACATCCCCTTGCTTTAGATTTAGTTAATAATTCCTTTTGATGACTCATTGGTGCAAAATACAGCAAAAAAAATCCTATCTGAGCAAAAGGTTAAAATGTAAATAAAAGTTCAAAAATCAAACAAATCGATTAGTATAGGCTATCATAATTCTATAGTGGTTTTGTCACAAAAAATGACTGTTAAACCATTCATGAATTCATGCTCGTAGATTACATTGTTACAAATGCGTACTTTTCCTTGTATGGATTCAGCAGAGGTGAGACAGGAGTCCATGACAAACAAAACCAATATGTGTTCCCACAGATGTAGAGTACGTCTTTAAAACAAGTCACAAATAGAGTTTTATAAGTGTTTACCAGAACCTACTCCAAGTGCTGCGGAGTAAGGCCTGGCTAAACCACAGATGCATTCTGGATAGGAAAAAAGCTCTGGGTTCAAGTCAAAATAAGTGCGTTTGTGTGTGGTTCATTGTGTGAATGAACATTTATTGCAATTGCAACAGTGGCTTAACTGTGAGCACAGAGGAAGGAGATATTTCAGGCTGTGATACACACACAAGGTTTGTTAGTACTACATTCTTGGTTTGCAGGGGCAGGTCACACTTCCTTTTAGGCAGAAACCGCGGACAGACCCACCTCTTGTGAGCGCATCTGCCGCTGCCGGTTTGGCACAGAGACACTGATACACATATACAGATATAAACAATTAATTCATAATTACAGCAGTTGATGATAACAGTGACAGTATAACAACAATCAAAGATAGTGGAACTAGACTAGAATATAGTTATATAAGCGCCGGAGATAACTTACCAACAAGCATTTCTGGGACATGAAGCACACAGATGTGAAAGAGAGAGGAGAGAGGAGCTCAGTGCGTCAAAGCACGTCTCTCGGCATCACCGACCTATAGCAGCATAACTAGGCTGTCCAAGGCAAACCTGAGCCAGTTCTATAAGGGTTGGTATAGATGATCGGACAACTACAAAGAGAAGCAAGGAGGTGCCCGTGTCTGCAGCCATCCGTTTTTTCCTGAATGACTCAACAAAGCCTCAGACCACACCTTGTTATTGTGTAGCACAGTCGCGTCACAAGGTCCATCTTCAGCCTGAAAGGAACCAATGCTAAGTCCCTCAATCCTGCATTCGGTCTCATTTCCAACGGGGGGTGACTCCACTGGCTCCAAAAAAGCGGTTTCTATAGGAGTTATATTAGTCTACGATATGTCATTTACTACTTTCAAGTCTTCTCAGTACAATCGTGATGTTCATTTTAATATATTTACAAAATGGACGATAAAGCAGGGGATTAAGTATCTGTCAATCAGACAGAGGCTTACATGTCTAACCATTCTAACACCGTGGACATTAAATCAACCTCAACTTGTTTTTTGTGTTGTCCGTGTTTTGATCCTAAACCTTGACCCTCTCTTTGTAGTTTTCACTTCATCAATCGTTTGATACATTTTAGTCGCCGAACATTTCTTGTTCAGCGTTCTGCCACCAAGCAGCTGCGCACCTCTAGTGTCGCTGGTAACTCTTTCTGCTGATTTTTAACCAGCTTGTGTTTTGCCGTACATTCATATGAACGGCGTCATTCCCCGGGGGGTCTGCGCTTCTCTGCCAGTAATATCTGAGACTCGGGTCAGCCCTGTTGATAATCGCCGACTTTACCTTTTGTTAGCGTGTAGCTTAGCGTAGGCCATTGAAGCACCACAACACTGGCTTAGATGCGTCCATCCTACCAGCTCCACCCTTTTGTCCAAAGATGTTCTTTCCTTGCTCCAGAATACCACAATGGCAACTGCCAAATGCAAACTCCTGGCTTCCAAAAACATTTTGAAACCATGGATGGATGGCCCATTATTTTACAGTCTGTGATACCAACAAAAGACCCACACGCCCACACAGTTTTGACAGCCGCTCACTTTAGAAAGCGTATCATCATGGGGACATCTTTCCACAGAAGGTCTCTGCCTTGTTGCCCCACAGCGTGCACTTAGTAGCAGTAAATACCTTACACTAGAAAGGCGCCAAAGTCCGCTGCCATTCGAGGAGTTAATGAGGTCTAAAGCATTGGTAGCTGGGCCGCGGCGAGCCCTGCGAACACCTCCTGGACACAACACATCCAAGTGGAACCAGCCGCTCAAGTGGCTAATGGGACGTGGTAATCAGGTACACACAAACATTGCACCTACTGTGATCATCGACTTGACTCGGATGCCAACACACACAAACACATACATGCTCAAGGGAGAGAAAACAAGAGAGAGAGAGGAGGGAAAAGCAACACACTGCATGGACCGTGAGGCATCACTTTAGCACACACTGGCCTCCATTTTATCCCTGTGGTCTTTGTCAGTGTTGCCTTTTACCAGTTAGAGCCGCTAGACAGGGGGAATGTGTGGTGACGGGTGGATTTAAATACCCAAGACTCCAATCTTTTGTCTAAAAGACTGAAACTGGCTATGCCATGGCATACCTGCTAATGGAGAGTCAGTGTTTTCCAAAACAACAACCTCCCCTGTCAAGTTCATTATCACCATCTAGAGACTTCTGTGTTATTTTTCTCGCTGTCGGGGTACAAGGTTTATCTTGTAACCCACATGCCAAACAGTATAACAGCTTATATCAGAATCAAATCAGATCAAATACTTTTTTGATCCCCGAAGGGAAACTCTGTGTTGTAGTTGCACAAATATTATAAATAGTAGTAAATACAATAAATAAAGAAATATAATAATGGTTACGTATTTACATAAAGGAATGTTATTATACATATTTACATAATTAACATAATTAGGATTTGGAAGGGTGAAATTTAATATATATAATAATAATTGTAGTATTTGAAATTGCACACATGTCAGGCCAGTGTTATTGCACAAAAACAATAATACAGATAATATTTCCTTTCAACCTCTCTAAGTGTGGTGTCAGACACTTAGACGAGGATTTAAAAGTTTGATGGCACCAGCAGGAATGACTTCCTGTGGCGCTCTGTAGTGCATTTGGGAGAATTAGTCTGTCACGAAAGTGCCTCTGTGATTGAGCAGCAAGCCATGGAGTGGGTCTCGAACATTGTCCAAGATGGTCATGTAGTTTGGACACATCCTCCTATCACACAACCGACAGAGAGTCCAGATCCACCCCCACGACCGTCACTGGCCTTGCAAATCAGTTTGTTGAGTCTGTGGCGTCCGCTACCCTCAGCTGCCTGCCCCAGCATGCAACAGCAAAGAGGATAGCACTGCCATCATCCCAGCGTAAGCTCTGCTTCTGGTAACGTACGACAAACTACACTTGACAGCCGTTTCAGAAGCAGATTGATGGCTACGTCGACCTCCAGTAAACTGACCCAAGCTATAGCTAAATGGATAGCCACAAGACCAGTTTATATAGTGGAAGACGAAGGCTCCGTCATATATCCGGATTGCCTCGGTGACCTCACGACGAGTTGCCTATCAGGGCCACAGTCATGTCCAGGAACACTAGTGGTATGACACAGAGAAGGCAAAACTAGCTACGAATTTGGACAACACAGCTTCTGTCGCGCTTACTGGTGACAATTGGACATCGCTAGGTAATCATAGCTGTCTTGGAGTAACAGCTCATTACATCGATCAGGAGTGGAAGCTGCATTGACTGTAAATGAGAACTGATGAGAAGGCATATGGTGACGTATGCGCGAGTCATTTTATGGATGTGGCGGGTCAGTGGAACAGGAGAGAAAGTGAGCAGCTGAACACAGACAGTGCTAGAAATATGATTGCAGCTTCGAAACAGCTACCATTGGAACACCTGCCGTGCACGGCTCATAGTATTCAACGCTCAGTCCCAGTGTCTCTACAAAACAGTGCATTTGACGGTGCACTTGC
>NC_045736.1:4069520-4069639 GCF_008692095.1 Etheostoma spectabile | reverse complement strand
AAAGTGGTTGGCCACTTCAAACATAGCCCACCTAATACTGCTGAACTCAAGACACGTTGCAAGCAAGTTGCGCATGGACTTAAGGCTGAGGCACTCGTTCAGGACGTTCCTACAAGGTG
>NC_045736.1:4061884-4069495 GCF_008692095.1 Etheostoma spectabile | reverse complement strand
GAAATCCACTCTGAGATGATTTAAACGAGTGCAAAGAAATCAGGAAGCACTGAGAGATGTTCTTGCCCAGAAACAAACCAACTTACCATGCCAACAAAGGCTGAGATGGAGAAACTTCAGAAACTGGAGATATTGCTCGAACATGCAGGTACTATTTTCTGATCAATTCCATTTTAGCCTAGATATGTAATAATCCCCATTTACTAAACCAGACTGACAACATTCTCGCTTGGAGCAGCAGTGTGCACTCACCTCGTGCCATAGCCAATGCCAATATAATGCCTCTGTGTTAGCCTATAAGGTTTTAGCAGAAGTTTGAACCCATGAACCATAGCCCTGTTGTCTACGTGAGCTTGTGCTGTTCATAGGAAAATAACTTGTAGCCTAATTTGACATAATGTTGACGAGTATGGAGAGACTGCTAAAGCTGGCCTAATGGAGCATATAGCCTACGTTACAGTCAAGGCCATAATACCCCATTAGTTCAGCTTTAGCTGCCTAACCATATCTCATATTTCAGCTTGACGTGAATTAATCCCTCAATTCAATTTTCAATTGTACAAGATTTTGTAGATACTTTACAGAACTCCTTGGAGGTGAAAAGTTTGTATCCTGCTCAGTCGTGTTGCCTGCATTATGCCATCTGTCCCGGGTGATGGAGACTTCTGAAGATGATCCAGCATACATTGTAAAGTTCAAGCAAACCTTTAGTGCGGACATGACGAGCCGCAAAGACAAAACCAACCTTACATGGCTGAAGATTTCAACTGCCCTTGACCCGAGGTTTAAGGACCTCAAATGTCTACACAGATCTGAAAGAGCAGAGGTGTGGGCATTGATTGCTGGTCTGCTGAAGGAGGAGACACATGGACAGCAACCAGTGGAAGAACCCTCATCTGAGCCACCAAACAAGATGGCAGCTCTCTTATTTGCTTCTGATCTGAGTCAGACGAGGAGCAGGATGACATTGAAAACTGCCTAACACGCTAGGGCTGAGCCAGTCCTCTGCAAGGATGAGTGTCCTTAAAATGGTGGTGCCAACAGCTGTATCTACTACAAGTTAGCATGTCTTGCCAGAATATACTGGCAACACCTGCACATCTGTACCTTGTGAGAGATTGTTTTCCCTCTCAGGTCATTGTGTCAGAAAAAGCGAGCTGCTGTCATCTAGAATGTGACCAAACTGGTGTGTTTAGCAGCTGGCTTAGTCAACTAAAATAGAAAGTTTAGAGTACCAATATCAATCTGTATCATTAAAATAAGGTGACTTAGTCTCTCAGAGTTCAGAGTTCACTGAGTTCTCACTGTGAATTTGAAAGGTTACCTTCTGTTTTGCCCACAGAATGTCAACATCCAATAAGAATTTTTTTTTTTTTGTTAGTTCCACTTGAAGGTCTACTTTCTGTTTGCCCACAGACTGTCAACATCATCAGAAATTATTTTGTTTTTGTTCCACTTACATTCAATATTGTAAGTAACTTCTTGATTACAATGCAGTAAGTGACAGCCAGTCATAAAACCCCCTTGAGATCAATTGGTCTAGTTTTTACTTATTAGTACATTTGGTATGATGACAATGTTTCATTACTTTGTATATCATTTTAACTTCAATTGGGGGGATTTGAAATAGAATTTTAAAATGCGATAATCGAGTTAACTAACATACTATGAGTTAATCAACTAAAAAATGTTAAGTTTGACAGCCAATAATATATATATATATAGATATATATATATATATATATATATTATGATATAGAATAGATTGCACGAAAATCCCCGCCATGCTGACACAAAGGGGTCCTTTTAAAGGTCCCAGGCATGAAAAGGTCACGTTATGAAGATTTTTTAACATTAATATGCATTCCCCCGCCTGCCTATGGTCCCCAGTGGCTAGAAATGCTGATAGGTTGTAAACCGAGCTTGGGTATCCTGCTCTGTCTTAGAGTGGAAAGCTCAGATGGGCCGATCTGGAACTTGGCCCTTATGAGGATATAAGGGGAACGTACCTCCCCTTTCTTTGCTTTGCCCGCCCAGAGAATTGGGCCACCCATGAGAGAGAGACATCATGGCTTTCAAACGAGCAACGTGGAGTTGGTCAAGGCCACCCCCCAGCCTCCACACCTTGTCCACACAACCCCTTTTCTCTCCTAAAAAACTACAGACTCAGAAATGCACATACTAAGGAAAGCTAATTGTGGGACTGGCTCTAGTGGCTGGAATTGCACCAAGGCTGAATTTTGGGAAAAGGACTTTAGATACAGTATTAGGGACCACTAAGGTCTATATAAAAAATTCAGATACAGTATAGGGACCACTAAGGTCTATATAAAAGACACTTCAGATACAGTGTTAGGACCACTAAGGTCTATATAAAGAGACTTCAGATACAGTATTAGGGACCATTAAGGTCTATATAAAAAGAGACTTCAGATACAGTATTAGGGACCACTAAGGTCTATTTAAATGAGAACTTCAGAGCAGTATTAGGGGACCACTAAGGTCTATATAAAAGAGACTTCAGATACGTATTAGGGGACCATTAAGGTCTATTTAAATGAGACTTCAGATACAGTATTGGGGACCACTAAGGTCTTATAAAAGAGACTTCAGATGCAGTATTAGGGACCACTAAGTCTATATAAAAGCATCCAGAGCACCATGTCAAGGGACCTGTCCTCCTCACAGACCCCTGCTACATTGATATTACTACACTCACTGCTGCTGCTGGCTACGCTTTGCCTCCACAACCAGCCTCCACCTTTCTAGATCAGAGTCCTAACATGACTCAAAGTATAAAATGGCTTCAATTGTCTTTTTTTTTGGCTCACTCTTGGATCAGGGGGTTTCATGGTAGCCGTCTCAGCTTAGCATGCTGCTTGGCTGGTCCGGGGAGCATAATAAAGAGCGGAAACCTCAGCGTCAAGCATAAATTATATAACATAATAATACATAATACATAATAATTTCCATTTGCAATAAATGGTTCAATTTATGATGGCCGTGTTTCTGACTGCATTATTAATTTAAAGTAACTGGCAAGTGAATATTGTGACTTTCCATTCCCTTTACCCCTATCAGCCTCATCCCCAGTGTGTGATGATCACTGATCAACCCTCTACAAACCTAGTATACCACTGAGAGGGAACTTAAAGTATTATGCTCAATTCTGGTTCATAATGTATTTAAGGTTGTACCAGATAAGTTTACAAGGCTTAATTTCAAAAAATACCATTTTTTGTGTACTGCACATTGCTGCAGTCCTGTTTTAACCCTGTGTGTTAGGTCTGTTTTAGCTACGAGTGAGAAACCACTTGTTTTTAACTCCAAGTGAAACATTTGAAGCACCAGAGACAAAAAATAAAACCCAAATCCAGAAAAAGTTTTCTGTAATAACTTCTCACTCACAGTCATTCTTAGGAAGTCGTTGAGCAGTGGAAGAGGGGGAAACTGTTCCAGCGTGTCGGGGTGGCTGAACCTCGAGAGCGGCGTCCATGTCAGCCGAGTAGAGACACAGGAAGGTCTCGGCATGCTCCACCATCAGGTCTGACCACCATGCAAAGGCCTTGGGTGGAGAAGGAAAAAACAGAGTGAAGGGAGGCAGAACGCAGGGAGTGCGAGGAAAATAACAGGTTGAGGGGAAGAAGAGATCAATTTGACAGAGAGAAGTGCTCCCTATGGCACGTCTTTAGGTATACAGTTAACAATTTGAATCTCATTTACAGTACCATCAAGGCTGGCGGTGTAATGTAACTCACTGATCTATTCAAACGTTAGTGTTTTTCTCTCTCTTCCCTTTTTCGCGATATGAAATCAACGTTGGTGTCATGCGCCATCTTGGGGAAAGCAGTCTCACAACTCTGGCAGAGAGAAAACAGTGTTGGGAACGGAAATCACACGCTTCTGTTGGCCACAGAGGAACAGCAGCAGCTCTTGACAGGCATGGCAGGGAGCTACTTAACACTCCCCCGCAGCTCCTTCAGCGAGTCAATCGGGAGAAAGGAGCCAGCGAGACTGCGTCGGCTCATATCTCCCCGCGAATAGACGCAGTGGAGTGACTCCCCTCATGCACATAGAAAACACTCCACCTCTCCGGCAGAACCCCCATCTTGCCAGGCCTTTAAGAGGGACCCCTGAGGTACATGGTGTGTTTGCTCTTCACATCAACGCTGTTCAACACTGTAATGTGAATGTACCCATGGCTTACGTGGTGGTGGTGTGGAAAAAAGAAAGGGGGATGGGGTGGGGGGCATGCCTTGCCATGGAGCTCGTAGCATTGGGTTGTAGGTGTGAGTAGTTTGAGAAGGTACACCTAGTCAGTACCACTCATGTAATCATCAATTTATTTGCAAATAAGAATTAATCTCAAAAAGAGTGCATCATAAACCTTTAAAAACAGGACAAGGAAAGAACGCTCCTTGTCATTAATCACGGTTTCTCTGCAGTGGTCAAACATTTGAATGTCACATAACCCAAACAAAGATGGCAACCAGAAAGCATAGGCTTATCACACCGCCAATGAACCTGGCGAGCTGGTAGAACTGTGAAGAAAATGTTAAATCTGCCAAAGTAAGCTACTGCACATAGGGTGTGCTCCGAATATATCCATGTGAAATTAAAGCTGCAAGCAGCGATGAAGGGCCCTCGCACTCCACGACGTCGGGTGATGTGCTGCCGTATATTACTGTCAAAACACTGCAATGAGATTTTATCTTATTGTCCTCAATATATAGTGCATAGCGTTGGAAATTACAATATTTCAAATTATGCATCACTTCCTGTGTTCAGTGTATGCCGCTTGAGAAAATTCTATGTACACGTCTGTTGGTGTAATCAGCTTAAACCACATCATGTAAATTTCAGGTAAAAAATGATTTCATCAGGGCTGACTATCTGTTGCTGTAGGTGGTGTGACTATAATTAATTAAATGTACCATCAACAATGTGGTGCTTGGTCCCTAAGCGCCCACATTATACTCATTTTCAGGTTCAATTGTATTTTGAGGTTGTACCAGAATAGGTTTACGTGGTTTCATTTTCAATAAACACCATATTTTGTGTACTGCACATCGCTGCAGATCTTTTTACCCTGTGTGTTTAGGTTTCTGTTTTAGCTGCAGAGTGAGACATCTCACTCTATAACTGTCTTTGTTGTGGAGTGCGCCATGCTCAGTAGCTAGGTAAGATCCCATCAGCTAGATAACTCTCTCCAGCTTTTGTCAATACAAGCCAGGATTAGTGGGGACTTCTAAGACGAGGACCATTGTGGAATACCTGCCGAACAGGGACAGGAATAGTTCTTTGGAGATTATGGTCAGTGTGTGTTGTAGCAGTGTTTTGCTATTGAGTACGAGCTTAGTTGATTGGTTAGCCACCTCTTTCAGCTAGTGACGTAGAAAGCTGTGAGGAGAGCTCACCGGAGACTGAAGGCAGGGACCTTCAGAAACCGTATCTCTCTCAAAACAGCATGGATAGTTTTTTTCCAAGGTGATTGTGTTTTTAGTGCAGAGACACAAATAACACCTCAAATCCAGAACAAGTGTTTTTTTTCAAATTTGAGCACTTTAGGATAAATGTCTTACTACACATTAAGCCACATATTCGGCTTACCGGATGTACAGTGCGGGGCATTCAGCCATATGGGACCATGTCAGCCGTGCCAGGCTTATCTCCACGGCCTCCACTATCTCCTCTGCAGGGTAGCATCTGCGTCTCATACTGCGTGCTGACACATGGCCATCCGAGGTAGACGGACCAAGTAAGGTGTGAAACAAAGGGCTCTTGCTCCTTAGGCGCTACAAGCCTGTATGCAATCAAACCTGTTTTATTTGATGCAGAAGATTACACTAATCACAATCCTAAGTGAAACAGCAACGTCTCTGATTGGTGGCGCTGTGCTATACCATGGAAATGATGCGCAGCCTGTGAGCACCAAAAGCCAGACTCTATCGTGTGCCCACTTTTTGCCATTTCCAAAAGTTTTTTTTTTTTGCGCCAAATCAAAGTTTTATAGTCACGATTCATGGTCCCAGGCTTAAAACGCTTATATTAGAATTTAAGAAACCTCAATGGATATATTGAATGTGGAGGAACCAGAGCCGTGTCATATTTAATATTTCCAGATCAATAGAGTGCAGAGACTATTTGTGTGATTAGAAGCAGAGAATGTGCCATTTCAACAGGTCCTGTCCTGCGATTGTAGGCCATGCAGAAACTTGTTAATCACATGGAATTAGAGTGTCTTACTTATCCACAAATGAAGTCACGTAATATCTAATATCTGCAAGACTTCAACCTAGCCTTTTCTTTTCTGTGTATTTAGCAGTATAGCTAACAGCAGGCCTTTCCAAAGAGATATTTAGTTCAACTAGCCTTGCAGAAGCTTTGTGATCCTCCCTGGAACGTCATGATTTTTTTCACAGACTTTGCACATAATATTAATAAATAATAATAAATCCATGACCAAACAGCTGTTTAGTCACTTTTCTATGAAAAGTATCTCTTACCATTGTGTGCTTCTGACTGTCTTGACTGTTGCCTGTGTCGACCAATTACATGGTCATGTAGGAGACAGGCAGCTTGCTCAGCCAATAGATGACCCTAACACGAAGCAGAGGGCCTGTAGGCTGTTCTGTGTGTGCGGTAGACACAGGCAGGGTAGATGCACCCTGGATGTGGAATGAGTGTGATTTGGGTTCCTGACGTAATAGCGACTGACAAGCATTGGAGATGACACAACTACTTTTGGCTAAAAGCAAATGGACTTTCTGGGGGGAAAAAATCAAAATAGTTTTATAGTTGATTGCCAAGACCTGGAAGAACAATTTTCAAAAGGCGTACTATTGTTCTCTGTGTGATTTAATGTCTAATTTAATATCATGGGTCAAGAAGACTATGAAGTCCAAAGAACTTTTTAAATAGTCTCTTGAGGTGGTTTTGATGGGGCACCATTTTATGACACGTTATCCAGAACAATAATCATCGTTTAAGTGCTTGTCTGCTTGTCTTTTTTAGGCAGCTATTTCTGTCCCATATTTTGCGGGCAGATGCCCCAGGAAACTCACTGTACACAGGAGCATACCTGTGTAGTGGTAGACAAAAGAGTGGTAGACCATTATGAACATGCGTTTTAAAAATGCCTGTTTTATTTTGTAACTTGCAGCAGTTTTACTCCTCACTTTTGAAAAAACTGTAGATCATTTGTATAAGTTGAATGTAGTAATCGGAAGAAATTCTTTGGTGAAACTGAGGGCCAAAATGGGCTGGTGAATAGGATGAGCAACAACCAGTTTAGGCCACACAATTAAAAAACACAGTAAAATGTATTGGATTACCATAACTCGCTTCTGAAGGTGTTTTTTGTTGTTAAATAATCCCCCATTTACATAAACCAGACTGACAACATTCTCTGCTTGGAGCAGCCAGTGTGCACTCACCTCTGTGCCATAGCCAATGCCCTAATATAATGCCTCTTGTGTAGCCTATAAGTGTTTATAGCAGAAGTTTGAACCCATGAACCATAGCCCTGTTGTCTACGGTCAGCTTGTGCTGTTCATAGGAAAAATAACTTGTAGCCTAATTTTGACATAATGTTGACCGAGTATGGAGAGA
>NC_045736.1:4061764-4061874 GCF_008692095.1 Etheostoma spectabile | reverse complement strand
ATAATGTTGACCGAGTATGGAGAGACTGCTAAAGCTGGCCTAATGGAGCATATAGCCTACGTTACAGTCAAGGCCATAATACCCCATTAGTTCAGCTTTAGCTGCCTAAC
>NC_045736.1:4061645-4061754 GCF_008692095.1 Etheostoma spectabile | reverse complement strand
ATTTCAGCTTGACGTGAATTAATCCCTCAATTCAATTTTCAATTGTACAAGATTTTGTAGATACTTTACAGAACTCCTTGGAGGTGAAAAGTTTGTATCCTGCTCAGTC
>NC_045736.1:4061467-4061617 GCF_008692095.1 Etheostoma spectabile | reverse complement strand
GGGTGATGGAGACTTCTGAAGATGATCCAGCATACATTGTAAAGTTCAAGCAAACCTTTAGTGCGGACATGACGAGCCGCAAAGACAAAACCAACCTTACATGGCTGAAGATTTCAACTGCCCTTGACCCGAGGTTTAAGGACCTCAAAT
>NC_045736.1:4061134-4061281 GCF_008692095.1 Etheostoma spectabile | reverse complement strand
AAACTGCCTAACACGCTATAGGGCTGAGCCAGTCCTCTGCAAGGATGAGTGTCCCTTAAAATGGTGGTGCAAACATGCTTGTATCTACTACAAGTTAGCATGTCTTGCCAAGAAATACTTGGCAACACCTGCCACATCTGTACCTTG
>NC_045736.1:4060746-4060937 GCF_008692095.1 Etheostoma spectabile | reverse complement strand
CACTGTGAATTTGAAAGGTCTACTTTCTGTTTTGCCCACAGAATGTCAACATCCATATAAGAATTTTTTTTTTTTTGTTAGTTCCACTTGAAAGGTCTACTTTCTGTTCTGCCCACAGACTGTCAACATCATCAGAAATTATTTTGTTTTTTGTTCCACTTTACATTCAATAATTGTAAGTAACTTCTTGA
>NC_045736.1:4060257-4060430 GCF_008692095.1 Etheostoma spectabile | reverse complement strand
TCCCCCAGTGGCTAGAAATGCTGATAGGTGTAAACCGAGCCTTGGGTATCCTGCTCTGTCTTAGAGTGAGGAAAGCTCAGATGGGCCGATCTGGAATCTTGGCCCTTATGAGGATATAAGGGGTAACGTTACCTCCCCTTTCTTTGCTTTGCCCGCCCAGAGAATTTGGGCCA
>NC_045736.1:4058547-4060247 GCF_008692095.1 Etheostoma spectabile | reverse complement strand
AGAGACATCATGGCTTTCAAACGAGCAACGTGGAAGTTGGTCAAGGCCACACCCCCAGCCTCCACCTTGTCCACCAACCCCCTTTTCTCCTCCTAAAAAACTACAGACTCAGAAATGGCACATACTAAGGAAAGCTAATTGTGGGACTGGCTCTAGTGGGGCGGGAATTCTGACCAGGCTGATTTTGGGAAAGAGACTTTAGATACAGTATTAGGGACCACTAAGGTCTATATAAAAAAGACTTCAGATACAGTATTAGGACCACTAAGGTCTATATAAAAGACTTCGATACAGTATTAGGGGCCCACTAAGGTCTATATAAAGAGACTTCAGATACGTATTAGGGACCATTAAGGTCTATATAAAAGAGACTTCAGATACAGTTTAGGGACCACTAAGGTCTATTAATGAGACTTCAGATCAGTATTAGGGACCACTAGGTCTTAATAAGAGACTTCAGATCAGTATTAGGGGACCAATTAGGTCTATTTAAATGAGACTTCAGATACGTATTAGGGGACCACTAAGGTCTATATAAAAGACTTCAGATGCAGTATTAGGGGACCACTAAGGTCTATATAAAAGCATCCAAAGAGCACCATGTCAAGGGACCTTGTCCTCCTCACAGACCCCTGCTACATTGATATTACTACACTCACTGCTGCTGCTGGCTACGCTTTGCCTCCACCACCCCAGCCTCCACCTTTCTAGATCAGAGTCCTAACATGACTCAAAGTATAAAATGGCTTCAATGTCTTTTTTTTGGCTCACTCTTGGATACAGGGGGGTTTCATGGTACGCCGTCTCAGCTTAGCATGCTGCTTGGCTGGTCCGGGGAGCATAATAAAGAGCGGAACCATCAGCGTCAAGCATAACTAATATAACATAATAATATACATAATACATAATAATTTCCATTTGTTTCAATAAATGGTTCAATTTATGATGGCCGTGTTTCTGACTGCATTATTAATTTAAAGTAACCTGGGCAAGTGAATATTGTGACTTTCCATTCCATTTTACCCCTAATCAGCCTCCATCCCCAGTGTGTGATGATCACTGATCAACCCTCTACAAGACCTAGTATACCAACTGAGAGGGAACTTAAAGTATTATGCTCAATTTCTGGTTCATAATTGTATTTTAAGGTTGTACCAGAATAAGTTTACATGGCTTAATTTTCAAAAAATACCATTTTTTGTTGTACTGCACATTGCTGCAGATCCTGTTTTAACCCTGTGTGTTTAGGTCTGTTTTAGCTACAGAGTGAGAAATCCCACTTGTTTTTAACTCCAGAGTGAAACATTTGAAGCACCAGAGACAAAAAATAAAACCCAAATCCCAGAAAAAGTTTTCTGTTAATAACTTCTCACTCACAGTCCATTCTTAGGAAGTCGTTGAGCAGTTGGAAGAGGGGGAAACTGTCCCAGCTGTCGGGTGGCTGAACCTCGAGAGCGGCGTCCATGTCAGCCGAGTAGAGACACAGGAAGGTCTCGGCATGCTCCACCATCAGGTCTGACCACCATGCAAAGGCCTTTGGGTGGAGAGAAGGAAAAACAGAGAGGGAAGGGAGGCAGAACGCAGGGAGTGCGAGAAAATCAACAGGTTGAGAGGGAAAGATAGGAGATCAATTTGACAGAGAGAAGTGCTCCCTATGGGCACGTCTTTAGGTATTTACAGTTAACAATTTGAATCTCATT
>NC_045736.1:4052161-4058537 GCF_008692095.1 Etheostoma spectabile | reverse complement strand
TCAAGGCTGGCGGTGTAATGTAACTCCACTGATCTATTGCAAACGTTAGTGTTTTTCTCTCTCTCCCTTTTTCGCGATATGAAATCAAGTTGGTGTCACTGCGCCATCTCTGGGGAAAGCATTCTTCACAACTCTTGGCAGAGAAAACAGTGCTTGGGCACGGAAATCACACGCTTTTCTGTTGGCCCACAGAGGAAACAGCAGCAGCTCCTTGACAGGCATGGCAGGGAGCTACTTAAACACTCGCCCCGCAGCTCCTTCAGCGAGTCAATCGGGAGAAAGGAGCCAGCGAGCTGCGTCGCGCTCATATCTCCCCGCCGAATAGACGCAGTGGAGTGACTCCCCTCATGCACATCAGAAACACTCACTCTCCTGCATGCACCCCCACTCTTGCCAGGCCTCTTAAGAGGGACCCCTGAGGTACCATGGTGTTTGCTCATTCACATCAAGCTGTCAACACTGTAATGTGAATGTACCCATGGGCTTACGTGGTGGTGGTGGTGGAAAAAAGAAAGGGGGATGGGGGTGGGGGGCATGCACTTGCCATGGGAGCTCGTAGCATTGGGTTGTAGGTGTGAGATAGTTTGGAAGAAGGTACACCTAGTCAGTACCACTCATGTAATCATCAATTTTATTTGCAAAATAAGAATTTAATCTCAAAAAGATGCATCATAAACCTTTAAAAAACAGGACAAGGAAAGAACGCTCCCTTGTCATTAATCACGGTTCTCTGCAGTGGTCAAACATTTTGAATGTCAACATAACCCAAACAAAGATGGCAACCAGAAAGCATAGCCGCTTATCACACCGCCAATGAACCTGGCGAGCTGTGTAGAACTGTGAAGAAAATGTTAACATCTGCCAAAGTAAAGCTACTGCACATAGGGTGTGCTCCGAATATATCCAATGTGAAATTAAAGCTGCAAGCAGCGATGAATGGGCCCTCGCACTCCACGTACGTCAGGGGTGATGATGCTGCCGTATATTACTGTCAAAAACACTGCAAATGAGATTTAGACTTATTGTCCTCAATATATAGTGCATAGCGTTGGAAATTACATATTTCAAATTATGCATCACTTCCTGTGTTCACTGTATGCCGCTTGAGAAAATTCTATGTACACGTCATGTTGTACTGTATATCATGCTTAAACCACATCATGTAAATTTCAGGTAAATCAAATGATTTTCATCAGGGCTGACTATCTGTTGCCTGTAGGTGGTGCTATGACTATAATTAATTAAATGTTTCACCATCAACAATGTTGGTGCTTGGTCCCTTAAGCGCCCACATTATACTCATTTTCAGGTTCATAATTGTATTTTGAGGTTGTACCAGAATAGGTTTACGTGGTTTCATTTTCAATAAACACCATATTTTTGTTGTACTGCACATCGCTGCAGATCCTCTTTTCACCCTGTGTGTTTAGGTCTCTGTTTTAGCTACAGAGTGAGACATCTCACTTCTATACTGTCTTTGTTGGGAGTCGCACATGCTCAGTAGCTAGGTAAGATCCCATCAGCTAGATAACTCTTTCTCCAGCTTTTGTCAATACAAGCCAGGATTAGCTGGGAGACTTCTTCTAGACGAGGACCACTTGTGGAATACCTGCAGAACAGGGACATGGAAGTAGTTCTTTTGGAGATTATGGTCAGTGTGTGTTGTAGCAGTGTTTTGCTATTGAGTACGAGCTAGTATGCTATGGTTAGCCACCTCGTTTCAGCTAGTGACGTAGAAAGCTGTGAGGAGAGCTCACCCGGAGACTGAAGGCAGAGGACCTTCAGAAACCGTATCTCTCTCAAAACAGCATGGATAGTTTTTTTTTCCAAGTGTGATTGTGTTTTTAGTGCAGAGACACAAAATAACACCTCAAATCCCAGAAAAAGTGATTTTTTTCAAAATTTGAGCACTTTAGGATAAATGTCTTACTACACATTAAGCCACATATTCTGGCTTACCGGATGTACAGTGCTGGGGCATTCAGCCATATGGGACCATGTCAGCCGTGCCAGGCTTATCTCCACTGCCTCCACTATCTCCTCTGCAAGGGTAGCATCTGCGTCTCATACTGCAGTGCTGACACATGGCCATCCGAGGTAGACGGACCACAAGTAAGGTTGTGAAACAAAGGGCTCTGCTCCTGTAGGCGCTACAAGCCTGTATGCAATCAAACCTGTTTTATTTGTGATGCAAGACGTACTACACTAATCACAATCCTAAGTGAAACAGCAACGTCTCTGATTGGTGGCGCTTGCTGATACCATGGAAATGATTGCAGCACCTGTGAGCACCAAAAGCCAGCCTCTATCGTGTGCCCACTTTTTTGCCATTTCCAAAATGTTTTTTTTTGCGCCAAATCAAACGTTTTATAGTCACGATTCATCTTGGTCCCAGGCTTAAAACGCTTTATATTAGAATTTAATGAAACCTCAATGGATATATTGAATGTGGACGAACCAGAGCCGTGTCATATTTAATATTTCCAGATCAATAGAGTGCAGAGACTTATTTGTTTGTGATTAGAAGCAGAGAAATGTGCCATTTCAACAAGGTCCTTCCTGCGATTGTAGGCCATGCAGAAACTTGTTAATCCATCATGGAATTACAGTATCTTACTTATCCACAAATGAAGTCACGTAATATCTAATATCTGCAAGACTTCAACCTAGCCTTTTTCTTTTCTGTGTATTTAGCAGTATAGCTAACAGCAGGGCCTTTCCAAAGAGATATTTATTTCAATCCTAGCCCTTGCAGAAGCTTTGTGATCCTCCCTGGAACGTCAGTGATTTTTTTCACAGACTTTGCACAATAATATTAATAAATAATAATAAATCCATGACCAAACAGCTGTTTAGTCATCTTTTCATATGAAAAGTGATCTCTTACCATTGTGGCTTCTGACTGTCTTGACTGTTGCCTGTGTCGACCAATTACATGAAGTCATGTTAGGAGACAGGCAGCTTGCTCAGCCAATAGATGACCCTAACACACGAAGCAGGAGGGCCTCGTATGTCTGTCTTCTGTGTGTCTTGCAGGTAGACACAGGCAGGGTCAGATGCAACCCTGGATGTGGAGATGAGTGTGATTTGGGTTCCTGACGTCTAATAGCAGACTGACAATGCATTGGAGATGACACAACTTACTTTTGGCTAAAAGCAAATGGACTTTTCTGGGGGGAAAAAATCAAAATAGTTTTATATTTGTGATTGCCAAGACCTGGAAGAACAATTTTCAAAAGGCGTACTATTGTTCTCTGTGTGATTTAATGTCTTAATTTAATATCATGGTCAAGAAGACTATGAAAGTCCAAAGAACTTTTTAAAATAGTCTCTTTGAGTGGTTTTGATGGGGCACCATTTTATGACACGTTATCCAGAACTAATAATACATCTGTTAAGCTGCTTGTCTGCTTGTCTTTGTTTAGGCAGCTATTTCTGTCCCATCATTTTGCGGGCAGATGCCCCAAGGAAACTCACTGTACAGCAGGAGCAATACTTGTGTAGTGGTAGACAAAAGAGTGGTAGACCATTATGAACATGCGTTTAAAAAATGCCTGTTTTATTTTGTAACTTGCAGCAGTTTTACTCCTCACTTTTTGAAAAAACTGTAGATCATTTGTATAAGTTGAATGTAGTAATCGGCAAGAAATTCTTTGGTGATTACATGAGAGGCACAAAATGGGCTGGTGAATAGGATGAGCAACAACCAGCTTTAGAGCCACACAATTAAAAAACACAAGTAAAATGTATTGGATTACCATAACTCTGAATTCTGAAGGTGTTTTTTGTTGTAAATTGATCAAAACAAAAAAGGGAATTGATACCATTATCTGTCAGGGTTGAAGTCTAACGCTGGTTTGGCTGGTTCACCAATGTGCTCCCATAATATGAGCTGCAGGATAAGGCATTTCAACGAAATGCAAAGGGAGTGATCATGTTACCTCTGATCACCCAAAGCATGCCTCGCATTTCCTCAATCGTGTGTGCTGAGGGATCCAATGGAGCGGAATGGGTTTATTCAAGGGAAGAAACGGTGACACAACACCTTCCCCAGGCTGACTTACTGGAATTGGAATAAATGACACAATGCTAAACATGGGAAAACGGGTTAGCATTTTCAGGGATGATTTGGGGTAGACTCCAAGAAAACAAGATACCGAGTTGTACTCGTTGAGACTAAAAGTGAGACATTCAGCATCAAAAGTCCCAACTCTGCACTTTGTTTTCTAAGAGCGTAGCTTAATGAGTCCAACAATTATTGTTTAAGTGCTTGTCTCTGTTCTTCATCACCAAAGGCAAAACTGTTGTTAGCTTAGACGCTAACAAACCACAAGCACTTGAGTAGCAGTGACCCCAAGTTGAAAGGGGGTTCTGGGAAACATTAATGATCCTCTACAGCAATAGCCGTATATCATTAAGTGCATGCACAGGACTTACAGTAAGGGAAGGGTAGAAGACGGGGCATATTGCACTAAGAAAATCACATACCTCTTTTCCCTGTTCAAACATTTCCCCGCAAAACAAATAAGTCATTGAAATAAAAAGCAAAGAGGGAATAAGTCAATTTTGATTTGGAACAAAGTGATATGAGTCACAGTAATGCACAGTCAATAGCACAGCATTCACAGTAAACAGGTAAAAAGATTGGATAGACAGACGTTTTTACATCCAAACCAACCTTCACAGCTCATGTTTTCTTCACGTGCATCTCTTTCCCCTTCGCCTTCATGATTATTGTTCTTAACCGTCAGCTCTTTTCAGCTCAGTGTTTGCCAGATCAACAGAGAAGCTGCTCTGCTGTTACATAAGGATAGACCTGATTGACAATGCTCCGCTGCGACTACACACTTGCCTACACTTTAGAGTGTGTACTTATTGGCAGGCATGGCCCACTGTGCACATAAGACACAGTATGATGATTTGAAGTAGCAGGTGGTCACCTTAAGCATTTGGAAGCTGGATGAACAGTAAAGCTTGAGACAGGAGGAATGCAAAATAACTTGTTCAATGTATCTTCTGGAACCAATCTGGAGATCCCCTTTAGGTTTTTTGATGATTTTGAAAACTGTAGCAAAGACAATGGTAAACATTTCCAATGGAAATGTCTCAAGTCAATCAATATCGCAAACATAACCCAAACTCTGTGACTGATAAATCTAATAAAAACACTCCCTATGGCGGACCGAATACTCCACTCTAAAGAAAATGTGGCACACTACACGGGTTTACAACCACACAATGTAACAAAAGTGCAGCATGAGGCTCTCATTACAGTGCACTGAGGAGATCCTCTTGCAGAATTTATTACTACATCGCCCCCAACTGATCAGAGAATGTCATACGACTGGTTGTAGCCCCCATGTTTCCCTTTTAATTCTATGCAACTGAACTCGTTTTAGGATAACTGTGTTTACTTTCCATTTTGAGGAGCCATGTGGCTTAGGTCCTAATAGAACAGAATTTGAATTTCATTTGGAGAATATACTGCCAGCCTATGGAGGGTTTGCAGGTGATGTAATGCACTCGGTGACCATAGTGCTCTTATAAAACAATAGTAGTTGCAATTTCATCTCAGTAGTTTTAAATTCACATGAATAATTTCTTTGATGTTATTGACACTGCCAGTGATACTTTGAAACAATGTCCACTTGTTTGATGGCTAGAGAGCCATCTTGTCAACCAAACATCAATATGTTGCGAGTCACTACATCTTGACAGGCCATTGTTGTTTGTGTCCTATGTCCAGTTTCAAAAAGGTGCTGTATCAGAAACTTTTGGTTTGGTTTTCTATCAACCAAATTATGTAAAAAAAAAAATAAAAAAAAACATGTATGGGTCTATACAATGCTCTTCACAAGCAGTATAAATAATCAGTTCACTACTTTCATTGAGTTTGGGTGTTTAATTTAATTTTATAACATTTGAGGAAAAACTGATAAAAGAATGTTGAAATAGTGACAATTTAGGAGAAAACCTCAAAAACAACAAGAAATTGTGACAAAAACGTCAGAAAATGACAAAAGTGTTGAAAAAGATGACCAAAACGTTGTAAAAAAACAACAACAACAAAAAAAACAGTTTGAATTTTAAATTTGGACCCAGATAAACAGATTGTTGCATGGTTGATGGTAAAACAACAAAAGGGTTAAAGGTCTTTGCTGGGTGCACTGAGCAGTCATTTTGTGCGGGATATCCAGAATGCGGCCTCTAGCTTCCCAGCGGTAAAGGTGTGTCAGGACAGGTTACATGGGATGACAATATTATGAAGATTTCATATAAGAAAAATTGCATAAACTCACTGTTGACATGTTGCTATGTTATTGTTCTGAATTACAGAAGATCGTCAAGCACGATATATATATATATATATATTTTT
>NC_045736.1:4051325-4052151 GCF_008692095.1 Etheostoma spectabile | reverse complement strand
TTTTTAAAGATTATTTTTGGGGCTTTTCCATCTTTATTTGGATATCTGGACCTCTGCGTCGAGGCATAAACCTCCCTTTATATGTGCGCCTGCTCTACCCACTAATCCAACCCGGCCACCCTGCATATATTTTCATTGCTGTCCTGTTGTATGTAACACACACAGTCCTGTCAGTTTCAATCAGAAACAACACATTTCGTGTTAGGGCTAATAGTTGTATGCAAATGGACTATTTAATTGCTAAAACGAGTCATTTAGGAAACGGAACACTAATTTGACAATGTAAGAGACACATTCCCTTTTGTTTTAAGATGGGTGACCTTTTCCTTCAAGCTCACATGTAAATATAATATGGTTGGATCATAGTAAAGTTCTGTTAGACATTAATGAGGATCATGATATCAGTAGCTGAGATGACTGGTGATGGACAACCACCACTTCTTATCGGATTTAATTAGCCTCACCTTTTTTAGCCTCGTAACCGCTGGCTTTGTATGTGTGGGTTTGTGTACAAGTTGTGTGCGGGTGTGTGTGTACTGACCTCTGCATGGTGTTCCTCATTCTGTTGAAGCACCTCAATCACCAGCTCGGCCAGTCGAATATTGTCCTCCAGTTTTTTAGCCGGGGTGACTAACCGTCCTACATTCTCTGCAGCACAAAGGTTAAGGGTCAGTGTGGGCAGCCTCTGAGTCTGATCACCATCTACTTTTTCTTCCTTTCTCTTGCTAGCACTGTATGCATGCAACCTCTAGTGTGCACGAGCATCCCCGGTCTGAGATATGAGGGTGGGACTTGTTTCATACGGTATTTAGGTTGTAAAAGCGTA
>NC_045736.1:4047324-4051315 GCF_008692095.1 Etheostoma spectabile | reverse complement strand
ATGTTATCCTGCCTGCCTACTCCTCAACACTGGAGCAAGAGGAATAAACCTCAAAAGTGATCCTCAATCTCCATATCAAAAATAAAAGCATGAAATATCATCTTGTTATAATCAGGGCTGGGTATCAGACCTAAGTACATTCAAACTAAACATGCATTGAGTTTGTGGCATCAAGTATAGAAAAGTGGGACTTACTGTACGTAAGGTCAGATTTTGACTGATTTAAGTTGTATGTATTTTCATAATTTAATAGTATACTATATTTTCTTGAAGCAAAGATCAATGGCAACATTCAAGCTTGTTTTACCTAGCCCTAGTTATAATTCCAGGGAGACTTCATTGTGAGTATTTTTGCTATCAATACTGACCCCATGAGACCAGCACTGTTGGGTGGCTCTCTGTCACTGTGACAGAACAGTCAGAGAAAACATGGGCATGATGAGGGATGCAAACACCATGTACATTGAACACTCATCATGCAGCAAAGTGGTGTTTATGTTGTGTTTATCCCCACAGTATCTGACTCTAGTGTGTAATTCCTTTGGTTGGTAAAGTTGCATGTTAGTGCATTAGGAGTTAATATTGACCCATCAACCATGCCAACCTGCCTTCTTGACCTCTCTTTCTCAACTGGGCGATAGGTTGCCGTCTAACAACAAACGTAAACATGAGTCGTCACAAGCTGCTTGTATGGGTGTTTTCTGGTGTTGAGGACAGTCTGGTTCAGTGAGAGGATTGAATTTCTACCACAGCCAAACAATGTCCTTGTTTCTGAATAATTGACAGATGCCTGGTGGCCTTAACTAGAGATGGGTTCAACTGACTGGTGGATTTAAAGTAGACTAGCTTTGATTGTCCTTTGGTGAAAGGCCATGATATGCACTCCAAGGCTTTCGGATATGGAGATAATGAATTCTGAGGTAGATACACCATGGGCCCTATTTTAACGATCTCAGCGCATGGCGTGAAGCGCAGTTTTGGGTGTGTCCAAATCCACTTTTGCTAGTTTGACAGTGGAAAAAAGGTTTCATGCGCCAGGCGCATAGTTCAAGGGGTTGTACTTATTGTCTTCATTTATTATGGGTGTGTTTTAGGCGTGACATGCAATCAACCAATCACAGTGTCATCTCCCATTCCCTTAAACTGTGTATGCTTATTTCCTTCCCTGTGTGTGTGTAACAAGCATAGTGTGTGTGTGTAAAGTATGTGCGCGCTGTGCAAGAGCCTAGGCACATTGTACCAATGTGTTGTTAAAATAACAATAAAATGCGGAGCAGACTTTTGTTGGTCAATGTTGCGATCACTGCTGCCGCAAGATAGCAATACGCCCAGAGTTCACCTGAACACACCTCCCTGCAAGACCAGCACGCCCGTGGGTGCAAAGTTGGGCGCAGGTACATTTGCAATTAAAGACTCTTGCGTTGGGCTCTGCGCCACGCTGTGCCGGGTGCAAGATAGGACCCTAAAACTTAAAGCAGAATGTCTCCACTCAATCCATTATTTCCATATACATTAATAAGATACCTTGTTGTGTTTTTACACTTATGATAGAGTAGTGAAGTTGGCAGGGTTACATTGGATGGCCAGGGTTCCAAAAGTTAAAATTATATCATTGTACGTTGGAACACTTCCTACATTCTGATGGCCATGACAATCATCTTGAACTCAAAGGCACAAGACATTTTACATGACAAGACCTCAACTGAGGCACATAGAGCAATTAAGTAAGAATCATCCAATCAACAAGCTGCAATTTAATTGTAGTGTAACTAGTGTCAGGGTAAAGTTAGAGGTTGAGCTTGGAAGAAGATTTTGGACGAATTCTGGAATTTAAATCAATTCACATTTTGATTTTGAATCAATCGTAGCTTCTATGGTACAGGGGCATGTTTCTGGTTATGCAGTGCTGAAGCATTTTGAATACAAAACACTTCTGACTTCTCAGCTCTGTCTTAAACCTTCTCTGTTGCCAAGACTGCTGAGGTTTTTATATATTTCCTACAACTCACACGTGATCTGACATCAAATAAGCAGGCATGCAAAGTTTGAGTGAGGTAGAACATAGAATCCAGTTCACTGTGTAACCCATTACCCAACCTATAGAGCAGCCAACAAAGATGCAAAAGACTTTACCTATCACCCCCAGTAGGATTGGAGAGTAGAGTTACATTACTCTGGTAGAGATGAACAAAGGGAACTTTTCTTCCATGCTGGTCTACAATGAAACTGGCACTGTCACAGCTGCTTCCTCCTGTCAATCCCAGAATGTAAGGTACTGCTCTGTACTGTACGTCTACTGTGTGTCAAACAGTTAAGAGAAAGATGTTAAGTTCAGGCCCCCTAAACGACTAGTTAAGATTAGAAAAAAAAGACTGTGGTTTAAGTTTTTAAAACGTTGTTCCCACATCACAAACATCCATTTCCTCAGTGAAAGTCTTGAATTACAAACCCACGACTGTCTACTTTGGATTAACCATTTGTTCCGCCGAGCAGAAGTAAAATCTGAACTATTGAGAGTTTTTTCCCCCATAGGTCAGGAAGTAGACCAGCATGAAGGAAAGGGCTTTAGGGATAATCGACAACTGAGAAACTAAGGTAATCTTCCTTAGTGTCTTTTTCTTTACAGACATTGTCTTGAATCGACCAATATTCACTACATGTGAAGTATTCAGAAAGAGAAAAAACACCCTTGGCTCGTAGTTTTGTATTGTTATTCTTTGTCATTCTAAAATTTGTAAGGGTTAATCTCAGACAGCTATCTCATAGCTATCTCAACACATGCTTGCTAGTGTGTCACATGTGTTTCATGTATGACCTAGAGCTGGGCCACCCAATTTTGCGTGCCGCTTTCATCCATAAAAACGTGGAATACATAGCAATTACAGGGTATTACTTTCCATAGCTACAGAAACACACCCACACCCATGCTGAAGTTGATTAAAAAGAGCAATAAAAAACATCTTTTGGAAATGGATCTTAATGCCTTAATGCAAACAAATTTAGGAAAATACAACCTTTAAAGGACACCAATTTTCTTTGTGAATGAATAATGTAGTGTAAATAAATAAATGTTCTTCCTTTAATATACACACCCCTATGTTAAATTCCCACAGAGGCAGGCAGATTTTTATTATTAAAGGCCAGTTATTTCATGGATCAGGATACTATGCATCCTGATAAAGTTCCCTTGGCCTTTGGAATTAAAACAGCCCACCCCCCAGACATCATCACATACCCTTACCATACCTAGAGATTGGCATGGGGAACTTTCCATAAGATCATCTCTCAATGCAAATCAAACCAGCTATTAAGCTAACTGAAATAAAACCATGACAATCTCTAGGTATGGTGAAGGTTATGTGATGATGGGGGGTTAGTTTTATTCCAAATGCCAAGTGAACTTTATCAGGATGCATAGTATCCTGATCCATGAATAACTGACCTTTAAAAAAAGAAATGTGCCTGCCTCTATGGGAATTTAACATAGGGGTGTGTTTACTTAAGCCCCCTGTATATTTAGGGAAGAACATTTAATTACAATACATAGTTCATCCACAAAGAAAATCGGGGTCCTTAAAAGGTTAGATTTTCCTTCTTTTTTTTGGAATTAAGGCATAAAGATCAATTTCCAAAAGATGTTTTTTATTCCTCTTTTTAGTCACCTTAGCATGGGTGTGTAAACTTTCTCAAGCCACTGTATTTGTACAAATGGTTCATGAGAACCGCTTGCCCAATGTTTGCTGTCTCACTCTAATGTCTGCATCATCATCCTGCTTGATGAGACAACATACACACACAGTGCTTTAAAGGGGTTGAATTGGCCACAACAGAGTCCTGACTGTGTTCAGTCCACCTACTGGCAGAGCTCTAGTGGATCAGCGTCTTTGTGCACAACACAGCAGGTTGATGGAGGACTGCCTGCTGCAGCTTAAGTCATGCTAACATGGCCCAAAGCTTCCACAGAATAGGACTTCTGTACTGGTTCAAACGG
>NC_045736.1:4046266-4047314 GCF_008692095.1 Etheostoma spectabile | reverse complement strand
GTGACTGGTAGGCTCTAGTAATGTGTGAGCTATGATGTCAGAGTTTGGAAGTGTAGTTTTGGAAACTAAGGGACAATTGTTTTCTACAAAGATATCACTTCTATGCCCTATTATTTTTGATAGTAGACTCCATCTTCATAAGATCTGAACGGGACAGCAAGTTGACAGCTCCATGATATCAACATGAGATAGGACAGCTCGGGCTTTGATGCTGATGGTTATCATCATCAAACACTTCACTGGGATATGTCGGAAGATCCAAGGTCTTCCTTAAGCAGAGATTGTCAAATGTGTGGGCAAAACTCGGGTTTTCAGAGGATCAAGCGCTTGCAGTAGACACTTCACATCTCCTGACTCCGGCATCCTACCAACTATCTTAAAGCAGAAATCAAGGATGTTTTAAAGATGAAATCTAGGATTTTGTTTTGCGTTTCCTGATGTTTGATCTCAGGTTTCCTAGAAAAAGAAATCTGTGGCAGCCACATCCAACCTGGGGACACTGACATAAATGGGTATTAATTGTTTCATTTCATTTCATAAAACTTTTGCCACAAAGTAACCCCACTTCCTCTTACGCCCTTTTTAACCCTCCTGTTGTCCTCGGGTCTATTCTGACCCCTTTTCAAAGTTTTCTATATCAGAAATGTGGGTTTCTTCTAACAAAATTGTGCAAAATAACATGGATGGTTCAAGTCAGCGGTCTTTGCAAAACAATCAAAGAATGTTGACTAAAATGACATAAAAGTGACAAAAACGCCAAGAGCATTGAAAAAAGTGCCTAAAAATATTAAAAGCAGAGAAAACAGCAGAATAAAGCTTTGAAAAACAAAAAGATTAAAAAGAAAAAATTGTTAATTTCGGCTCTCTTGGGTTATTCATCAACAGAAGTGATTTTCACTGACAACGTGCTAACTTTAATTCTTGCTAATTTACACCAAAGCTTTTGAATTGAATGTGTTATTTTTTACATCGGTAACCAATCAGTCCCAAGGGAGGATCCATCAATGTTCTGATCATTCATAGCAGTGAGAAACACAACATGGGGGGG
>NC_045736.1:4031326-4046256 GCF_008692095.1 Etheostoma spectabile | reverse complement strand
GGGGGGGGGCTCCCAAAGTTCCTGAAACATGTTCTGTGCCTGTGTACAGGTATCAGGAAGGTGGTGATGGGGTATATGGTGGTATGGGTAAAGATAGACTGAGGAATAAGCTAGCAGTAGGAGTTAGACATACAGTACAACGTCTCCTGGATCCGTCAGTATTTTCTGAGAGTTCTCCACTAAGTAAGAGTCAAACGTGTTCAAAAGAACAGGTTGAAAGGATGAAGAGCAGGTAGGGAGAGGGGGGATAGTTTCAGGTAGAGGGTGAGAGAGAAGAGAATATCCAATACAGGTAGGAACAGGTAATGGAAGACAGGAGTCTGAAAACAAGGTAAAGGTTAGACTGACTATTCAATGGCAACGCATTCAACATCTATGCAGCCTCTGAGCCAAAGGTTTCATCTTTCAGTGTGGTTTGTGATACAGAAGGCATTGGAAGAAGCACGGAAAAAGGACCCAAAACACACTTTGACATAAAATCCAGTATGGGTAAAATATGAAACCGGATACAAACCTGTTCAAATGGTTGTAATGTATGCCATCAGTATCAGCATTTAATGGTGGTTTCATTCAAAGACGCACGTCCATAATAGGAATGTGCGACCTGTCCTTTGACAACTGGTCTAACCTAGGTGCAAAGATGTTTCACTAAACAAAATACTCCTTAAATAGCTGCAGGATGTGGGGGTCCTGTTTGAATGTACCATGATCTTAAACACTTAGGATTTACACACAAGCAAAGTAAAAATGCATTCAAGTCGCAGACAGACAAATAACAAGTGGTTTGGGCAGGACAGAAAACAAGCTCACAGAAAGATGTATTTTAAGTGTCTAAACACAAATCGAGCCTGAAATAAATGAAGAAAGTGTCAAATTTAGACTTTAAAGACTAAAACAACGGATACAAACAGACCAAAAGGACGTCAGGGTACGACAAAAATATGAGGTCGCTTGTTGTGGTTGGCGTGCATACTGGTTGCAGAGAAAAATAAAAGTGAGGTTAGAGGTGGGGCTGGGGAATGAGGAAGGTACTCACGAATGGTTAAATCCATCACTTGAGACGCCAAGCAGAAGACAGGATGCTCATACATCTCTCTCTTTTTCCCTACAGAGAAAGAGGGAGGATACCGAGGCATGCGAGAGGCCGTGGTCAGAGAGGTGTGCACACACGTCACGAGGGTTTTTAGGGTCCATACCTGCATGTTTTCTGCTGCTAGTTAATACCTTACAATTTCACACACTCAATGCCATAAGATAATACTGGTGTATCACTATTTAGTTAATGAAAGTCTAAAATGTATTGTATCAAAGGTGCAAATTGTCACATTTTGAAATCTTAAATGTTCTTAAATAAATCTTTTGTTTACCAAAATAATGAAAAAACTTGAACTGCATCATATCTCATATCTGAGTTGGATGACGCTGACTGACCCAGGTCAATGTTTTCATTGATATACCAAAGTCAACAAAACAGCGTCTCAGTCTATCCTTAGAGTTGACAGTTTGCAGGCTGTCGGAGCTGGGTTGGGACAGGAAGCGGGAAGACTTGAAAGGGTGAGCAAGATGGCATCGCTGTTACTGTGAGATAGGTACAACTAGACTGTATCCCTGTGTGTGTGTGTGTGTGTGTATGTATGTGTGTGTGTGTGTGTGTGTGTGTGTGTGTGTTTGGTGTTCCAAGATTATGGGCTGTCTACTATGGATTAACCATTCGTTCCGCGACGCAGAGGTAAAATCTGAGGTTTTTTTCCCCATAGGTCAAGAAGCACACCAGTATGAAGGAAAGGGTTTTAGGGATAATCTACAATCACAACTGAGAAACTAAGGTAATCTTCCTTAGTGTCTTCAGGGAGGTAATGGTTTCTTTACAGACATCGTCTTAAATTGACCATTTGAAGTAGTTCAGTGTTAATAGAACAACACTTTGGGAAATACACTTTTGCTGTCTTGAACTTTTTTTAGTGTGTGTTATCAGCCAGGCTGAAACACTACTTAGCTTTGATCCATAGGAGTTTGGTTAACTGAACACATCCATGGTTATTTTCATATTAATTTACTAATTAATACATGCCAACGTGAAGTGTTATTATGAACATTGTCGTTGACTGTTGATGTCAATGACTGAAAGGCTAACCTTCGTAGCTAGCGCTAACTACTATCTAGCTAGTAGTACAATATAATAATGACATCTCCTTGGTTCTCTAAATGCATCTATTATGCATTTAGATAAGCATGTAGATGATCAGGAACAACGAAAACACAATATTTAATGTTAGTGGATATTTTATGCAATTAAACTGCGAGTTTGCCACGTAGCTAGCAAGCTATACCAAAACGAACTAAGCGACATGAGAGAGAAGCATATGAACGAGCTTGTTGCTACGACAACATAAACTAGCGCTACTGAAATCAACTTTCAACAATGTTCATTACAACACTTCACTTTGGCATGTATTAATTAGTAATGCTTATCAAAATAAAAGTTGGATGTATTTGGACAACCAAGGAGATGTAATCATGTCATGCTACTAGCTAGCTAAATACTAGCTAGCGCACAATGCGCTACTAGCTAGCTAGATTAGCCTTATTGTTTGTTGGATTTGCAAGATCTTGCAAATGAAACTCGAGATATCAAAATTAAAACTCCGTATCTTGCAAAACAAAGTCAAGATCTTGCCATAGTGTTTCTCCCCAGTACATGTTTATTCGTTTGTTATTATTTTTATATTTATTTTTAAGTATTTTTTTTCTTTCTGCATGTCACCTCCGGGGCTCCGTAGGAATATATGTAAACTAGTCAGAAATTGTTACTTTTGTATTGTTATTCTTTGTAATTCTAAAACGTGTGGGTGTTAACCTGTGACAGCAATCTCATAAATGCAATCAAACACATGCTTGCTAGTGTGTCATATATGTGCTTAATGTAGGAATTACCTAGAAGGCTGCCCAATTTGGGGCCCGCAAGGCCAAGTTTTGCTCATGCTCCCTTTGTTTTGCCCCACCATGTCCTTTAACATGCTTATGTTTATTCTCCTCTTATTTTGAAAGTGCTGTAAAATCATAACCATAATGACTACAAAACATGTGCAGCAATGTAAAGCACAGTGCTGGTAAACCTCCATTTAAAAATTGTAATATGTAAGTTTAATCTTTGAAGAATTACAAGAATTCTGTATTTCTTCAACATCCTTTATTCTTGGACGTGGCATTTCATCCAGATACATTATGGTCCTACCTCTGTGTGTCCCTACAGAGATAGGTCTTGTACATGTTTAGCCTAGCTAAGCTCAGAAATGGCAAGCGGTGGGAAAAGAGCTTGCCTAGACACGTTAAAGTTTACGAACAGTTAACGTTCAAGCTATTTTCTTTTTTGCCAGGTTTGAGCTCGGATTGGTGAATTGCTTCCAAATGAAAAAGATGCAACATGTATATATGTACAAGACAGGAGTGGTTGACAATGTATTTTTCACTGAGCTTTGTGCTAAGCTAGGCTAAACACAAGCAGGACTCATCTCTGTAATGGACACACAGGAATAAAAGTGTTTATTTCACTCTGGACAGCAAGTAAGTATATCTCCCAAATGTCAGTGTTGCTGAAGAATTTTAGAGCCCCAGATACAGTAGGTCACATGAAAGTGATTTTTGGAGAATTATCGCATTCCTGTAAAAAACCAACGGTTGGTATCAGATAAGTGGTCAGACTCAGTTTAAAATGTTTTAGTGGTCTGCAAATTATTTATGATGCCTACTAAAGAAAACCTGGACCATGCAACAGAAACAAAAACACTGAACTGCCACAAGAGGCAGTCCCATCATGTCTTGTATATTGGCCTTCCTGTTTTCAAACTGCAGCTAATAGGAAACAGCAAAAGCCAATAGACAAGGAAAAGAGAGGAGTGAGTATGGAAATCATCGGAGAGCAAGGGAGTAGGAAGGCAGAGAAAAAGGAAAAGAAGGAGCAACCCTTCAGCTACCAGGCAGGTCAGAGTGGGAGACACAAGCAGTTTAGGAATTGGCCGGAAGAGTAGCTGAGGTATGGTGGACGAAGTCAGCGTAAAGATTGAATTGAATGCATTTTTACTTACTGTACATTTGCTACTAAAATAAGATGAAGATCAGGCAAGGCAAACATAGCATTTGTGTTAAAACCATCATTACAGTAAGTACATTATGAGAGAGGCTTTTTCTGCAGCTGTGAAGAGAAATTTAGAAGTCAGGCTTTGTTCAGATATTCAGAATCAATATTCATTAAAACACAATAAATATATACATATGTATATGTGCTTCATTCTGAGGATCTCCATTAGAAACTCACATCTGGGCCAACTAGCTTTATGCACATTAGTTGTAACTTATAGTGGTGGAAGAAGAATTCCAATAATTTCCTTAAAGGAGAATTCCGGTCGATTTCGTGGCCCTGTTGTTTGGAAATTTGGAAGTCTGTCGGTAGAGAGAAAAATGAAACCAAGCGGTGCTGCCTGCACCGTGTGCACCGTGTCCTCCTGCTAGAGTTAGCACCCAACAGGGCAAGTTTTAAACTTGTTTTAGCCTAATCAGACTGCTGTAGATGTGACAGAAAGGCATAAAAGTTGTAGTAATCCATTCCTTTGTTTATTTTCCTGTTTTGGTGAAATCCACACTAGTCGATTGTCAAACTTATACAATCCAATGTTCCAAAATGTATTTTTTTCACAAAAAATCAATTTACGGTGGTTATGTCCTTAGTAATGACTATGTAGAAACAGGTTGTACCTAACACAGTGGAGCCAGGAGAGCTACAAGTGCTATTGAGCATGCGCATAGGCAACGGTGGAGATTGTCAGTGACCGCAGAGAGGAGCTCGCAGAGCTGACAGACGGAGCTTGGAGTTAGATAAGGAGTAATATGAGAAAATGGTTTGAGTTTGTGCCTGTCCATATTGTGGCAACCAAATGAAGACATATTTGGGCTTCTGCTTTCACCGTCTACCCCTCCGCAACCGGGAGATTTTACAGCTGTGGCTGGTTGCACTTGCAAACATTTTGATGAGGACAAATTCACTGAAAAGAGCGTCAAGTCACGGTATCTGAAGGCAAATGCCATTCCAAAAACCAAAAGACCAGATGCAGACAAATTGGAGTTAACGTCTTTATGATTTATACTTTACAAGGTTGAAGTTATACTCACACTTTTGTTACTAAGATTGAAACCAACATGTACTTAGTGATGAGTAATATTACTGCGTTACAGCAAAAATGAATATAGTACTGTAATTGCCTTACTCCCAACACTCATTATGATAGACAAGTTCATCTTCCATGTTATTGTTTTGGCCATTGAGTCTGACTACAAGGTTTTTTCTCCTTCTTCTTTATCTGAGCTGATGAATAAAAACAGTCTAAAAACACTGACACAATGTCGTTATTATCCCAATGCTCCGTCTTCATTTCTCTCAGCTGACAGTGTGAGTCTTCACTGTTGCTTAGTTACCTATGCGCATGCACAATAGCTCGTGAACTTTTGTAGCTCTCCTGGCTCAACCGTGGTTACAGGTTACAGCCTGTTGCTACATAGCAATTACTGGGGGACATAACCTATGGACATACATTTTGGACTATTGGATTGTAGGAGCTCAACAACCGACTAGCGTGGACTTCACTGGATAACAGGAAATAAACAGAAGTATGGATTAACACGACTTTTATGCCTTTCTGTCACATTTGCTGCAGTCAGATTCGGTGTGATTCCTCAGAAGGAATCACTTGACATGGGTAGGCACTTATAATGACATTTTAAACATGTTTAGAGGTTAAAAACACATTTAAAACTTGCCCTGTTAAGCCTGTAGGCTGCTAACTCTAGCAGGAGGATAACACAGTGAAGACAGTACCGATTGGTATCATTTTTCTCTCTACTGACAGGACTTCACATTTACAAACAACAGAGCTACGTATTGGAATCGACCGGAATTCTCCTTTAAATAAAGGATCGGAATACTTCTTCCACCGCCATAAGTTACAACTAATGTACATAAAGCTAGTTGGCACAGATGTGAGTTTCCAGTACGTATACTAATACCGCACTGTAAAAATACTCTGTTACAAGTAAAAGTCCTGCATTTAAAATGTTGGATAAGTTAAAGTATGCAAGTATCATAAGGAAAATGTACTTCAAGTATTAAAAGTAAAAGTAGCAGTAAAATCCTTCCATTGTAGAAAGTGTAAAGGATCCAAACAGTTGTGTGTTTAATGGTCTAATCCTCTCAGCTGGACTTGTAGGCCGTTATACTGTTGCTAGGTTACTTTATAAGAAAACATCAGATTTTAAAAAGCTACATGCGTTTTGTGTGCTGAAATCTTAATGTGTAAAGTAACTAGTAACTACAGTAACTAGTAACTAAAGCTGTCAGATCAATGTAGTCAGAGATGGGAAGTAATGAAGTACAAATACTGTGCACAAGTAGATTTTTCAGATATTTGTATTATTTTTATTTCTTTACTATTTATTTTTATGCCGACTTTTTACTTTTACTCCTTACATTTTAACCAGACTATCGGTAGTTTCTACTCCTTACATTTTACAAAACTGGCTCGTTAATTTAGTTACAAATCATCATTGGACGGGTATGTACATAGGTGGGATAATGTAGTGCGAGGTATTATTATAATGTTCTGGAAATTGTGTCAACCGAAACACACCGAACTGCTGGCTTTCAATAATTTGCCATCGTATTTGAAAAACATTTAGGAGGTAAATGCATATTTTGGTTAAAAAGCTATTTGCTGTTTGTTTTAGTATCTTTAATTGAACTATTAAGTTTACGTTAATGGCCCGTTACATCTGTTTTGCTGCTAGCAATGACCATGCCCTGGTTCTCTAGCATTTAGCTAAGTAACCCAAGTAACGTTAAGGTTAGCGAGCATTCAGTTTATTTGAAAATAATCTAATACTAGCTGATACAATATACGCATATATATACGCTTTAAATTAAAAATGAAGTCAGTAACTGGATTTAGTGTAACAAGGCTGTAGTAACGTTAACGCTCTTGTTTTTGAGTCCACTTAAGTTAACGTTAACGTTACTTGGTCTTGTTTTAAATCAACTTTATTTTTAAATTTTAATGTCTCAAACCTCTTAGACGCAATTTAGAGGACTCATGTTTGAATTCTCACAGAATCAATTCATAACTTGCTGCTCAGTAAGAATCTTATTAACCTGGAGTCCCAGTCTTTGTCACAATAATCACACATGTGATGTTTTAGGCCCATTGGCAGACATCCTTTTAAAATGTAGCTAATGGCATATAAAGAGCCTTTTATCCATGTCCACTGAAGTTTCTCAGTGTACTCTAGTAACATTTGTGGTCCAGGTAGCTTTGCATAAAAACTGGTTGTCATTCAGAAGGTTACTTTTATACTTTGAGTAAATTTCCAAGGCTGTCCTTTGTTACTTGAGTAAAGAAGTTAAATCAGGACTTCTAATTTCACCAGAGTCCTTTTTACCACAAGTATCTGTACTACTACTTAAGTACGGGAAGTGAGTACTTTTGCCATCTCTGAATGTAGTGAAGTAAAAAGTACAATATTTCTCTCTGAAGTGTAGCGGAGTAGAAGTAGAAAATGGCATGAAAAGAAAAGACAAGAGAAAGGAAAGTACCTCAACATTTGTACTTAAGTACAGTACTTGAGTAATTGGACTTATTTACATTCCACCATTGCTTATAGCAATCAATCCCAGAGCAGCAAACCAGAGACAGTAAGTGTCATGAATTGAAATTTCATGTACAGTAATGCTGCAGAATACCAATGCTGAGTTATAACTACAGTAGCACTACCACAAAGACGCAGTGATGGAGCTGTAACTTACCTTCCAGTTTGGCATACTCTGACAGGCGTTGGTAGTTGACCAGAGCTGCCTGCTCCAGACACTTACGGATCACAGACTTGACTTCCTCTTGCGGAACCAGAGTTGCAATATCTTTCATCAGAACCTAAAAAAGAAAGACACAGCCACTGCTTATATTTTCAGTGTACTTTAAACCTTATCATTACAAGACAAATGAAGACAAATGTCAACTGGTAAAAGTAGGTTTGCGTGAAAAAGTATTGTTCCGTCAAGGGAAGTGCATCGGGCCACACATTCTCACTCCCATCGGGTCAGAAAGCAACGGTTATTGACAAAAAAGTCTCCTTTAGTGACTCGCTTGGTCGGGACTCTTGTTGTCATTTCACAACGCTCTGGGTCAAGAGGGGGTCAGTATGTTTCAGTGACAGGTAGCACAAGAATGGTGCAGTATAGTGTGATTCATGCTTGGCGTTAAATCTACACAGTGGCTAAGTAAGTAGGTAAGTAAAGACACGGATCCTATGCCGGACCTTAGGACAAACCCCACGCCGGACCCTAAGCCGCACCTTACGCCGTATCCTGACGTGCAGCTATTTCATTATCATTACCTGATTCTTCTGCTCCATAAACAACATGAAATCATATCAATTCCATTTAATTTATATAGCGCCAAATCACACAACAATTATCTGATTGTGCTTTCCATAAAAGAGCAAGTCCGTACTCTGTGATGTTATTTACAGAAACCCAACAATTCCCACCAAAAGCAAGCACCAGGCAACAGAGGCAAGGAAAAACTTCCTTAAAGAGGCAGAAACCTCGAGCAGAACCATGGCTCAGGGTGGGTGGTCACCGGAGAGGGTTAACTTCTCTTACTACAGATTTCCCACCAAAGTCAGAAAGCATAGGGGAGACACTTTGTTTCTCACCCTATGACTCAAGAGTCGCTACTCACTCCAAAGCTAATTGCGTCACTCTCTCACTCACTCTACCACACACTCCCCACGCACATACCAAGCGTCTATATATTACGAGTTGGAAGCGTTGCATCGGCAGATAAAAAAACATCCATCTGTCCAGCAGTAAAAAAAACAACTTACCCTTTCAAGCAAGGACAGAGTCGCTTTCAGCGCTCCCTCTGGCCGTCCAAATGGGAAGCAGTACCTATGGAAGTAACAGATTGGATTTTCATGTAATCCCTCGGCAGTCCCGTTTGGCAATGATATCGGCACATGGTTGTTGTACAGGTATTACCTGAAGTGTGTGATCTGGTTCTCCAGAAGCACCCGTAGCCTCTCCTTGATCTCCTCAAAGTGATCCTTCTCTTCCACGGTCACCGTGCCGATACCATCAGGCCTGCAGGACAACAGCAGTTACAAGCAATACAAAGCGTTAGTGTTGGGGAAGCAAGTAGAACACCAACTCTAATATGAGAGACTTTTAAAACCAATGCTAAAGTCTGTCTATATTTTTGGATATCTATGTTTTATATACTGTATATGTACAGTACATTTACTAATTTTTATTTGTATGCCTCTCTGAATCTCGTCAGGTTCTGGGAAAACAACAGAGCATTGTGGGACACAGGATATGAAAGAGCTCAACATGGTTAGTTAACGGCCAGGGCCTCAGTTTGTCCTTTTATCAGTATTTAACACCTATCTCAGAGGGCTTTCACATTAGCAGTTTAGACTGAATATGGGTGTGGGTCACCTAAAAATCTGGCATTATGATAATTTTTCCTGATCAAACAAAAAAATTGGACCTAATTGCACCTGAAATAGTCTCCGACCGGTGGTCACATGACAACCGGTGGTCAAAAGACAGATTAAGCGATCTTAACAGTCATGTAAAACAAGCAACTTCATGGATTTGTATAACACACACCGCAAAATCAGGTTTTTGTAGTGATTAGCAATAAGGAAATGCAGATATGAGAGGAATGGTTTTGTTCCCCTTAGAATTGGAGATGCTCATCATCAATAGTGGTCAACTATAAGTAGAGAGAATACATGGTGGGCTTGCTCTGTACATGTCATGACTGGCACGCAAGCACGCACACACACACACACACACACACACACATACACATGCACACACCTGACATGCGTGTATTAAAATAATTAGAAGAAAATGATAGAACAATGATAATACATTTCAGCTGTATTAAGATTAATTTAGCATTATGAAGTGTGTGTGTGTGTGTGTGTGTGTGTGTGTGTGTGTGTGTGTGTGTGTGTGTGTGTGCGATGTGTTTATCATTTGTGACATGGTTGGGTCTGGGCAGAGTGTGAGCAGAGTGCATGTGACAGAAGAGGCGTTGGACTGGTGGTCATGACAGCATGAGGAGAAGCAGGAGACATGACACTCTCCCTCTCTCTACTCCTCCCTTTGACATGTCATTTCAGCAGACAGTAAGAAACTGTGTGTGTGTGGGGGGGGGAGAAGCATATTTGCTGCACTGCTCCATGATTGCTTGTTGTTAGATCTACCAGTTAGCTTATAGCATCACCTGAGCCAGACCCGACCCTCAGCATTTGGACATGTCAGTGTGTAACAGCCACCTGTAGGACTCAGGGTGCTGAGGAGGAGACGATGATGATGACTGCATGGAGCTCAACTGTTTTTCTGTAGACTGCATGCTTTGACCTCAGCAGCGGTTTATTGGAGGACTCTGGTTAACTGCTCCTCAGATCTCTGCAGGGTAAAGCCAGACCGCTAGCTAGACTATCTGTCCAATCGGAGGTTTCTGTTCTGTTTCTGTTGTCTGTTCTGTAAACCAGAGCATGTTATTCTCCCAACCCAGAATGCTGTGTGGACTAGGCCTCCTCCACAGTGCTGTAGAGGAAGGTCTGGCATAGGAGACTAACACAACACCGACAGGATTACAGCTGCAAAGATGAATCGATTAGTTGTCAACCATTGACTTAATCTCTATTACTATTTTGATTACAGATGGATCGGTTTGAGTCCTTTTTTATATTGAAGGTACACTGTACACACAGGTAAATATCACACAATATACACACAGGTATATAGTTGTGGACAAAACAATACATTTGAGGACGTCATCTTGGGGTTTGGGAAACACTGATCCACATTTTCACCATTGTCTGACATCTTAAAGACCAGAAAATAATCCATAGATTAATAGATGCTGAACATAATCGTTAGTTGCAGCCCAGAACTGGATGATATTAAAGTTACAGTACAGAGTTACCAAAATGGCAACGAGAGGTGCCTTTTCAAATATTTTGTAATCTTATGAATGTAGCCTAAACGCTCATCATAACAAAGTGGTGTTTGTATTTCTGCAATGCAAATAAATTGTCCTAAATCTCAGTGGTGGCTATTTTCTCTACGAGAATCACCGGCTTGAGTTTATCATTTTACACTTTGACATCGCGACTGGTGATCATATGCATTATCCTACAACAAAAAAATTCCCAGTAAAAAGCCATCTCACCTTTCACATGGTGACAAAAAATAAAAGAGGGAAATTTCACACTAATTAAGTCCTGCAGGGCTCCTTTTTTTTCCATCCTGCCAGCCGTGCATTGTCTCTTGGCAGCTTCCCCATGTTAGCCTGACCTCATGACCTCACAGCTCCGATGACGACAACAAGCAAATGAGCCATCAGTGACAGACAGACGGCGAGCCAGCAACACGTTCACATCTCCGCTTATACGCAGGGGACAACCATATTACAAACCTCCTGCAAATTCAATTTTTTAAAAAATCAGCTTTTACCTGTAAAGGACTGATGTGCCACATACTGCTCTACTGAATTGGTCACTTCCACAATGTCATTTTGTATTTGTACACTTGCATCCCAATCGATCCGTCTAGAGCTGAAATGTTGAGTTGATTAAAGGTACAAAATGTAGCATTTCTGCATTAAAATGTCCAAAAACAACTATAATATTTATATATATATATTGTTAAGTTGTCCACTTACACTATCCCAAATGTTTCCAACAATGTTCAAACCATAGACTTTAGTCAATGGTCCAAAACCAGAGAGATCTGTAATTTTATTTAATGATACTGGACATTTCATTTAGTCGCCTGTCAGTAGCTATGTTTCCGTCCACACATTTTTATCCAAAATTAAGTGATATTGAATGAAAAATGCCTTATGAAAACAGTAAAATTCGATTGAATTTCATGAATATCGACTCAAAGGATATACGTTTTTACGATTTCATCTTGATCGATGTACGGCTTATGCAATAAACACTGATGGAAACGTTATTTGCCAAATAAATAATGAGTTGCGATTAGGTCATTTTATGGTTGCAACCCGCCACAAAATGAAGAAGTTTTAGTTCATTTCCGCCCAGTATTTCTGCTCTGTCTGCACACATGGCGGGTGTCAACAAAGACAGATGGAAGTGGACGGACAAGGAGACAAGAGACTTTTTGAATTCAATTTACGAGCAAAATACAATGGCTAACAAAGGTTAGGGCAAGCTGCGGGACGTCCTCCGGAGTAAATAGAGGGTGCTCAGACAGCAAGACATGTCTCAAAAAAGAGAGTTGTCTCTCAGCGGCATGTAAGCACTATTACAACTTGTGCAGTATGGATCATGTGTTGGTAGATGGCGCGATCCATTTTGTCTAGAAAAACTTTGTTCACAAACGTTTGCTTAAATGTTGTTGCAATTCAGTGCAAAAAAGAATGGAAACCCCTTAAAATGTCTAAAATCAAAACAATATACCAATGTGATCACAAAACAGCATGTGACGTCATTGCGCACAGGTTTTTATTCTCTTTAAAGCTATTGGATGGAAACACACTTTCACCAGCTTTATTCGCATGAGTTTTTTTACCAAACGTCAGCTAGTACAATTGACAAGTGGATGGAAACTTAGTTAGTGGCGTCATAAAACCTTTGACCCCTCTTGTTACTTTAACTCCATTCAAACAACACAGTAATACAGCAGAGATCGTATTTAATGATACATATCAGTATCAATTAATCCAGTCAGTCGACTGGCGGAAAACAAATCAATTATTCTGATTATTCAGTAATTTTTTTAAAGCTATAGTGTGTAGTTTCTGTCTCCCCATGAGGAATTCTAAGTAATGACATTAACACTGTTGGTGCGTCCACATGATACAAGCCTTCCATGATCGCGTACCACCCCCCGCCACGCAGTTGTTAGTAGCCAAGGAGGACATGGAGGGTATAAAAAACATGATGGACTCAGATGAGGTCCTTGTCTTTACTCAAGCTTCTGCACAGGAAAGTTACCGGACGACACAATCTTCTGAACATAGCCACACTGAGAAATCCAGAGAGAGTTGTGTGGAGCTGATAGTCTTAATTAGCTTCGTAGCAACTCATTTGGCAACGGCTTGAATGTTACAGACGTCCATTAATATCAAAAAGTTACGCTCTAAAGCTTTAAGCAGGATAATGTCAAAACGTTTCTGGTTCCAGTTTCTCAGAGCTGAATATTTGCTGGCTATCTTTCGATTGGTTTTATTTTTACTTTTGCTTGACAAAACTTAACTTGGACTCTGGGAACCTGTGATGGGCATGTAAAACCTGCGCCATTTGCACCCATGTGTGTGCTGGTCTTACAGGGAGGTGTGTGTTCAGGTGCATTCTGGGCATATTGCTATCTTGAGGCAGCGGGAAGTGGTGGCGCCATTCATCAACAAAAACCTGGTCTAAAGTCAACAGCGCAGCACTCCATTGTTATTTTAACAGCAAATTAGTAAAATGCGCCTAGGCTCGTGCACAGCTCGCGCACACTATGGTTGTTACACACACACACAAACACACATACTCTCACACACACACACGCAAAAGATTACAAATAAAGAAATGACGGTGCAAATCCTCCATCATAATAGCAATGTGCCATGGTACAAACGTGCCTGGCTTTTAGGAATGGGAGATGACACTCTGATTGGTTGATTGCATGTAACGCCCAAAACACACCTATGATTAATGAAGACACTAAGTGCAATCCTTTAGGACCATGCGCAAAAGTGGATTTGGACGCGCCCTAAACGCACCGGGGCCATGCGCTTCACGCCGTGTGCTTAGATCGTTATATTAGGGCCCTAAACTTTAAACATCAACAGTACATGAGAAATTTAAAGCCCCGTGAATTTTCACTGGTTCTCACTGATCAACTGATGGCGGGTGTTCTCTGGAAATGATGGCAAAGATTTCAACAAATGACTTGAGTCCGACAACCTCAACCCGGTCTCACGGCAGTTCGTGAAATGGTCACGTTATTTTGATCTATCCATTTGTCAACAGCGATACAATTTTCTCGTGGTCCCCATGGAATGAACAATGGCCGCCGGGACACAATCCACAGTTTCTGGGGGACACAACAACGGGGGAAAGGAATCGCCGGCGGAGGGACTGACATACGGTGGCGGACGGACCGCCTCACGTGAGACGCGCTATAAAAACGGGACAATTGTGCTTAGGAAAGAACAATGGGGAAAGGAACCGTCAAACACGGGACGTGATCCCCGGTCTCCGTAAAAGTCCTGTCTTGTTTCAGACCCCCCGACCAACCTCCCTACGCAGATTTGTCTTTTCTACTTGCTACCGTAATCGTTCTGTTATTGCAAAAGATACTTCCCATTGAAAGAAATGAGTTTAAAATTCCTGCTCACCACCACAAAAAAAAAACCACAATCGTCTCCCTGTACACGAATCAATAGATTATATTATGGTTTTGTCTTATTTTGGTAGCCTGTTTTGTATTTTGCTCTGTTTCCCGTTTTATTTTGACGGTCTTGTTTTCTGTCCTGTGGTTTCGGATCTGTGCTGTTTTTTTGTCCTCGGAATTTCTTTCTTCTCTAGTTCCTGTTTTTGGATTACCTTTCTTGTTTGGCTTCTCTGTTCTCTGTAAGCTACTTTCTGGAAGAAGTTTTTTGACCGCTGTACTCGGGACTCCCTTTGTTCATGTGAATTGTTGGTCAAATAATCCTCTAGCTCAACTTTTGCCTGCCTGCTCTCTGCTTCTGGGTCCGCATATTCCCCGAGCCTTAACAGATTAAATAACGTCACCATTTCATGAACTGCCATGAGACTGGGCAGGATCAACTCACATAAAAAACAATGGGGGG
>NC_045736.1:4030202-4031316 GCF_008692095.1 Etheostoma spectabile | reverse complement strand
GGGGGGTTGCTGTAGAAGCTGTAATATAGATACACTTGAAATCCACACATTGTTGTATCACATTACCATTTCCTTGAAAGATTCCTTACTTTGTATCAAATAAAGAGCAGCTGATATTGTTTATTTTAAAGCCATTTCCTAACAAACAGTGGATCTAAATGGAGTTGACATTTAGCTGGACAGAAGTCAAATCCTGACACTTTAGCAGGCGACCGGGCAACCGAGTACAACTTGGTACACCAACACCTCCAGGCCAGCAGGCTATTAGGAGGCAGGGGTGGGGGTGGGGTGTGTGTGTGTTTGTTTGTTTGGGCGAGCGGGCGGGTGGGGGGTGCTCTGGATGAGGTGTGTGCACTGGGGCACACGCAGCAGCATTGGCAGCAGAGGCATTCGGCCATCACACATGACAACCTGTCAACCTGTCATGCCTTGACCTCCAGGCACAATGGCTGGACTGGCAGAGCAGGTCTCTTGCCTGATGTGTGTGGCTGTGGATGTAGATGAATAGGACTTATTTTTGGATTTCATGAGAAAAAGAATCTTCATCAAGATGTGAATTTACACATGTGTAGTTTTTATTTTTTAGCCCATTAATAATAAAGTGTGCTGAACTCTGTCCTCTGGCAGAAAGACACAACTTTGTTAAGCCAGAGTTGAACACAAAGACAGACAGCGCTAGCTGACCTTTGCCCTCAGCGCCGGAGTGGCCCTCGTCTATCTTTGTTACGCATCATCCGCAGACGGCTGACTGGGATGTTGACAGATCGAATGGCCGAACACATCACAGTAGATTAGACGAGAGGTAAATACCGCAACGTGGAATAACAGGGTGCATGCTGGAAGAAAGGCCAGATGACTCCTGTGTCACATACCAGGAAATGACACAGTTTGATCTCTGACTGAAAACTGCTCCTCTGAAACCAAGTTCAAGAATATCCTCGCCTGCCTAATTTAGTTCTATAGCACAGCCAAAGAAGACTTGGCAGGCTAGTTTCACTAACAATGTTAGATCATTAGTCTAAATCCGTGCACAAGGTATATTTTACGGCTGTCCCCTAAATGTTGATGATGTCACCAGTGGAGGAGCCCCCAATTTCCTCCTTATGTTGTTATT
>NC_045736.1:4027820-4030192 GCF_008692095.1 Etheostoma spectabile | reverse complement strand
ACCTTTTTTTTTTTTTTTTACTGTGCTCTTGCAGACAAAGCAAAACAAGAAAAAAAGAATTGCAGGCTACCTTTACAAACACAAAACCTGTCATAAAATGTCCAAACTGCAAACCTAAGATAATGGAAATGGAGAAAGGTGATAGCAGAGCGATGCATGCCCTTTATCTTCACCCTTTCAGTTTGCTGCTCCGATCCTCTCAGTTCTGCTGCTGAAAGCTAGCAAAGCTGGCTAAACTACTTTCAAAGCAGACACTAGTAACGCTGTCTATCTGGGCTGGTAGTGCTGGTGTGAGCCACGCAGGAGAGATATAGTGCTTTAGGCTTTTAGTAATGAACTCTGACTAGTACAAACAATTTGTATTTCTTTAACTGTGTGCATAGCACATAATATCATATCACAGATTATGATCGAAAGAACTAACATGTGAGTTGTTAAACACAGGACTTGACACATTTGCCTTATGTCTTACAGGAGTATCGTTTTAGGTGGCTGACTAGGTGAAGGCTGTGAACACACACACACACACACACACGTATAGATATATCATAGTATATATATGCACACATGTAGTATACATATACACACAGTTATATATTAATAAGAGAAGTAGAAGAAGTAGAACATTTTGAGCTTTAAAAAAAGAAATCAAAAAAGCAGGGACAAGCAAAAAAATAAACTCCTGCATATGTCAACTTTTAGTTTTGTTTATTTTGTTTTTACCTATTTATGGTGTTGTGTTGCCACTAGAAACATTTAAAATTCTTGTGATTTTAAAATATAACAATTTAGATTTAGATTTAGATCTAGCTCTGTGTCGTGGCCGTGTGGCCAGTGTGTGCAGATGAAGAGCATTTGGCTTCCCCTCCCTGGCTGCCAGCTGAGCAGAGCAGCAACAGGTCTGCCAAGATCCGCCGAATGCCACAAAACGAGCTGGCACCTTGGAGGGAAGCCAAACACCATTTTTCCGGAACACACTGCAAAAAATACAGTATTTATGTTTTGTTTATCCTCCAAGACTATCAACTAAATTTAAACTCAATCTCACACACTGAACCATGATTAAGAATTTTTCTTTTATCATATTCTATATTCTATTTGCAAAAGAGAGCACAGGCAGATAGATTGGAAATAACTTTTTCTACTTTTGCCTACCTTTGCCGTATTATCGAAACCAGGAGTAAAAGCACAGGTTAAACGGTTTTGAATTTCTGTTTGCTCATTCCTCATTGCTTTTCATTATTTGCTTGTTTATACTTTGTTTTCTAACTTTGCTGCGATTTCCGACCCTGCCACTCATCCGCCTGCCCTCCCATCAGTGCATTCACTTTACCTGCTCATCCCCCCCACTCACCTGTTCTCCACTCCCTCATTAGCTATATTTAACAGTCACTTCCATTGGCCCTCTATCAGATTGCCTTTGTGTATTTCAGATTTTGGCTCAGACGGACCCTTTTGTGCTGTTGCCAGCCTGGATTGTTTGCATCCTTGATAAGTAAAGACTCTTTGCTTGTACCTCTGCCTCCTGAGTCATCCTCATGGGTTCTTTTTTCTCTGAACTGTGACAAAGGGGTGTATAAACTACGGCCATGGGCCATGTGTGGCCCGGCACTTTCATTTAAGTTAAAATTATGTTTGGCCCGCTGAAAATATCAAGCAGTTTCTATTGTTGGAACGTTGGGAGTCACAATCAATAAACACTAGACTGGCAGATTTATTCACTTGTTTTAAAAAATAAGTACACAGAATAATATTGTCACTGGTCTTATTACTCACTCTTTCAGATAGTCTCTTAAGGCTTATGAAACAAGAATATATACTTCTCTTTCTCCATGTGGTCAATGACATGACATTTTTGGACACCTCTGACTTCAAGCCTGTGTCCACCAGATTTTGCAGAGCTACTACCTGGGACCCTGTGCTTACTGGACTGACAGACAATCCAGGTGCTTTCAATTTAGTCTACAGTAACGGATTACCTCTTTAGTGCCACACAGACTATGAGATAACTTACCTTCTTGTTCCTGAGAAAAGTGGGGACATGAAGTCCTTTTTCTTCATGAACTCAATGATTTTGAGTTCTCTTTTAGCAGTTTGGGCAGGAAGCCCAGGGGCAGAGAGGAGCAGGGCTCGTTCAAGTTCGGCCTCAGATGCAGGCCAGTTTAGCAACTCAGACACACGTGGACTAGGTGTAGTTGTGTGGTAGTGCAGGATTTTGGGGAACAGTGGTAGGCAGTTTTTTGAAAGTGGAAAGGTAACGAGGTTATACAGGAAAAATAGACAAAAGAAAGAGAAAAAGTGAGCATGCAAAATGAAAACAAATCACAGCATAAACCTCAAAAGCATACAACACAGAAGGGGGGTGGGGGGGG
>NC_045736.1:4022806-4027810 GCF_008692095.1 Etheostoma spectabile | reverse complement strand
ACATATGCACCTGTTTATGTGGACTGGCCCTATTCATTCATAAGTTCTTTGTCGACATTTTCCAGCTGCTTTCTGCTTGACACTTGTAGCTCGCTCTCACCTCTGCTTCCATTCTGATGCAGATAGAAACTACGAGAAGAGGCTCCTGGATTCTTAGAAGTCACTGGGACAATCCATTTAGTGCGGATATTTTTGAAAAATTGTATAACCTCCTCAGTACTTATTAAGCGTGTTAATATATCAGGTATTTATTCCTGACTTACCATGTGCTGTAAATTTTATTCAAGCATGTCACACCTGTCCTATTCCATAATAAAAACATGATTTGTGCTCCAATCATTTTAGCATGAAATGGTAGTTTGTACATGGGGGTGAAAAGAAGGAACCGGGACTAGTAAGCGCATTTATTTGTACCTGTTTCCATGAACATGGGAGGCACAAAAGGCAAAGCTGTAGTGCAGCAGGGTGGGGTCGATCATGGCTCCGTTCTCCGCCCTCTCCAACAGATCGCTCAGGTAACATAAATGCCGATGGCAGCCTCGAACGCCGTAGCGAGCACAGTACTCATCTAAGACAAAGACCTGACCGGGACTAAACCAGCCCTGTGGGTAACACAATCAAACATTGCAGTGTGAGGTGAACAGATGTTAGTACACACACACATGTTCCATATAAGGCTGCAAGCCTGGCAACATGCTTCACAATACTAGTATCTTTAACCCATAGATACAACATAGATTAGGTGTGTATAGGACATTTGGGTCTTTGAATGAAGTGAACCTTTGCCATGCTTTGTTTGGCAGTCAGTGTGTGTAATCTACAGACTGTATAGACATTAATGTAGCTAGATTAGGTCCTCACCACTATTTTCCACCGGGCGCGTCTGTGCTGGGTTCCAGAGGCAATCCCGGCCATTCAAGTCAATGCTTGATAATCCACCACCTGCGTCACGGCGTGTCCTAGAAACGTGCGTGAAGGGGGTCTGCCCTCTACTACAGATACGCACCAGGTCTATTTTAACACAGGCCGCGGGGGGTTCGGACAGCCAGGCAGTGAAACAGCGAGAGCGTCCAGTCAATTTACCAAAACAATGTCTCCCTACAACGCCACGGATGACGAAAGATATATCTTGGAAGTGAAAAACATAATACGACATGACAAATCCTTTTAAGGACAACGCCAGAAAAGAGACGGTTTGGAGTTTATTTGCAGGAGAACTCAGAGTGAAAGGTAGACGCTTAATAAAAACTTGTTTGTTCTTGTAAAGACAATAACATCTGCGAGTCGGGCACGAGACTGTGGAGCAGCCGGAACGCAGCACCGACACACCTGGTGGGAAATGCCTCAGTCTCTTTCAAACAAAGATTTTTAGATCACCCAATCACTACTGAAACACCTCCCCAACACCTTTCTGACAATGTAATCAATTGGGCATGCAACAATTTGAGTGACTTTTCAAAAAGACAAGCAGGGTTTGATTTTTCTCAGTTACTTTAAAAAGCCTTTCCTTACCAGGCAGGAGTAGGAGTCGTTGAGTCTGTGGTCCAGAGTGAGGCGCTGTACCAGCTCAAACAGCGAGCCATGGTCAAAGTTGCAGGGGTTGGCGGAAATGAACTCGTCCATGCCGTGCTTCTGGGCTCGATCAGCATCTGTAAACAGTCATTTACCCATTGAATGAGGAGCCAGTCAGGAAGAAACAAACAAACAAACAAACAAAAAGCAGATGTCAGTGCCTGACAGAAAAAAACTGAATACAGTTCGCTATGGCATTAACTTAATTCTTATGTGGAACAGAAAATCCTATGAAGTGGCAACAATACAGCAATGCTGTACACACTTTTATAACAATGGTTAAAGTTAACTCTGAAAAACGTGAAAAGACATAATTTACAGTGGTTACAAGTGATGATTTAACAGCACTCTATAATCTGAACAAGTGGTCATATTTTTTAAATAAGTGAGAATCAGTGATTAGGTAAATGGGCCCTTCATCAGGGTTGGACGTTTTGACTCAACAAGCAGGTAGAAGGTTAAGGCTGACAGGAGAGTTTTCCAGGCAGCTTTTCAGGAGCTGATCTGAAGGTTGATGGTTAGTTCTGAAGCACGAGGTTCATGGTTGAAGCTGGTTCATGTTGAATTCATGCACAGTCAGACATTCATACATGTCACATTAAACCTGTGGAGCTCTAAATTTCTTTTCAAGTGTAAGTCTATATTCTACCAATGCATGTAACTCCATTGATTTTGTCTAGAACTGAAAGTGCTGTCAAAACAAGTGTGGTAGATACTGAGGACTGTGGCCAGTGTAGACAAGGTTTCAAGACTGGAAGATCAAGTCAGAGTTTATGAGTCCCTGCAGGGAGGAGTAGAACCACAGGGACTACAGCATTTTACTGTTGCCCACTGAAAAGGTGCACTCATAAACATATGAGTTAATTGCCTTGCTGGGGCACATAATCGTTAGTTTGTGAAGAAGTCGTTTCAGCTTTAACCAAGCTTCCACTTTGATGGTATAGTTTGATGCAACAGTCAAAATCAAAATGCTGGCATAATATTGGGTAAGTTTTAGTTGAATTCTATGATGACTCATCTGTTGGCATAAACAATGGATGACAAAAAGCTAAAAAGCCATCACAATCACCAGAAATTAACATGTTTGAGATACATGGATTAACTCTGTAAACAAATCTTGATTTGAGAACATAATGGCCTAATGGCCTCTTACTGTAGAGAATCCCTCTAAAAAAGAAGACAAACAACCAAAAACTCTTCCAAACATGTCGATACACTCTGTAGTGAGTGTTATGTTCCCGGTTGACTCATTAAAATGCAAAGTCTTTTGACTGGCATTTTAATAGTAAATAAAAGAGAAGCCTTCAGAATTAGAAGTCCCTGTACAGCTAAATGGACTGGCTTTAAAAGACTAAAGCTATCACTTCTCTACACTATGGACAAGTCTACTGCCTTATAAAAGGATACTGCACTTATCTTGATAGGTCAGTTAAATGCTACGCCACCCATCTTAATTAATCCTGCAACTCAAAAGTAACCAAGGTTATGGCGCTGTGCTGAGTGGTTGTGTTTCGCAGCTCCGCTGGTGAATTTGCTCTAAGCGGGGAGCTAAGCAGTCTTAATTAACTTGTGCATTTACTTCAAGTTTCACTAACACGACAACTGCTCCAATGGTACCAAAAGCACCCAACAGACCCAAAAACTTTTGAAGTTTGACTCCACGCTGAGTCCCTTAAAACAAGCTAACGAAGAAGCTAACAGCGCTAGCGGAGCAGCCTCGGGGACTAACTTGATTGATTCCAACCAAATTCTGACTGCAATTCAGACATTAAAGAATAACTTTTTGATAAGGTTTGATGGGCTTCTAAATGCGATGCGAGGGCTAAAGGCTGATATGAAAGCGACTATTATTTTTTTTTTAAATTTAAAATTTTTAATCAATTCATAATTTGTTTATTCATTAGTGTGTAAAAGGGTGCTTATGGACACATACATAATTTTAGTATTCTAGTGCATCATAGGGACGCTGAATTTGTTATACACTTACATACTTATATAGTATTTTAATCTTGGTTTTGTGTTAATTTAACATAACTGGTGATCCTTTTGTTGGGGGCGGGGGGTGGATAAGCTATGATCGCTCTGCTTGTGTTGTGCTTGTCTATGATGTAAAGAAAGCAAAAAACCCCAAAATATATATTATAAAAAATAAAAAAAACAAGGTCTACTACTGTTACCCAAAATACCATCCAACAGTTTCCCCACAACACCAATCGACCCTCCCCATTTCTAATGCCACTTCAATGCAGTAGCCCCTGGTGTGGCCTCTAATTAATCGCTGTCCTGAACATCTCAGAATGAGCCGAGGATGTGGTGGCCCCACACTAATCTCAATTGTTCGCAAAATAGGGGGCTTAAATAGAATTTGACAACAGCTTTTTCACTTGCTTGCCTGGCGGTGGGCTCTACGTACATCAGGGTGCTATAGGAGGGATTGGGGAATGGTTTTTGCTTTCTCTCTGCTAGTGTTGCCGGGGGCTGTAAATCCATGCAAACCTGCAGGCTGGCCCCAACAGGCTTTGCTGAGGTACAAAGGGGACATGGGGAACCTGCAGCTTCCACTTTCTTGGATGTGAGATTTACATGTCAATACATTTGCCAATTCTATATAATGTAATGATGTGTTAATATGCTGAGCTAATGTCGCACCTTACTACTTAAAACGCTTTTTGGCGTAGACACTAGCATGTAACCTTACACCACACACAAATCTGCTTACCAGACACTGGTGTTATATTATCTTTAACTGGACTGCAAGTATTAAGAAATATCAATACTGAAAACCTATTGCATCTAATGTGCAATAAAAGCACTGATTTGCTGTTGTGCCACTGTTGTGTTCTCTTCAGGTCCAGTGCACACCGCACACTTTAGATTTTTTGGGACCCAACCAACATCCAGTAGTCTAATCTATCTGGCCACAGCCTAGGTTTTTAGTATGACAACTGGTATGTGGTCATTTGATTAAAAACATCTTTATTTATGATTATACACCATGTAATCATACAAAAATAATTGGGGTATTAGAAAGACATTTTGACACGGGGAGCAGTGAATGAGTGAAAGAGGAAACGATTTTGATCAACAGAGAATGCTGTCTAAAATATGAATTTAACATTGCTTATGTTTTCATGGCTGCGGTGTGAGCTGTATAATCAATTCCAGAACAAAAAGTAACAGAAGAACATGGGGCAGCTCATTGTAGGTTCAATCAAACTTTGATGGTGAAGAGACAGTGGACACAGCCCTGTCCCATCATTCAGGACAAACCTGGGTTGGATGGGGAGGAAGGTTATACCGAGCTACGCAGCAATCAAAAGATTTCTCGGCCAAAGTCCTCTTCACTGCCCAACGAAAGCACCCCAGCTGTCAATCAACAAACAAAACAAAGAGCGGGATGCTGGGAGCTGATTGTGTCCCCTCAACAAGTCC
>NC_045736.1:4021437-4022796 GCF_008692095.1 Etheostoma spectabile | reverse complement strand
CCCCCCCCCCACCCTCCCCCAAAAATCTAAAAAGGTGACATTGTGGTGCCCCTTTGGTCTGTAGCTGGTGGCCTGTCAGGTCTGTTTGATGTGAGTGAGCGGGAACGGAGGCGGGAGGGCTGGACAGTAACATGCAGTGACATTAGTCACCCCCGTCTGTCTGGGCTGGGGAAGGGCGGCCCTGACAATGATTGATGGCTGCTATTCATTTATAGATCCAGAGGAGAGGAACCGGGAGGCAGCGGACACACTGCTGGTTCTGGGTTTGATGGTCAAAAGCATTTGGGGCTATTTAACACGTGGCTTGCTTTTTTTGTGGACTGACCATGAAATACATTTAGATCTTTTTGTCACTACCCATGTGAAGAACCTTATGAAGCCCCAACACATCCACACTCTCCAATCCACAGCTCTGCACACCTAGTTGTTATCGACGACGTTTCATTTCTGGGATTGTTCAGTAATCCGGACAGCTACCTAGACTCCCTGTCCAATCTGAGTTTTCTGTTGTACGACCAAAACAACTTGTAGAACTCTGCAGAGCTGTGGAGGAAGGTCTGGCAATGCGAGACTACTGCACACCTCTACAGGATGATGCACTTCCTAATTTTGTCAAAGCTTCTCACTGCTGACAAATTCAAACTCAACACATCCGTATTGACTTTTTATAACTCAACAGTGAGTTGGAATGTTGTCCTTGTAGCTTTGATGATGTCTGAGGAAATTCCATGCTTTGGAAAAGTTGATGCTGAGTTGCGAGCTTAAAGTGCTAGATGCTGTACCAGCTGGGATCTCAACAGAATTATATGATAAATGGCTGGGAGCTAAACTGCATCGCTGGCTTAACCTTGTATTACAGCTTTTTACGATTGCTATGACAATTTTCTCAATACTTTTAACAGCTTTCCTAAAGTCTAAACACAGTTAGCACAACATCTTTCTGTGTAGGCTATACAATTAACACATTTCTTGTTGCTTTGAAACAAAATGCATACAGATAACACCAAATTTAAAACGCTTGACCGTCTTTTACAAACAAGCTCAACCAAGACCATAACAACAGATTTGTATTGACAAATTTACAAATGCTTTTACACTGTATGTCAGAACAGATACCATCATGTTCTAAAAATTTCTTAGGCTAAAGTCAAAGTGAACAGCTGTTCATATTGTAAATTGAAACATATATATCCCCTGCATTTTACATTGTTACTGTGAATGAGAGAAACAGATGATATAAGTTAAGCAAATAGATCACTCACAGATGATTCCCATCCAGGAAACACACTCAGCTGTTGAGGTTCTTACAATCGCATGACCATCTGTTTTAACAGTATTCTTTATATGTTACAGTAAGTG
>NC_045736.1:4020816-4021427 GCF_008692095.1 Etheostoma spectabile | reverse complement strand
TTTGACAGCAAGGATTACAGTAACCAAAATCACATTCCCTGTTTGTTTACTCAAACCTGGCCAAAGCTGATTCTGATATGTTACAGTAGTACATACTGTAAAAGAGGATCTATTTGGGCTGATTTTGTGTGAAAAAAGAGCAATACAGTAAAGATAAACACAATAAAAAAGAAAAATTCCTGCACGAGGGAGAGGAAGACGAGTACCAGGACAATTCTGTCTCTGTTTACCTTTTTTCCTAAACTGTACGTTCTGTCTCTGCCAGATTTGAGTTGCGCATGGTCAGATTTAAACAGTTTATGGCATAACGTGAAATCCATGAAATAATAAACTTTTCTCAAAAATGTAGCTATCTATGATTGTTTGATTGCTAACTTTAGCTCAAAACGCCATTCAAGTGACAACCTTTGTTGTGTTTGATTGATAGCTTGTAGCTAAGTTTGCAGTCATTTCAAAAACGTTTTAGCTATCTATGGCTGTTTGAATGCTAATGTAGCTTAAAACGCCATTCAACTGACAACCTATGTTGTGTTTGATGCTAACTTGTAGCTAGCAGTGAACCAAATTTGTTAAGTTGGTCCATTTTTACTGTATTGACATTACAGAAGTCT
>NC_045736.1:4020720-4020806 GCF_008692095.1 Etheostoma spectabile | reverse complement strand
TCTTGTATGCTACTTGTCGCAAAGTGACACATGCAAAACTCACATTTGCACTCGACTTACATTGGGCAGTGACACATTCTATAAAG
>NC_045736.1:4020572-4020710 GCF_008692095.1 Etheostoma spectabile | reverse complement strand
ATGGCTCATTCATTTTTGTATTGAATTTTTGCAGCAAAAGAAACAAAATGCAGCATTTACTAAACCCAACAAATCAAAAATGTAGAGAGGCGTCAAGAGAAACTGCAGCGTAAAACACAATCTATGGTCAATACAATA
>NC_045736.1:4014223-4020562 GCF_008692095.1 Etheostoma spectabile | reverse complement strand
TCTGTTGTATAAGGGCAGACCTGACACATAAAATAATGCAGTTTCTATAATTCCGTCTGATATTAGTGTTTTTTTGACATTGGGCTGACTAAATGTTCCTGTTGGGAGAGAACATGTGTTGGTGCCTTGGAAGAATTTTGTTATTTTGAGACATTGCTGACATTAGCTTAAAATGCCATTCAAGTGACAACCATTGTTGTGTTTGATGCTAACTTGTAGCCATTAGTGAAGCAACTTCACTGCTGGCTACAATACACTATGTCTTTGGTAGACAGTGTATTGTTAGTGTACTATTGTATTTTGAAAATTAGTGTTGGAGTTTAGTTTACAATGTGTGATTGGGAGCATAAAGTTAACCGTTTTGCCAGTTGTGTATTGTAGGTGTGTTTGTAGGTGTGCTCTCAAACGTTATGAAGTCACTCAAGCTCCAGTATAATTACAATCTCGTTGTACCGCGCTACAATATGTCAAAACAAATTAAACAATGAGTCATCATAAAAAGAAAAAAAGGAGTGAACTGTGCAGATGAGTTTCACCTCTCAGGCAGAGCTCTTAATTCCATCTTTATTGTTACAATGTTTTAATGCGGTCTATTTTGATTTGAGTTGGGGGTTGGATGGGTGGGGGTGACACAATGTTATATTATTCATTGCGCTGCTCCAGGTGTGAACTGACAAGTAGTTATTTGGTAACATTGACTGATTGCTGCCTGATTTAATTGTGCAGCAACCACACTGTATTATTCATTGGCTGGCACTTTAAACTTGGTAATTACCAGCTGCTGGGACTCAGTGGGACTCTGGTGGTTGTGTCAAAAACAGCTCGCTCACTAGATTCACCTACACAAATGCACACAGGAAGCACTTTTTTATTTATTCAATGTGTGGGTCTGCACCCGGATCTCTTTAAGTCAGTCATGCATGTATCGCGTTTATGTTCTATAGATTCAGTCCATAGAAATGTTCTGGAAGTTTTCATGTTTTGGCATGTTTGGTAACTGATATACAGGCAAGAGTGCAATGGTTTATGGTTGCAACCTGCCGGAACACCGGAACTGAACACAGCTGAATTAGCACAACTTTCATGCATTTCTTTCACATCTACAGAAGTCAGGTTCACTCGATAAGCCTGTTGGGTGCCAACTCTAGCAGGAGGATAACACAGTGTATGAGGCACAGATTGGTTTAGTTTTCCTCACCACTGACAGCACTCCAAATGTACAAACAACAGAGCTAGGTGTTGGGATTGACCAGAATTCTCTTTTAACCGCATCGATCAGGCAACGAGGTTTGCATTCAAACAAATTCCAACTAACACATATTTCATTTGAGCTTGATTTTTGGACAACGTGACAATTGTGCAGTCATGTGCTGTCATTAGACAACCCATTCTCACTCCGAACTCGTAAAATACAACGTTTGGACAGTGGCTGTCTGCGTCTGATGCGACGAAAAAGGCGGCCTTTGGTGTGTGTGTAGAACGTACCGGGGAGAGCAGCATCTAGACGGGGTTAAGCGAGTAGTGTGTTAGGGGGAAATTCCTCGTAGAGAGGTTGGTCAGAGGGGTGGATGAGTCAAACCAGGACTTTCACCCAGGAGAGCGGGGTTCGTGTCCCGTGTGTGTCCTTGACTGTCCCGTTATTGTCTCGTGTCAAGGAAGCAGCATTATCCTTTAACTGGCCCGTTGATCCCATCACTGAACATGAGCCCACCCACAAGCTTTTCCTAACCTAACAGCATCAAAAGGGATGCCAATAATCCCAACCAAGCGTGTTATATGACGCTAAAGGAGACGACCAAGCACGTGTTATATGACGCTAAAGGAGACAACCAAGCGCGTGTTACGTGACGCTAAAGGAGACGACCAAGCGCGTGTTACGTGACGCTAAAGGAGACAACCAAGCGCGTGTTATATGATGCTAAAGGAGACGACCAAGCGTGTGTTATATGACGCTAAAGGAGACAACCAAGCGTGTTATATGACGCTAAAGGAGACGCCCAAGCGCGTGTTATATGACGCTAAAGGAGACGCCCAAGCACGTGTTATATGACGCTAAAGGAGACGACCAAGCGTGTTATATGACGCTATAGGAGACAACCAAGTGTGTGTTACGTGACGCTAAAGGAGACGCCCAAGCGCGTGTTGTATGACGCTAAAGGAGACGCCCAAGCGCGTGTTGTATGACGCTAAAGGAGACGACCAAGCGCGTGTTATATGACGCTAAAGGAGACGACCAAGCGTGTGTTATATGACGCTAAAGGAGACCTTTAGCATGACCTTTAGCGTCAGCGACAAAGGCACCTGACCAAGCGTCCGTATTTTACAGGGGTATGAGAATGTGTTGCATTAGAAGACAAAGCCCCCCCAACTTTCTTTTCTCTCTTTCTTTCATTCTTTCTTTCTTTAAACTAAAATTGCTTTCTTAACAAAAGAAAATACACAAATCTTTGCACAGCGGTTGGATTCTGACTGACATACAGTTAAATACAATGACAGTCAAGGGCGAAGGTTATGTTTCAACATGGGGGGGGGGGATTTTTGGGCATCAAACTGCATATTGGTGAACTTGAACTCAACAATTTATGGTGCAAATGTTCAAAACTTTCTGCATGTTCACGTTTAGGGATTTTTTTTTACGAATCATGTACATCTCAACAACAAATCTGTTAAAGAATGAGATCTTGTTAAAGCCCGAAACTCCAAAATGGAGCGCCTGGGGGGCTCAGTTGGTAGAGAGCGAGCCCATGTATGGAGGTGTATTCCTCGAAGCAGAGGCCCAGGGTTCAAATCCAACTTGTGGCAATTTCCTGCATGTCTCTCTCCCCCCCTCCCCTTTCATATCTAACCTGTCCTAATTAAAGGCGGAAATGCCCAAAAAATAATCTTAAAAAAAAAGAAACTCCAAAATGTAAAGCGGCATAAAAGACATGACAATCAAAATCACAAGGAATCTCATTTTTATTTTTCACGCTTCTGTCTTTCCTTTCTTTCTTTCATCCCATAGAGCTGACATCCTGTTTTCTATCTAACTGTTCTCCAACTGACTTTATATTTCTTTTTTTCTGTCTTTCTTTCTTTAACTGCCTAATGTACCATAGTGGACAGTTGGTGTTTTCTGTACATTTTGAGCCCCCTGAACTGCTCTTTTTACCTCTTTTTTGAGGGAGGCAAATCTACCTCTTCTAAATATTGGAGGCCATAGCCCCCATCATACTATCATCATTCGCCTATGATGATGGTGGTTGCCCAATGCTCAAAACACTGAAAGTTCATCCTTGGAGCGTCCGCCAGGCTCTACTACAGACAATACCGTTTCACAAAACCGCTGTGCACCTTCTTTAGATCTTCTTCTGTTTGGTTATAAACTGTATCAAAAGGTTTAAGCTCATACCAAGCTGACTATAACTGCCACTGCAAACATTTCCTTCCGAGATATTATTTTCCTTAATTAATCCCCTCAGTAATTGGTGAAATTATTTTGTGTAGCAGGGTGTCTTTGCTACAGTAGATGGGCGTGGTAAATTCCGTCCTATTGTGTCAAACATTTACATTCTTCTCAGTGATGTTGTTAAAAGAACATTGACATTGCTAAAAGAAAATATATAAGAATTTGCAGACCAAGCAATTTCAAAACAGTTAAACAGAAATGTATCAAATCAAAAAAGACTTTTCGAATATGATATGGCAACCATCACACATTTTGTCAAAAAATAAACATGCTATAGCTTTTGCAGCAATCCCATTGAAGAGACATTTGTAACCCTGACCTACACTGCAGCACCTTTGTAGGCTGATCCATGACACGTGTACAGTCAGTCCCTGCCGTACACATGGCAGAATATGCAGACAACGGCCAAAGCATGCATGTTAGTGTGTCTTTCATTTCTGTCCTCCCACAGAAACACCAGAAAGTTATCAGAGGAGGAAGAACGATGGCCAACAAAAGGAGGAAGAGAAAGAAAGGAGAGGGAAACACTTACCCTACAATCCAGCTACAAGATAGCAGGGTCAGGGCTTAGAAGAAGAAGAAAAGGAAGAAGGAACAAATAGAGAAACATAAAGACACACAGCAAAGCCACAGACACTTTTAACACTAAAGCAGTTCTACAACAAAGAGCCAAGCAGCACACAGAGAAAGAATAATAGTAGCAGTTGAGCACATGTACAATACATGAGCAAGTGGACGACAAACTAACAACATATCTGGCTAATGTGTAACAAAGTTTGCGAGGACAACTGTAAAGTAGGAGCAGAAGAAGAGACAACAAGATGCTGCGAGCGATAAGTGGCGGAATATTCATATTTCACAATATGAATACAGTGTTGAAGTAGGCTTCCGAGGCTGCAATAGGAATGATCTTCATGTCAAAAAATAACATGTGGCTGTGACAAGAGTATCCCATTTCCCATGATGAGTTCAATCAAAAAAAGTCCTCCTTAATTTGACGGGTTAAACGCTAGCCTACTAGCAGCTGCATGGAGGAGGGCTGGGGTGTGATCACCGAAGGCTTGTATCAAGTGGATGCTCTGACAGTGTTGTTGTCATTACTTTAAATTACTGATGGGGGCGACAGAAACTACGCACTATAGCTTTAACCGTTGAAAATATAGCTATAAGTATTTGAATGAAGTTCAATCAACAGTTAGTGAAACAAAAATAGACAATTGCATGGCTGCATCTTGTTTGGGACAAAGCATTTGTGTAGTGTGAGAACTAATGCCCACTAGAAGACTTGAACAGACTTTGGAAAGACCACAGTCTGACACACTTCTAAAGACGATCATCTCACATCTAATGTTAGAGGGCCCATATTCTGCTCATTTTCAGGTTCATAATTGTATTTTGAGGTTGTACCAGAATAGGTTTAAACCAGGGGTGTCAAACTCATTTTAGTTCAGGGGCCGCACACAGCCTAATTTGATGCCAAGTAGGCCGGACCATTAAAATAATAGCACAGCTCAACATAGCTATAAAAAACAATAAATCCATATGTTTCCCTTTGTTTTAGTGGAAAGAAGTAAATGCTAATGCTATTTCGTTAGCAATTATGTAGCTGGCTTTTATCGTAGGTGACCAGATTTCTCAGACAAAATCCGGGGACATTTTCAGCTCAGAAGGGTGTATATCTCCAAAACACGTAATGTTTTTAATTTTTGTAAAACTTAAAACGAGGACACTAGACCTAGAGCTGAGTATCGGATACAAGATAAACTGTTGAGGAAATATTTTCCTTTGACATTGATCCAGTATTAAACGAGATCGCTGCAGTCGGTAGAAACAAGCTACAATGGAAGTTAATAAGATAATTGTCCAGCTTGTATTTACGTTCATAAAAGTGTTCGTTTTGCTTCTGACAGACTCAGATTAATATTCTAAGTGTCTGACAACATTATGGTAAGGATTTCTAAGAAGTTGGACCTTTCTGTTAAAGATTAAGATCATTTTTTTAAACATAAAAGTCCGCGAAATTGCGCTTGCTAAACCCACCAGACTCCATGTAAATAATCAGTCATTTTAGCATCGTAGGTTAAAACACGGCTTTCTAAAACATCTCTGAGCTCTGAGCAGCGATGCTCGATCGGCTCCGTTTGGTCAGTTTTCTTTCTTTTATTCCAATTTTGGGTCTGTCAGTCACAGTGAAAACCGGGGACATTTCCAGGGACAGATCCAGCCGGGGACGTCTGGTCCCCCTATTTTACCGCTGCTTCACTGACCTCTCGGCTCGAGTGAAAACGGACTGCTGTTTCTTCAGACCCACCAGCAACTCATCTATCTGCTCTCGTCTCAGTTGTCCTTGCAGGCTGTCGTATTTTTCACCATGCTGAGTCTCATAGTGGCGCCGAATATTATATTTCTTAAACAACGACAGGTGAATGGTAATTGTTAACACAGGTTTCCCATTCACCTCTGTGAATAAATAGGAATCTGTCCATGACATTTTGGCTAATGAGGGTGTAAAGGTGAGTACAAAAGTTAGAAGATGTGTAGTAGTAATCACTGAACATTAGCTGTGTCTGTCTCAGCATTGTTTTTTCTTCTTCTTTCATCTGCTCCATGTCTAAAACAGTGCGCCCCTAGCGGACAATTTAGGAATAGCAGTTTATTCAAAAAATTCTAGCTCATGTCTCATTGCAATTTATAACTTTCAGATTTATTCTGCGGGCCAGATAAAACCCCTTGGCGGGCCGGTTCAGGCCCGCGGGCCGTACGTTTGACACCCCTGGTTTAAACAGTTTGATTTTCAAAAAAACACCATATATTTGTTGTACTGCACATTGCTGCAGATCCTGTTTTCACCCTGTGTCTTTAAGTCTCTGTTTTAGCTACAGAGTGAGACA
>NC_045736.1:4014074-4014213 GCF_008692095.1 Etheostoma spectabile | reverse complement strand
ATACTATCTTTGTTGGGAGTCGCACATGTTCAGTAGCTAGGTAAGATCACATGACAACTTTGGTCAGTACACGCCAGGATTAGCTGGGAGAGTTCTTCTAGACGAGGGACACTTGTGGAATACCTGCAGAACAGGGACA
>NC_045736.1:4012215-4014064 GCF_008692095.1 Etheostoma spectabile | reverse complement strand
TCTTTTGGAGATTATGGTCAACTAGTGTGTGTTGTAGCAGTGTTTTTACCAATAAGAATGAGTAAGCATGTGCTACTGTTAGCCATCTCGTCTCGGCTAGTGACGTAGAAAGTCGTGCAGATTTCAGGACATTCAGAAACCGTATCTCACTTAAAACAGCATGGATAGTTTTTTTTCAAGTTTGTGTGCGTGGAGAAGCACCAGAGACACAAAATAACACCCCAAATCTCAGAAAAGCAATTTAAAGACTGTCATAATGTATAAAGACTAGGGATCACATTATTTCACATGGCAAGATTACAACTAGATTATTTTCAAAAAATGTAACAAAGCTAGCTAGCGACCGCTGGCGTTAGTTGGTAACTTGAGGGAACGTTTGCTGATTTTTTGTTCTGCCGTACATGCAGATGAATGTCCCCATCACCCGGAGGTCAGCGTTTAGCCGCCGGTAGTACTCCAGTGGATGACTCGCTTCAGAAATCTGCAACTTTCCCTCTTTAGTGTTTATCTAAGCACGGCGCCATGGCAACCATTAACACCACCGGCTCAAGCCGTTTGCTGCTTCAAGTTTGTTGCTGGAGGGAGCTCACCCATTGGTTGTTGACCATGTTCACATTATATCACTTTAATACCAAGACTTAAAACTTAGTACAATAGATAATATCAAACACGTTTGAACGTCAAGACGGGAAAAAAGACTGATTGGGAGTGAGTTTAATGACCAAACGATTGAGACGACGGGAGCGTCCCAACTCTAACAAGACTCTCAGGACTTTATTCAGATATTGGAAAATAGTCTGCGACAGTTTAAACCACTTAAGTTTTTTGGTGTAAGGTCTGCATAAAAGACAAATAGGACAGAGTTGAAAACTTACAGAACTGAGATATTGGTGCATCGAGCTGAGGGGCTGTGCCCCCCCTGGAGTTGAGTTTCTGGACCTGTGTGGGAGGAACTGGCTTGTGTGACTGGCCGGTAGCTCTGTACATGGCCTGTACCCATAGGATCCGGTCCTGCTCATCGTCACTGGCAAAGATCACAGTGTCGCCCTCTTTCACAGCGTTGAAGAACGTGCGACCGCCGTCTAGACCTGAAGGACGGACACAGGAAGGTTAGGATCATATTCCAGTTTGTAACTCTTTATATATGTCCAATTTTGTTGAATTTCCAGTTTATGAACTTGTGCTATGTAAGCTGGGACAGAATTACCCCAGGTCAGGACTACCCCAGGTCAGGGTCCAACATAAACTCATAACCTTACCAGTATAATTGTTTCTATGGAGATTACCACTTAATAAGCCCCTTGAGGTTTTTTTGGCAATTGTCCATCACATCTTTTTGTGAAACATATAACACGGTTTTAATGTTTTTTTGGTGAAAATAAAATAAATAAAAATACATCCAGGCGCTTGATGTATTGAAGCCATAGAGCACAGTAAGCGGCACTCTAGTGTTCCGTTGAAAAAGTCGGTAAAACTGTGAGCCACCTTTGAATCAAAATGAAAATTTCCCTCCAGATAAGATTCTGTAAATTAAGTACGTGACCCGTTTCCACTCCACCACTCAAAGAATCGAAATCAAGAATAATTAACCCTTGTGTTGTCTTCCCGTCAAAATTGAAAATCAACACTGCTTAAGCTTTTTATTGATTTTTTAAAACTTTTTCTTATGTTTTTGTCCCTTTGTTCAATGTTTGTCATTTTTTTGACGTTTTCAAGACTACGTAACACTAACTTATTAACTTTAGTTTTACAGTTATTTAGGAATTTATCTAAATTAGGGGTTATTAGGCTAAAATTAAAGGAATGGATGTTGATGGATAATCACAGACTGGAATATGTCAACTTTTAC